>NW_006293349.1:2201494-2245737 GCF_000327345.1 Myotis davidii
AGCCCAGGATGCTGGGATTGCAAGTCTCTCCTGGGGCCCCTCAGAGTCCAGGAGATGCAGGCCTGTGGGGGAAGGTGAGGGAGTACCCCGGGAGGGAGTATCCCAGGAGGGAGAGCGCACTGGGCCCTTTGCTTTGAGGCTTTGTAGGGGCTGGGAGTTTAGGGGAGTTTTTAGGGGAGATCTTAGGAGAATATTCATCAGCTTCCAGTGTGTCCTTTCAAGGTCATGGGCTCTATCTACTGATTGGTCAGTGCCAGGGCAGGGGCTCCACTGATTGGTCAGTGCTAGGGAAGGGGGTCCACTGATTGGTCAGTGCCAGGGCAGGGGGCCCACTGATTGGTCAGTGCCAGGGCAGAGGGTCCTCAGTCCTTGAAGCTGGATTTGATTTTGCTGCTTTTCTGGGCCTGGAGCTGAAAGACCACTGAGGCCCAGATGCTGTCTCCAGGGAGGCGACCTTCCGCACCTGCTGTAAATGGCTCACCAGTGTGTTCAGCTCTCTGCCTCAGTTTCCCCATTCCACTCGCCAAGGGGTTTTCCCAGCTTCTGACTCTTCTGCCCCACCGGGGTTCTGTATACTTTGGATATAATTAGTGCTATTACTCGGCAAAAATATTTTATGACTCAAATCAGCAAATTTCAGTTTTAAATACAGTAAACAGGTCAGTCATCTTAACCGAGTTCATCCTGAGGTGGATGGGTTCTGTGCATGTCTCAGGCGTGTTCTGGGATGACATGACTCCGTGCGGCCCTTTGTCTTCGAGGCTCCGCATTTTGAGAAATTATTGCAGGTAGAGAAGTAGATAGCCGGGTAGGACAGCACTGCCTTGCTTGGACCTGAAGATTCCCAATGCAAAATTATTTCCCCACGTTTTAGACTGTAGAAGGCACACTCTGAGAAACCGAATACACCTCAACAGACAGACTGGAACCAGCTTTTCTTTGCAAATTGTGAGGCGTTGTGCTGTGACAGGTCCTGGTGTGAAGAAAAAAACTAAAATAAAATTGAACAAAGCAGATATTTATCCTAGAGAGAAAAAAATACATTATTCAATAAAAATAAAAAGTTTGCAATGTAAACCCCTGACATAATCAACCATACGTGACGTCAATGTGGTTTGGTTCTGAGGGGCCTCAGTGCATTGGCTGCATGGAGAAGCATTGCGGGAACCTCAGTCCGGGCTGAGTCGCGCGGAGCGTGGGGTCTGATACAGCGAGCGTGTCCCTATGTCACTTGGACAGATGACGCGGAGAAGGAGCCACGCAGGCAGTGACTGCAGGCCTCCGCGCAGGTGTGAGAGCTGCGGGTCTGCAGTGAGCTGCCAGGGACGCCCGGTTCCGTACAACTGGTTCCCGGGAACGATGAGCAGTTGAGTTAGGTTCTGCCAGATGTTCGCTCTGGTGAGCCAGCCTCTGCCTGTCGCCTGGGTCACCGCTGGCCTGAGCGTGGAGTCCACGCTGAGCCCGTGTCCCGGCTTTAATGGCGAGAATGACCTGTGCTGAGAACTGGCAGGAGCAGGAGTGGGTGTTTTAGGTGCTAATGCGGGAGGCGGGGGCAAGCGAAACCAGGCCTGGCCAAGAGACTTAGTGACCAGCAGTGCCCCACGGGCAGGCTTGCGGGGCATTGGGGGCGCGGGGGGCGAGAAAGAGGAAGCCCAAGGCTGGGAGGATGAGCTTGTGAGGAAGAGCAGCGGGGACTGGAGAGGGGACGCTAGGGGTGGGGGAGAAAGAGCAGTCTGTTGTGTGAGGGCCGGTGACCATTGTGGGTGTTGAGAGCGGGCGGTCCAGTGGGTAGGGACAGAGGCAGCCAGCACTTGAATAGCAGAGGAGAGAGAGAGACCGGGAAAGTGGGTACTGACGGAGGAACCCCAGGTCACCAGACTTCCCGCGTTGCGGCTGAGTAACCCTGGACGGCATAGACGCGCTGGGCACGCCGCCTCAGCTGCTTGTGCTGTGAGATCACAGCCTCAGCCCGGGGAGACCGGGGAGACCAGGGAGACCCGGAAACGCCGAGGGCTGATCTCAGGGGTGATTGTTCTTGTCCAGGCGGCTGCAGGGAGTGAGGGGGGGTAGGTGGAGGGCTGGGGGTGGGGAGTGGTCCCTGCATCCCTTCGCCTGCAGAACAGGCTGCCCTCCTGACCTGGGCGGTGACAGGGAAGCCGCGCTCCTGTGGGTTGGATGGGAACCAGGGCTCTGCTGGTCTCCTGTGGAGACTTTAGTAGGAAACCTACCGTGGCTCCCAGCAGCTCTAACAGGAGGAAGAGGATCGTGTCCACAGACCCGAGTCCCGGCTTCCACTCGTGCTGACGTCACCGGAGCGCGTGACCGAGGTCCCCACCGCACATCGCTTCTCCCTAAAGCAGCGGTTCTCAGCCTTTTGACCCTTTAAATACAGCTCCTCATGCTGTGACCCAACCATAAAGTTATTCTCGTTGCTACTTCATAACTGTAATGTTGCTGCTGTGATGAATCGTCATGTAAATATCTGATATCAGGATGGTCTTAGGCGACCCCTGTGAAAGGGTCCTTCGACCGCCGAAGGGGTCGCGACCCACAGGTTGAGAACCGCTGCTCTAGTGGGTCACCTGGCCTCTTTGCTTAGCCTGTTTCTTGTACATGTGAGTCCACACCAAAGGGGATTTTTTGAACAAGAGAGAAACGCAATGAGACTATGGATGGAGCTTAGGGCACCTCCTGAGCACTTCAGCCGGAGGAGTAGGGGGGTGGGTGTGAGGGAAGGGTGCCTCCCTCTCCCTGGGGACCCCCCCTGTCCCAGGAGGGAGAGCCTCTGGCCCAGGGATGGCGAACCTTTTGAGCGCGGTGTGTCAGCATTTTGAAAAACCCTAACTTCACTCTGGTGCCGTGTCACATAGAGACATTTTTTGATATTTGCAACCATAGTAAAACAAAGGCTTATATTTTTGATATTTATTTTATATATTTAAATGCCATTGAACAAAGAAAAATCAACCAAAACAATGAGTTCGCGTGTCACCTCTGACATGCGTGTCATAGGTTCACCATCACTGGGGAGAGGCTGCGGTGGGTGATGGAGACGCGCGGTGGGTGATGGAGACGCACGCTGGAGCCGGTAAAGGGGCCTGAGCAGCTGTGCCACCCGGTGCGGCCTCGCTTCTGGCTCCAGCATGTCCTGGCTCAGGGCCTTGGGGAGACGGCTCAGCGTCTCCAGGGCTTTGTTCCTGAATGCACCGTGACATAAATAACGGCCTGTACTTTACAGCTCACTGAGGAACAGAGCAGGGTCTTCGCTTGTGCTAGGGGGAGAGACTGTGGCCTGGAAAACTGACTGAACATGGGGGTAGGGACTGCGGCCTGGAAGGGTTACGGAATGTGGGAGGGGGAGGGACTGCGGCCTGGAAAAGGTTACGGATTGTGTCAGGGTCAGGAACCACGGGAGAAAAATTGCTAGATTCTTAGAACAATGTGTTATGATACGCTCCAGCCAGGGGTGACTCCGTTCACCCGCTGTGGTCAGCTGGCCAGCTTAATAAAGGCTCTTAAATGTAAATTCTGAGTCCGTGGTCTATCTCGCTGAGCCAACCCGTAACACACTGAGGAACAGAGCAGGGTCTTCGCTGGAAGGCGCGGGTTTCAGTCACTCAGTCCCTCTCCCTTGTGTGTCCCCCGTGGCCCCAGGTTCCGAGCCCACACTACACTGTCTGCTGGGCTGACCCAGCCCAGCGTGAGCTTTCCTTGTTCTTCTTATCAGATTGCCCGGAGGCCTTGAGAATCAGTAATAAGTTCCCGAAATGGCTCCTCTCTGCAGCTGAATCAGTGGCATTTTCTCTTGGGCCTGCCTTTGGGGGAAGGTCTGTAGAAGGAATGAAGTGGCCTTATCTTCAGATTCCAGCCCAGTGTCAGGAGGAAGCCTGCCTGGAGCAGCCTGGTGAGTCAGTGGTGCTGGCCGGTGACTCCCAGGAGACAACAAGACCTCAGTCCCGTCTTCCTGATGCAGAGATTTCAGTCAAGAGAGAAAGTGGAGAAAGCGAGCGAGGATGTATTGGCCTCAGCAAAGGCACTCAGGACAGTGAGACCAGGAGGGCACAGGAGCAGCAGGAGAGGGGGCTGGGCTGAAGGCTCCCAGGGAGTCAGGGAAAAGGGGGCCTTGGAGGCAGGCCTGCCCATGGCTCCCCGGGAGTCCCTCACAGATTAGGGGTTATGTGGGGGGCAGGGCAGGAGCGGGGGAAGGGAGAGCTCACTGGGGCCTTCATATTCAGGGGTTAAAAGTCTGGGTGTTTAGGGGAGGTCTTGGGGGTGGGTCAATACAATATTCATGAGCTTTATGCTGATGAACCAAAAAGGGGTTGTTTCTCCAGTCTGCCTGCCCTTGGGTGTGGTTGGCAGAGGGGAGGCCCTGCATTTCTGTATCTCCCTGAGGAGGGAGACTTAAGCTCTTTGCCCTCGGGTGGGGGAGGAGCAGTGCAAACCATCTACTCGGAAGTGTCCTTGGTTCAGGAAGAGAGGGTTTACGTGGCTGCAAACTGCTGTTTACATCTCTGTGTTCCTTCCCCTCTTCCCCTCGTCCTGGAGTTTTCCCAGCTTCCTGTGCCCTAACATCACTGTCACCTTTGGGGAGAGCCTGCATAGCCCTGGATCATGTCTATTATAGGAGAGTGTCCCGAGGCTTGTCTATAGCTTGAGACATTGAAAACGGAGATTTTTAAGGTCCAATCATGCTAATAACTGAAGTTTAAGTGGGGTGATCAGTCTCCTGGAACAGCATTTGTAAAATAAGGGAAATGCACTGTTGTGGTAAGTGGGTTAGAGCTGCTGGGATTCCTGCGTTGACTCCTGCAGACCTTCCTTCATCAAAACACCTTCCAGACCATTCTCCGGGGCCAGCTGCTGTGCCGGCCTCCACCCAGCCCCAGAGGAGCAGGGACGCACGAGCGTCATCCGCCCGCTGCAGGCACGGTTTCTGGAAGTCCACCTTCATTTGAACCTGAGTTCCTACTCCATCGCTTTGTTTTCAAGTAAAATGAATGCCACTGAGGCGCTGTGCACCCCCAGGACGAGGGCGCGGTAATCTGTGGCTGCATTTGCTCCTGGGTGTGTGCATTCCCTGAGTGTGTATCTGCCTGCTGGAGGCCCGTGGCCGAGCTGTGGGCAGGCGGCCTTCTGGTTTCCAGCAGAGGAAGAGTGAGGGGAGGGAGGGCGGAGCAGGGACACTGCATGCCCGGAGCCTCCTGGCCTTGGGCTGGACTGCGTGGAGGGGATGAGCATAACGCACGGAACTGAGTGGGAAACGTTCCGAGAGTCTGGGGGAGCCACCAGGAGGGCTGCGCGGGGGGAGATGTGGGAGGTGGAGGAGAATGAGTGGGGGCGGTTCTGACCTGCCAGCCTTGTTGGTGATGGGAGGTGAGCGTTTCTGGAGGAAGGAATAAGGATCATGTGCAGATCAGATTGACTGACCGGATTGTGGAACTACCCACCATACACGGCGGTGTGGGACGGAGAGCATGTTGGAGGGAAAGGAAGACTAAGGATTCCACTGGGTTTTTGAGTCCGACGTGTCTGGGGGCCTATGGGGGCGATGCTCATAGGTAAGTGGATGTGTCTCTTGGGAATAGGGAGCCGTCCTGGGCTGGAGGGAAAGACTGGAAAGTTGTCAGCATGACTGGTTGTCGGTGCCATGAGGTCAGACCCCCAAGAGCAGGGGTCGTCAAGGGGAGTCAGAACATGAAAATCCATCAAAAGAGGCTGAGAACCCAAATCTGACCGAAGTCTCTGTTCCCCAGGAAGGCTGCCCCGCCCGGCAGGTGGGTGAATCGAGGCCTAAGGTAGAACCGCTTCCCAGGGGCAGGAAAGGAAGGACTGCGCTGCCAGGTCCTGTAAGAGAACCTCTGTGCTGTGACAGGTGAAGGCCAGGCTGCACCTTGACACCAGGAGGCCTTTCTAGAACCGGCCTGGCCAGGGCTCTGTGTTCGTTCTGTGGTTGTGGCTTTCCACGTGCGAGTCGTTCCACTCCAGACACGGAAATAGGGATTTCACAGGCGTGGCCACACGCACCGCCGTCCTCGGTCAGAAACGCAGTGGCCCGGCCCTTCCTGGGTCGTTACCTCTGACGCCCCAGGACTGTCTGCAGTTTGCTCCCAGGAAGCCGTTCTTTCGGTCATCACGATGGCACCGTGGAGTCAGTTACCCGTGACTTCATGTGGGCTTTGCTGATCCCCACACCGATGTGAATGTACCCAGTCCGAGAGGATACAACCAATTTTGACTAAGTAGATTTCCTAGATCCTTGAAAACTATTCACTATTAAATTATATTATTTTCTTCTTTTTAAAAAATGTCATGAAAAGGGAAATAAAAATGCATATAAAGGGTTTTTATACGATAACTTAGACACCATTGTTGGAGACAGTACTGGAGCCGACTCTTAGCACTGTCTATGGTTACGTTTAGTGCTGTGTTAGCGGTGGCCTCTCACATTTCTGGTTCTTGGATGCCCTTTGCCAAGTGATTCAGTCTCCGTGAACGGAGGGGAGGGGTGAGGGTGGGAGGGTCACGTGTGTGAGTGCTTGCCCTCATGCCGGCGTCTTCTGCTCGCTGCGTGGAGCCCACGGGAGCAGGGCTGCTGTGCGCTTCCTTCTCCCCGGGCACCCGGGCCGAGCCGGCCTGGCCCAGTCAGCGTTCCGCTGTTCTCCCAGCGAGTGGAGAAGCGAGGAGTCAGGATCTTCAGAGAAAGCGCCGCACCGACGTGTGTGCACTAACTCACGCCTGGGAGGGCTGGTAGGAAGATGCAGACGCTGGAGAGAGACTGCGGGCCAGGCCACACCTGCCCAACACGGGCCTGACCTGTGTGTCCCCTGCGGGCTGGTCCGTGGGAAGGCAGTTTTTTTAAAAATATATTTTATTGATTTTTCACAGAGAGGAAGGGAGAGGAAAGAGAGTTAGAAACATCAATGAGAGAGAAACATCGATCAGCCGCCTCCTGCACACCCCCCACTGGGGATGTGCCCACAACCAAGGCACATGCCCTTGACTGGAATCGAACCTGGGACCCTTCAGTCCGCAGGCCGACGCTCTATCCACTGAGCCACACCGGTTAGGGCGGAAAGGCAGTTTTTATCTCAGAGGCGTCAGCAGAAACAATCAGACGCTGCACCCGGAGCCGGCAGCTCCACGCGCCCTCTCCTGGGCCTGGCACTGCCTCATCGCGCTCCACAGAAGGGACGACTGGGCCTCTCATGGCCTACTTTTTCTTTTTTAAATCATTTTTGTTGTTGTTAATCCTCACCCAAGGATATTTTTTTCCATTGATTTTTAGAGTGGAAGGGAGAGAAGGGGAGAAGAGAGAGAGAGAGAGAGAGAAAGAGAGAGAGAGAGAGAGAGAGAGAGAGAGAAATGTAGAAACAGAGATGTGAGAGAGACACATCCATTGGTTACTTCCAGCATGTGCCCCGACCAGGGCCGGGGATTGAGCCTGTGATCCACGTATGTGCCCTTGACCACAAATCGAACCTGTGACTCAGGGGTGTGAGAGCCACAGTCTAACCACTGAGCCACACCGGCAGGGCCAGGGCCTACTTTTCTGTGACTATTTAAGATTATACATGTGCTTATGCTTATGTGAGCAGTTCAGTCCTAAAATCACGTTTCTTCTCAGATTGAATTGGAATTTCCTGAGACTGAATGAAGGAGAAATTGCATTTTTCCAAATTATCCTGGGAGCAAAATGTAGCTGACACCGTCCAGTCCACTGGTATTTCCACTGGAGATTTGGGGAGCAGATTCTAAGAAGTGGTGACAGCCAAAGAGAAATAATTAGCATAATTCAATAGCAACTCAGTTTGCATATGTTTGTGTGTTGGAATAATTACATGGGTTTATGTTCATACCTTTTACATTATATCAAGTTTATTTCTCCAACTTGTCAAAATGTTTGTTTTGAAAAATGCCACTTGCTAATCAAGTCTGAGAAATAGGAGTAAACATTTTGATTTATTAGTGGATATTATATTAATGTATAACTCCCCTTGAAAACTCAAGGATACGTTTTTTTAAAGTAATATATTTTTATTGATTTCAGAGAGGAAGGGAGAGGGGGGGAGTGATAGAAACGTCAATGATGAGAGAGAATCATTGATTGGCTGCCTCCTGCACACCCCCTACTGGGGATCCAGCCTGCAACCCGGGCCTGTGCCCTGACTGGGAATCAAACCTGGGACCCTTCGGTCCACAGGCTGGCACTGTATCCACTGAGCCAAACTGGCCAGGATGAGGACACTTATTTATAACATATAATAATGTACCTGGTTATATGATTGTATGACTCAGTATATGTTTTATAAAGACATGTTTACAGTATGATTTTTAAAATGCTATTAAATAGATTGGTAGACTTGTGTTATCTGTAGTGTTTGATGTATATATTTATGTATATATTTACATATATGCTAGTATAGTGCATAGAAGATGGGACAAGAAGTGTTTTTTCTGAGAATGAAGTTCTGTTCCGTAACAACGTTGATTTTACGACCGTGGCCCTTTCATTTCTAGTTTCTCACTGGTCCTTTTTTGCGCCTTGGCAAGATAACCTTCAGCATCGGCCAAAACCTCACCTGGCTGTTTATTTTAAATTGCTGTAATTGATGAGGGAGAAACTTTATGATGCTCGCCGTTGGATGAGATGACTGATTTCCTTCTCATTCATTTTGTGTCCCATAAAGTAAGTTAATAAACGAGAAAAAACAATCATAAAATAACAGGGCAGTTACTCCTGCTCAGAATTACGTAAAGCGGACAGAAAATGCACAGTATTTCTTTAACCGCTTGTTGCCTGTTGCGGTCTGTGCCGTGTGTGACTCGGAGAAACCCTCAGGAAGGTCAAGCAGCGTGGAGTCCGTTTCGGAGATGCTGTCGTTTTTTCATAACTATCAGGAGAACTATGTAAAATCAGTTCATTCATCAGCAAGCCAGAAACATAGCTAAGATCTGGAAACAGCCTACGTGCCCATCAGTAGGCGAGTGGATAATAGTTCTGTGGGACGCTGCCGCCATGGAGTACTATGCAGCTGTGAAAGAGGCCCTGTTACCCTTGGGGCAGCATGGAGGGGCCTGGAGAGCATCACAAACCCATCACCTTCTACTCCACGGAAACTGGCAGCCATGAATCCTCAGGAGATCTGGCCTTTGCTTTCGTTGTCCTCTTCTCGTTCACTTCACTCTTCTTGGAAACCAGTGGAAATGTGTCTGTTAATGTGCACAGTCCTTCCAGGCTCAGCCACAGATCGCCTCTGACCCGAGGCCCTGGCTCTCTGTGACCCCCATCGGCAGGATGCACAGTCTCCCTCCTCCCCACCTGCCCGTGCACTGCTTCCTTGTCACCTCTTTTCATGCAGGTGCGAGCTCAGCGTGGGGAGGCCTGCGTTCCTGGGGTTCGGAGCCAGGCGTGTCTGGGTTCTGATCTGTTCTCCCTGTGCCTGCCCCAGCAGGGAGCTGGTGCTGGTTCATATCCTTTCCTTTCTGGGGACTCCGCTCCGCACACAGAGTCCCAGTTGGCCATAATATGTGTTGGAAGGATGAATAACCACTGATTTATGAAGGCCTGCTGTTTTAATGTTTATTCAGAAAATAACCTGAAGAATCTCAGTGCTTTCGCCACCCACAGGGAAGTGAGTTCCTTCTCCAAGAAAGTGCAGAGCTAAGGTGTTTGTGGTGGGAGTTGCATAGAAATGCACCAGTGAGGGGGTATCTGAAGATGGCTAGTGTGTGTGTGTGTGCCTGCGTGTCTGTGTGCGTGTGCGTGTGTGCGTGTGTGTGCCTGTGTGTGTCTCTGTGTGTGTGCGCGCCTGTGTGTGTCTGTGCGTGTGTGTGTGTGCCTGCGCGTGTGCTTGTGCCTGCGTGTGTGTGCCTGCGTGTGCCTGTGTGCATGTGCATGTGTGTGTCTGTGTGTCTGTGTGCGTGTGCGCGCGTGTGCCTGCGTGTGTCTGTGTGCGTGTGTGTGCCTGTGTGTGTCTGTGTGCGTGTGCGTGTGTGCGTGTGTGTGCCTGTGTGTGTCTCTGTGTGTGTGCGCGCCTGTGTGTGTCTGTGCGTGTGTGTGTGTGCCTGCGCGTGTGCTTGTGCCTGCGTGTGTGTGCCTGCGTGTGTCTGTGTGCATGTGCGTGTGTGCCTGCGTGTGTGCTTGTGCCTGCGTGTGTCTGTGTGCACAAGTTGGGAAAGGAGAAGTTGACTTTTACCATCATCGCTTCTATTTTTTCCAAGTCTGGACCCATGAAGTGCTCAGTGCCAGTAGCCCTGGGAGCCGTCGTGTGAGCCGTGGTCCCTAATGCCAGTCCCTCATGTCTCCGGGGAGGTGCTCTGCCTGGAGCCCGGAGAGGTGGGGGCATCCCGAGTCACCCTCCATGACTCGCCTTCTGTGCAGTCAGGCGCCGGACAGGAAAAGCCCCCATGAGTGCAAACAGAATATCAGATGTCGTACTGAGTCGCTAACGACTGGGTTACGTGGTCAGGCTCCTGAATGTGACCCTTGCTTTTACATTCGCTCGTATCCTCGGTGGAACCTTATTGCAACGTACGGCGCGTTACAAAGCGTAGTACCAGGTGTGTCTGTCTGATGCTTACTTCCAAGGGCTAATGATAACCACAGGAAAAGAGAACAAGAAGTGGGAAAAGGGAGTTCATGGTCAGCCACCCCGATCTCCAGCGACGTCTGGGCCGTGTGGCCCGTGCCCACGGAGGGCCCACGGCTCTGCGCACGGTCAGTGCCGACTCCAGGCTGCGGCCAGGGCCTGGGCGGCACTGTGGTTCCTGAGATCGCTGAGCAGCCTCTCCTGCCCCATCACTTCTCGGGGGACGTTCTGAAAGCGAGCCCGTGGCAGTCGTTGCTTAGAGAACCTGTGGAGACGCCCCAACCTTCTCTGTGGCCCCTCCTCGGGGAGAAGAGAGCGCAGGGAGCCTCCTCCGTGGCTCCGCGGGCTCGCCTCCCGCCCGGAGCCTGTCTGTTAACCAGGACTTCAGGACACGAATAGAACAACTTGGAAACCTACGTTTCCACCTCGTGTACCCCATCCAGAAACTGGCTTCCTTTCGAAGCTTCGTTTCCCTTCTAATCTGCCGGAGTCAACCTCAAGGGTGTTGGTGCTAGATGAAGCCATTGCTTGCGGAGACTTTTATTAATGTGGATATAGATATACACATATATTCCCAGAGTCTGCGCAGGACTTGTTTGAATGTCCTTAAAGTAGGTTACCCTGAATTGTGCTGATAGTCCCTCGTTTAGGAGAATCTGGGGCATGCAAATTTGCCAGAAATATTAGGCCGCGGCTGTGGTTGGTGTACTCCTTAGAGAACGCAGTGAAATTCTGATTACATTTCAGAAGCTTTGACTACAATGGAAATGTTAAAGGGAAAGCAAATAAAATATTTAAGTATGGCTATTGTTACTTCATACCTTTGCAAGCTCAAGTTGTGCCTAGTCAAATAGAATTATTTTAAGTTTGATTTTCTTAGTGGTTTCTGTCAGGGATTATATTTGTACACAGGGGAATTATGTAAGAAAAAAGAACAGTTTTCTATTCTCTAGTGAGGTCTGGGCTGTGTGTGGCCCGTGCCCACGGAGGGCCCAGTTTTCATCATTGATTGTAACTTTTTAATTTGAGAGAGAGAAGAAGGGGACGGGAGGGGGAGAGACAGGGAGAGAGACAGAGACAGACAGAGAGGGAGAGAGACATTTATTTGTTGTTCCATTTATTTATCCATTCATTGGTTGTTTCTAACTGGATCTTGAACCCACAACCTTGGCATATTGGGATGATACTCCAGCCAACTGAGCTACCTGGCCAGGCCTGACTGCAACTTTTCAAATTCTTTGAACACCCCTTTAGATAATGATAATAGTATTATTAGAATAATCTTCTTTGAATTTTAAGAGGAAGAAATAAGTAGCTTGAAATTTCACTTTCATTTTATTTTATGGTTACATATATTTTGCTAGCCTTCTTTGTATAACTATTTGGAAATCATTTCAAACCTAGAATACATTTGGAAGAAGTTAACTACATGAACCTATTGGTGATATCTTGTCTCATGTTATCATTTATGCTCTCAAAGTGTGTGTATGTGTGTGTGTGTGTGTGTGTAATATGTGCAGAAATTATATACATGCCTATATACATGTTTTTCTAAACCATTTGAAGGTGAGGTTTTTGTTTGTTTTGGTTGGGTAAGCTTTCATATCTCCTTTGTTGTTGACTATCCATGTCCATGATTTAAGACATTTTCGTCTGATTTAGTCTAATGAAAGCATTCTGGTAAGTTTGCTTTTCCATTATTAGTGATTTTTACCCAAGCTTCAATATTTTATGCTCAATTTGTAGGCCCACGAGGAGAATGTGTAGACAGTGGAGCCAGACATGCTGTTTTTCCCGTGTGACCGATAGTCCGGGGCAGGGGGTGGAGGAGGGGGTGGAGGACAGAGAGGGTGGGGTTAACGCCCGGGGAGACAGTGCTGACGGCACGGGGTCACGGGCAGCCTTGCCACCTTGCACGGAGTCCTCGCCCTGGTGCTGGAGGTGGACGCTCGTCTGAAATCACGCGTGCAGCACAGTTCCCCGGCTCTTACTCTTTGTAGGTTCCTGCCTCCTGAGTGCGTGGTGTGTTGTTTCCACTCACTCAGTCTTGTAGGCGTCGGTCCACGTGACGGGTCTGTGGTCCCCGCGTGGGTCCTGTCTCCTCCGGTGCATGCGGGAGGTCCGTGCTGCTCCTGTCCTCGCGGTTTCCTGCGGCACCGAGTCGGCGTGGGCGCCTGCTGACGGGCGAAAAAAACCCGCCGGCCGCTGTGTGTGCTGCTCGCCCCTTCCCCAGGCTGTGCGACCAGCCAGGCCGTGTCCGTGGCCTCCAGGGGCTGGGTTTCTGTATTTCACGTTCACACGCTGACATTTCAGTGTTGATGCCACTGTGTCAGCCTCAGGAGTCGAACCGTATTGTAACAAAAGACATTTTATTGCTGTATGCACCTGCTCTCGAGAGCTCAGTGCTTCACCTATGGGGTCTGTAATGTCTTACCAGAGTCTTACACAGGAAGTGAGGTTGTCTGTGTTTTACAGGGAAGGAAGATGGAGCAGACGGTTAAATGCTTTGCTTTTTCGATACTAACACCCTGACTGGGTCCGTGTGAGCATGAAGACTGAGTCCCGAGCAGCGCACGCAGGGCCGGTGCCCGGCCGCCCGGCGGTCAGTGGCGCTGCTGTTGCTCCGGTCGCTGGTGACTCTCAGGGCCGGGTCTCAGCCGAGGCCGCCCCATCGGGATCCGTGGTCTGCGTTGACTCTGTTTGATGCTTTTGAATCGTAGGCGGAGGGAGCCCTGGGTACGGTTTTATTTGTTATTTTGATGCCGCTGGGTTCTCACTTGGTGCAGGAAGCCAGGGTTGGTTAAAGGCCTCCTGGGACCAGTCTCTGTCCTTGGCTTCCACTTCCAAAGCCGTCCTTGCAATTTAGGGCTGAGGTGGTGACTCCCGCGACGACACGGGTCCCAGAAGCCGGGTCGCCATAGGGGCCGGGAGCCCGCTCAGCACAGGGCCCTGTTCTGCGCTGCGACTCGGCAGCTTCTGCAGACAGCGGGCCCCTGCGGGGACGGCATCGCCCGCAGGAGCGAGGAACCTGCAGCCAGGAGCACAGATGCCCACGCACATGGGCCCAGGCCCGTGATCCCACTCAGGGCGTCTGAGGAGCAGAATAAACTGGTGAACAGAGTAGATCCAGACACAGCGCGTGGAGCAGGGAGAGATTACCCAGAGAACTTACATGCCTCCATGCGTCACCCGTGGACACAGGCAATAGTGTGGTGCAGGGTGGGGATGGGGGTGGGCTGAAGGGGTCAGTGGGGGGCGGGCATGAGTAATATTTTCAACAGTAAAGACTCAATCAAAAGCATGGTTGAGGCTCTAGCTACATGGCTCCCTGGGTCGGAGTTGAAAGCATATCGCCCGACAGCGGTCCCCGGAGGGAGGGGCCGTGAGGCCCTGGTGTCGGGTCCAGAGGCCCCTCCGTTTCCATGTGACATGGAGGCCTTGGGATGGGGTGCTGTGTGACCCGGGCCCCGTGAGGGCCAGATGCCGGGGGCAGAACATGGAGCTGGTGATGCCGGGGTCACGACAGGAGAGGGCGTGCTGGCCGAGGGGGCTCTTTGTTCCCAGAGGTGCCTGTCATTGGGGGCAGGGGGGCTTCCTGACTCCAGCAAGGGGTGGGCGAGGCCTTCTGGGCGGCAGCTGCAAACCGGGATCATTTCCAGGTGGCACGTGGGCACTGCTTGTTTGTTTGTTTTTTAAAATATATTTTTATTGATGTCAGAGAGGAAGGGAGAGGGAGAGAGAAACATCAGTGATGAGAGAGAATCATGGTCCGGCTGCCTCCTGCACGCCCCATATGGGATGGAGCCTGCAACCCGGGCCTGTGCCCTGACCGGGAATCGAACCCTGACCTCCTGGTTCATAGGTCGATGCTCAGCCCCTGAGCCACGCCGGCTGCGCTGAGCAGTCTTTCTTCGGGGGAAAGAGGTGCGTTTGCTTCTTGGATGCGCCCGTAGGGTTCCCCGGGACTTCTCGGGGGACACACCTTCAGGACAGGACGGCCACAGAGGGGCTCACTGTGGGCTGGTGGCCTCGGCCTCGGGCTCCTTCTTCCCAGGCCTGAGCTGGGCCCAGGCCTTGGCCAGAGGCTCACGTGGAAACTTTGACGTTGAGCTGTGTCAGACCCCCGCCACGCTGCCCCGCGGCCGAGGCCCTACCCACAGCACCTCAGTGCGAGACTGGACAGGAAAGACGGGTTCGCCTTGGCCCATGTGATTCAGTGGATAGAGCGTCGGCCTGCAGACCGAAGGGCCCTGGGTTGGATTCCCGTCAAGGGCGTACCTTGGTTGCAGGCTCCTCCCCAGCCCGCGTTCTGGTCCTGCTCGTGCAGGAGGCAACCAATTGATGTGTTTCTCCCACATCGATGTCTGTCTTTCCCTCTCCCTTCCACTCTCTCTGAAATCAGTGGGGACATGTCCTGAGCTGAGGATCGACAACAACAACCACAACCAAGAGGAAGAGGTCTCTCCCCGCAGCAGCCCCCAGTCTGCAGAAGCATCCCTGGGAAGCGCGTAGGGAAGCCCCAGAGGGGAGAGGGGAGCTCCCACTGCCTCAGGGTGACCCCGCCTCGCCCTGTGAGTCCCCCTCAGGCTGGTGAGGCATCAGGAGGCTCCGGGGGCAGAGAGGCCCATTTCAGGAGGCTCCAGGCCACGCGGGGACGTTGTATTGAAGGGCACTAGGCTCAGAGATGGCAGGATGCTGGGCTCAGAGGTGGCAGGACGCTGGGCTCAGACGTGGCAGGACGCTGGGCTCAGACGTGGCAGGACAGTGGGCTCAGACGTGGCAGGACAGTGGGCTCAGAGGTGGCAGGACGCTGGGCTCAGACGTGGCAGGACGCTGGGCTCAGACGTGGCAGGACAGTGGGCTCAGAGGTGGCAGGACGCTGGGCTCAGACGTGGCAGGACGCTGGGCTCAGACGTGGCAGGACAGTGGGCTCAGAGGTGGCAGGACGCTGGGCTCAGACGTGGCAGGACGCTGGGCTCAGACGTGGCAGGACAGTGGGCTCAGAGGTGGCAGGACGCTGGGCTCAGACGTGGCAGGACGCTGGGCTCAGAGGTGGCAGGACGCTGGGCTCAGAGGTGGCAGGACGCTGGGCTCAGAGGTGGCAGGACGCTGGGCTCAGAGGTGGCAGGACGCTGGGCTCAGAGGTGGCAGGACGCTGGGCTCAGAGGTGGCAGGACGCTGGGCTCAGAGGTGGCAGGACGCTGGGCTCAGAGGTGGCAGGACGCTGGGCTCAGAGGTGGCAGGACGCTGGGCTCAGAGGTGGCAGGACGCTGGGCTCAGAGGTGGCAGGACGCTGGGCTCAGAGGTGGCAGGACGCTGGGCTCAGAGGTGGCAGGACGCTGGGCTCAGAGGTGGCAGGACGCTGGGCTCAGAGGTGGCAGGACGCTGGGCTCAGAGGTGGCAGGACGCTGGGCTCAGAGGTGGCAGGGTGCTGGGCTTAGAGGTGGCAGGGTGCTGGGCTCAGAGGTGGCAGGGTGCTGGGCTCAGAGGTGGCAGGACGCTGGGCTCAGAGGTGGCAGGACGCTGGGCTCAGAGGTGGCAGGAGGACGCTGGCAGAGGTGCCGGCACTGATGCAGCGGGTGGAGTAGAAACGAGTCTGGGAAGCTGAGGCTGCTGCTTCCACAGGACGGAACGGCCAGGAGGATGGCTCTGTGCCGCTTCTGTTCTTCCTGAGAGGAGCCTGGGAGAGGCTGGCGTGTCCACTGTGCCTCGCGGGAGGGCTGCCCGCGCTCCACTGTCAGGGCGCCCGGGACAAGGAATCTCATCGCTTAGGCCCTTTACTGGCCTTTACGCCGCAGCACGGGAAAGAGAACTTTTCAATAATGACACATCAAATGGCGTTGCCTCCCAATAGCGTTCTTTAACAAACTCATGTGAATACTCAGAAGGTGTCATACATTGTCGTTAGGTAGGATGGAGGTCTTGTGCACCCTTGCTCCCTTCTGGAACATTCCCGGGCACAGAGTGTGCGAGTGGCCACGGCCACGGCGGCTGAGCTGGAGAGGCCTTTGTTGTGGGCATAGTGGGGTGTGTTAGTGTGAGCCGCATGAGGCTGTCATTTTGGAGGTTGAAGATGCTGGAACATGGGCGATGTCATGTCGTCATGTGCAGCCCCAAGTCACTCCTGTGGATAATTAAGTCATTTCCAGGACCTCCCCGCTGCTCCCTGAGCCTCTGTGCCCGCATGATGCCAGCAAGGACGTGGCAGAGGCCCTTCTGTGCCGGCACGTGCCTGCAGCGCCTGGCACAGGGGATCTGGGTAGAGAGGAAAGACTGGGTCCTCCTCCACAGGAAATACTATCACATCCTCGAAATATGAAGGCAACTTGCCAGGAGCCAGTCCATCCTTGCTGTTTCAAGGGACCTGGCATATATGGCATACTGTTCTTAATATGTTTGCTCACCTTCTTGGCACTATGTGTTTTAACCAAGGTCACCTCTCCGAGAAAGGTTGTTTCCCCAGGTAGGGATTTTTCCCTGAAGTCAGGGAGGGGATAAAACTCCTTAACTAAGTGCCAGACGGGTAGTTAATCACTTTAACTACAAACAATCATGCTTAAGCTACATAATCTTTACTCCCTGGAATGGAGATAAGAAACGCCCTAACGCTACAGAACCTGGCTGGAGAACCTGGAAAACCTGGCTGGAGAACCTAGCAAGAGAACATGGACATAGAACTTGGCTGGAGATTGTGGCTAGAGATCCTGGCTAGGCTGCTGATCAACTGAATGCTGTCTCCGTGTCATTCCTTCTTTGTCGACTCCGTCCACACCTTTGGGGACCCCTGGACCTGCTGGGGTTGGACCCCAGCAGCAACCAACCCATAGGAGCTAAAGCAGAATAAAACACCAAAACCAGGAAAGGACACAGGAACACGTCTAGTAATTCTCTGAGCACATAGACAGTTTTTCTGGATTCTGTGATTTTTGTGATAACTATCAAATGGATTGTTTGCAGTATTTTGAAATTTTCTTTCACAAAAGGCTTCCCTACCCCGTTGTGTAAGCGTGGATCTGTCCCTAATGGGAAGCATGTGAAATGGGGTCAACAGCAAACAGGTTTTCTCCAGGAACCAAGTCCCTTCCAGTGATGGATTTTGTACCTTCTTGAACTGGAGATCTATCATGGTCACAGGACTGGCTTCCTTTCATAGTAAAAAGGTGTGTAATAGCCTGGCCAGGGTGACTCACTGCTTGAGCATCGACCTATGAACCAGGAGGTCACTGTTCGATTCCTGGTCAGGGCACATGCCCAGGTTTCGGGCTCGGTACCCAGTAGGGGGCGTGCATGAGGCAGCCAACCAATGATTCTCTCATCATTGATGTTTCTGTCGCTCTCTCCCTCTCCTTTCCTCTCTGAAATCAATAAAAAATATATATTTAAAAAAGGTTTGTAATAGATAAAAATCTATACTAGTAAAAGGGTAATATGCTAATTAGACCGGATGTCTTCTGGACGTCATTTCGGATGTCCTTCCTCACAAAGCCAGGGCCTGGGTAAAGCCGCCCAGGGTCCCGGGTGCCTGCTGGCGGCTGGAGGAGGGAAGCCTGGGTCCTGGGTGCCAGAGGAAAGCTGGTGCCAGCACCCGAGGGAAGAAGGCCTAATCTTGCATGAATTTTTGTGCATCAGGCCTCTAGCAGATGATAAAAGTGATACTAAAGGATATAGGGTATGTTTCCAGGGTTCGGATTAGAGCACGTTTGACAAACCCATAGCAACTCTGTTTCTATCCCCTCTATCTTCTCTCAACCTTGTTTATCACCATCTCCCCTTTCAGAAAAATGTAGACAGACAGACATCAGTGATGAGGTTCTTCTCTTAATGAAACCAGGAGTGGGTGTGGAAGATTGTTTCAAGCGATATCTACTAATGCTTTCCACTTGTTTCTCCTAATGATATGTTACCCTGACCACTTTTTGTCTTTTTTTGCCTTTTCTTCAGGGGTGGCCTGGGCAGTGCTACTAGAATCAACAAATATGTTACTTGTTAGTACATTCTCCACCAACACTAATTCCTTCGTTTTCATGAATAAAACAGACGTTTGCTCTTCTGCTCCGTTTCCTTTTCCTGTAATGGCACCGGCTCTGGGGAGCCTGGGAAACTCTAAATAAAGAAGTAACGATATTCTGATTGCTGCACACCTCCAGTCCCCAAATGTCAAAAATAAATGAGGAAACCAAGGAATCAGAGATTCTACGGATACACGCTGTTCAAAGAGCTTTTCTTTAACGACCCCTTGCCAGAGGGAGGGAGTTTCTTAGGAGGGACCTTGCTGGTTTATTCATGGTGGACGAGTCCGTAGGATGGATATTTGAATATTTCATACTCCCTTCCCTTTGGAATAGAACATGCATGCCTTTGCTTTCCATGGTTTCTTTCATCAGAAACATCCATGATCGACACAAACATCATGAATCCACTCATCCTAACTCACCTGCGAGGCCTCAGAATGGGCGACGCTTGTTGTGATGCGAGGCCCACCTGTGACCTGGCTATCTTTCTGTTGCATCCCGTCTTGGTGAATGTGACAGCCCAACCTTAAGCTCTGTAAGGCGGGATGTGAGGACGCAAGACGCTGCGTCATGGACACGCCGTATCAGGCTCACACACAGCCCCGTAGAATGAGAGAATCCGTGTGCCCTGCAGCAGGAGTTCTCTTTAAGGCAGTAGAGTTGGATGGCATGTTTGGAAGCCATACTCCATGGGTGTATATGGATTCATCCCACAAGCACTGTTGGGGGCTGGGCAGAAATGGAGAGCAGTGGTGAGGGGGCGTCTTCAGACCGTCTCCCCCACGGTAGTTTCCCACACCGTCCCTCCTGCTCTCCGGCCTGGAAAGAAAATGAATATAGGCCCTATTCCTAGGCCCCCCGGGAAGTGGGCCGAGGGAGGGGAAGTGGGAGTTAGGCCATTCTCTTCGCTCTTTTCTTACTGGCGGCCCCAGGCTGACTGTTACCCTCTGCCCAGCACCGGTTCTCTCTCTGGGCAGCCCTCCCACAGGGGCTCTGCTTCTGGTTTCCAGGATCTTCCCACTTTGTTCCTTCAGGGCTGGGGGGAGCAATAGCCCCGCTGTTACTGCCCTGAGAATCCCACCCTCCTGCCCACACCCTTGTCCTTTATTAAATTCCACAGCAACTGCCTTAAGTTCCATGTGGCTCCGTTTCCTCCTGGGGCCCTGACTTACATGACGCCAGTCCAGGAACACCTCCATGAGGCTTTGACATCATCAGTGGCATGTGGAGGAGGTGAGGGGCGGAGTAAGCCGTGGAGATGTGCAGGAAACGAACCTCGGTATGGAAAACCCACAGCTCTCCTTGGAATGCTGAGCGGACAGCCAGGGGGACTGGGCGGCTGGGATGGAGGAAGAAAGTGGGAGAGGAGTGGGAACTTAGGTCAGAGGGAACTTAGGTCAGAGGGATGCAGAGTGAGTGGGAGACCACAGAGCTCCTTATGAGCTCGGAAATCACTGGAGGGAATGACAGACTTAGCAGTGTTACTCTGACTGCTGTTTGGAGGATAGACTGTGTGGGGGGAGAGGTGGAGGCAGGAGGCCAGGCAGGAGACTTGAGAAAGGTGATGGTGATTGTAGCAGCAAAGACCTTGGGAAACGGTGGGATTTGGTATGCGGACAGGATTTGCTGATCGATATAGGATGTCAAGAGAGGAATCCAGATTCATGCCAAATTTAGTAACTGGGCGGATGAATCTGGCATTTTTTAAAATATAGTTTTATTGATTTCAGAGAAGAAGGGAGAGGGAGAGAGAGATAGAAACATCAATGATGAGAGAAAATCATTGATCAGTTGCCTCCTGCATGCCCCCTACTGGGGATTGAGCCTGCAACCTAGGCATGTGCCCTTGACCAGAATTGAACCCAGAACCCTTCAATCCACAGGCTGATGCTCTATCCACTGAGCCAAACCAGCTAAGGCGAATCTCGCATTTTTGATATGAAGACAACCATTAGAGGAAGAGTTTAGGGAGGAAGTTCAGAAATTTGATTTGGACTTGTTAAGTCTGAGATGGATCGAAGTAGTATTGAGTGGTATTGAGTATGAAGTTCATGGGAAATGTCTAAGGTTAGAGATACAAGTTTAGGAATCATCAACATATATATTATACTTAAAGTCAAGACATTAAAATTATCTAGACTGTTGATTCTCAAACGCCTTAGTTGGATATTTGTAAATATATTTTTTACTATAAATATATGGTGGCTTGATCAGTCCTGTCAACCTTTAGGAACATCATTATAAAAACTGGACATAATATTTCATAAAAAATAAAGAACTTGTACATTTTATAATTAACATGTATTCAACATAAGCAACCCATAAATGTGCATGTCTACTAAAATACTGATATGTATGTAAACTCAGAGATAGACATATGAAGTGTATATAACACCTAGACTGTGTTTGAAAATATTGTGTCTCTTTGGAAGGCATTTTTAATTTAAATGTCAGAAAGTGACAGTAATCGCTGATTTTTTTGCCAAAGAGAATGAAGTTATAACTCCGAGAAAAGAATGTAAGGAGCATCAATGCATCTGTCCCCGATATGTCCATCTACTTTTAAAATGCAATTATTTGAAGCCATTTGTTTACAGTGTAGCATCTTTATGTCCACATTTCAAACACGTGGGCCTTCTGTGATTTATTCCTCACTTTTTAGGATTTTGACTGAAAGGTAATTTGCAATAGTAAAGAAATCTTTGTTACTCACAACACAGTGAGGAGGGTGGGTTTCTGGGTAGTTATTTTGTCACTGACCACCCATGTGAACTAACAACACTGAACACTCTAGGCTTAACTTCGCCAGAGCCTTTCGCATCACACACACACACACACACACACACACACACACACACACACACATTTACTGATTTCAGAGAGGAAGGGAGAGGGAGAGAGAGAAACATCAATGATGAGAGAGGATCATTGATTGGCTGCCTCCTGCACGCCCACTACTTGTGATCGAGCCCACCACCCAAGCATGGGCCCCTAGCATTCTTTGATTATAACTCTCAGGACTGACATTGAGACAGACCTTCCTTAGAAACAATCTCTTTCAACCACTTTTGTGACACAGGACGGCCACCACATGCTCAGACTAGTTATTCAGAGTCTATTTCAGATGCCAGGTCATCAGCGGGGATCGCCACCCATTCGGCTCTGAAACGGCGCTACGCTTGCTTCTGTGCGGCCAAAATCAGTACCTTGGGAACCTCCACTTTTCTGTCCTTCCACCATAGTGATTGGAAGGCCCTGTCCGTGGTGAGCGGCTCTCCGAGTTCACTGCACAGCACTGACCGGATCACTCAGGGGTTAGGATGGAGAGTCCGTGGCTCTCGCTCCCACGATTGTCCCCATCGGTCAAGAGATGGAGTCCTGCGAGCTACATTCCAACACGCGTTCCATGTGCTTATAACTGTAGATCACTGTGCTAACTGAACACAGAATATACCGAAATGGAAAATTCGGTTATAAGTTTGAAGGCTATGATTCCATTTTTGTATGTCATAGAATCTATGTATAAAGACGTCAACCTCAGAGAATATCCCCCCAAAGTGATCAGTGGTTGGCTGTTTCTGCTCACTGGGATTACGGACAACTTACACTGTTACTGCTCTTTACATTCTCACATTTCCACAGTAATTGTGTATCCTTTTGTTATGGAAAACAGTACATTTCACTGAGTAGTTTACCACCCTCCCTGCCACCATAAGGGTGACTGTCATAGCAGACGGGCACTCGCGCGGGCGAAGAAGACCTTTCTGGTCGGACCGCACTGTCACTGTCCTGCGTCCTTTCAGGGCGCATCCACCCCAGTGTGGTCCTTTGGTGACACGGACGGACCCTCCTGACCTCCAGTCTCCAGAGCGAGGCTGATGGTCACCCTGTGTCGTCGTCTCATTGTTCATCCACGGCCACTTCACCAGCCGCCCATTTGCTCCTTCAACCAGTGGTTCTCAACCTTCCTGATGCCGCGACCCTTTAATACAGTTCCTCATGTGGTGGTGACCCCCAATTTCATTGTTACAAATTGAACATAATTAAAGCATAGTGATTAATCACAAAAACAATATGTAATGATATATGTGTTTTCCCATGGTCTTAGGCGACCCCTGTGAAAGGGTCATTTGACCCCCAAAGTGGTCACGACCCACAGGTTCAGAACCGCTGCCTTCAACAAGCATGTAGGTCTAGCTGTGCCGCTCACTGAGGGGAACGTGCACTGATTCCTGCGACAGCAGAGGAGGGAGAGGCGGCCTGACGCGCTGAGGAGCGGTCTGTCCTCGGGCCGCTCCCAGGGGGTTCACTCAGGGTGTGACAGTGAGGAGCAGCCGCGTCTACAGACGAGGTGGTGCAGGTTGGAATCTTCCTTGAGAAGCGTGTGCAAGGCCATAGGGAGGTGCCGAGTGAGAGTAAGTGGGACCTGCAGGTGGTTGGATGAGGCCGGGGGCTGGCTGCCCACGTGGGAATCAGAGGTGATTGGACAGGTAAGCAGGGGCCAGTCTTGGAGCATCTTACATGCCGTTCTAAAAAATTATTTCAGCCCGGCCGGCCTGGCTCCATAGTTGAGCATCGACCTATGAACCAGGAGGTCATGGTTGGATTCATGGTCAGGGCACATGCCTGGGTTGACGGCTCAAACCCCACTGGGGCGTGCAGGAGGCAGCCGATCAATGGTTCTCTCTCATTGATGTTTCTATCTCTCCCTTTCCCTTCCTCTCTCTGAAATAAATTAAAAAGTAAAATTTCATTTCTTTTTTATTGAATTTATTCAGGTGATATTGGTTATTAAAATTATTTAGGTTTCAAGTGTACAGAGAGTTTGGGAATTTAGGTGAGTGAGCGACCAGCTTTCTTTATATGTGGCAGCAGGCGATGGATAGATTGAGGTGCCTGGCGATGGTGAGACCAGTGGGAAGACAGCTCTGTACTAAGAGAGAGGCGAGAGCTGTTACAGGATGGAATTAACTGGACACCTGACTGAGTGGGTGTGGGGAGAGCTAAGGGGGACTCTGGCATGACTCCTCATGTTTTGTAGGTTTCTGTGGGTTGGATTCCAGCATCATTTAGCACATTACTTCTCTCCCAGGGCAGGGAATGAACAAAAGCACATGGCGGATTTAGAGGAAAATAAAATACCTGAAGTCACTATTGGACAGTGTTCCACGCACCCATCTCCACGTTTAATGCCCGCATTTCTAAATCTCAGAAGCTGGCTGTGGCCTAGAACGTGTTTGTTATATAGGATTTCATAACTTTCCCTTTATGCGACTCCTGCTGTTTGTGAATCTAGAGATGACGGTGAAGGAGATATTATCTTTATAAAAGATCAGAAACTCACACCCATGAGCTGGAGGGGTGCCAGGGAGCAAGGATATGAAATGCTGGCTGTTCAGTGTTAGACACTAAACGATGCTGGAGCCCATGCACGTTTATTTATCAGACAAGGACAGGGTTTCCATATGATCTCTGGTCCCTTCTGCTGTTTAAAACCTGATTTAGGCAAATTTACATAAAGGGTGAGCCTCCAAGACTACATGAGCTTCAATGATTTGTGTTAGTGGTGGCTGCTAATGTACTGTAGGTGGTCTGTTGATTTGAAAGAGTAATTTCCTCTTACCTACGCTAAGAGGCAGACTGCTGACAGATGTCGTAGATCTTTGAAGTCGTAGATCTTTAAAGCAAATTTATTGCACATTTCAGAAAGTAACATATGCTTTTATAAATAAATTAAGGTACAGAAACGAAAGTCAATTTAGAAGCCTTTTTACTTTCCTCTACGACACGGGGATGCGTAAGCTTTCATATTTATGTGTTTGTGTAAATGCCCCCTCCTTCCTTGACATCCATCATTCAAAGGCTGTGCAGTCAGATAACAGATGGGGCAGCCAGGGAAACATCATGAGAGCTAAGTCCTCACTGGCTGTGTCAGCAGATGACAGTATTTGGGGCCAAGATGCTTGTCTGTCACTAAATAATTAGGAATGGATTTAGGCGAAAAGCCGGGTTCTTTTCTAACTCAAAGGGGATAGTAATTATGTGTGGCCTCCCTCAGTCTGTAAACTCTATGTGTAAACTCCTTGCTAATCAGCCCAGGAGTCTGCGAACCTTCCTTTAGTCAGATGAGAACTGGCCAGAGGAGGGTGGTTGAGGAGCCGGGAGAACAGGTAACTCAGCAGCAGTGTCTGTGCGCAGTGACTGTTCCTCTGAGCTGGAAGGGGCTGCGTGCGCTGAACTCACCGCCCGCACCACCATGTCCCTGTGGGCGCTCTGCCCGCCAGCCCAGAGCAGCGGCTGGAAGCCAGATGGTCCCCAGGCCTCCGCCCGGACCAGCTGCAGCTGGATGCGCTCATTGTCCGGGAATGAGCAGCTCAGACCCGCTCGCCCCCCGTCGAGGGTCCCACACAAAGCTGTGTCTGTCCTGCCAGCGGGGACTCCGGCCGTGGCCGAGTCTGCTGGGTTAGTCAGCACCCTCAGGCCCGTGCCCCCAAGACTGCGGTTTCCATGGTGACTGCACCCCAGCAGGCGACCTGTGGGCCTGGTCAGGGCCCCTCCCAGCCGGTCTGAGAGCCGCTGGCCCTGGAGGCCACGTAGGAAGTGCTCTGCAGGGTTTATTGAGGGAGGAGAATGTGCGTTCACACATCCTGCCTGTCGGAATCCGTCATGAACATTTCTAGAACTTTCTAAGTGCTGGACTTGTGCGGACTTGCACTCTTTCATGGAGGCCCAGTCCCCTCTTCAGGGGTACATGCACTTACTTCTGTTTTGCAGAGAGAGGAACTGAGAGCTGCTGGGGTGTGTGTGTCCGACAACGTAGAAGGAGGACAAGTGGTTCTTTCTTTTGGCTGCACGTTAAAGCACCTGAAAAGCTTTTTTTTGAAATATGGGTTCCTGCCCAGCCAGTGTGGCTCAGTGGTTGAGTGTGGACTCATGAACCCAGAGGTTATGGTTTGATTCCCACTCAGAGCACAGGCCCGGGTTGCGGGCTCGGTCCCCAGGGTGGAGAGAGCAGGAGGCAGCCGATCCATGATTCTCTCTCATCATTGATGTTTCTATCCCTCTCTCCTCTCCAACCCTCTCTCCCTGGAGTCAATAAAAAGATATTTTTTAAAAAAGAAAAGAAACACAAATTCCTTCATTGCTAACGTTCTTTTTGTCTGTTTCTCTCATGAAAGAGTATCCTGCAGGCGGAGACTCCCTCCCAGTGGTTTCTGTGTCTCCAGTAGTTTGCAGGGTGTTTGACTCAGAAAATGCTTTGCGGTCAGTGACAGACGCGGGAGGAATAACCTGCATCTGCTCTCGGTTCCCAGTGACGGGCAGCCTGTGGAGCCCGGGGCGCCGCTTGCATCCATCGCGAGGGACAGATTCAGAGATTTCACCCTGAGCCTCGCCCGGGCCTGGCACAGAGCAGATTCCCAGGGAAAGGCCCGTGGTACCTGCGCATCTTGATGCCGTGACATCTTGCTACCTCCTCCTCCATCGCTGCGTCTTCTCACGTGTTTGGGGAAACGTTTCCTTAGGAGCCTGTCTCAGACGGGAGCCAGGAACTCCCTCCCCAGCCCCTCCCGCATCCAGGACGCGCGCCTTGACTCCGGCTCCATGTTAGATGCACTCGGGTAGAGCCTCACCTTGGAGATGAGGGACCGGACAGGCACCATGTCCCGCAGGGATGATGGGGCTCATGCATGTCGCCTGTGGGGCGGGACAGAGCTTCTGACGCAGCCTCCGGTGCCAGGGCCTGGCCAGCAGTGTGGATCTCGGGGAGGGCCCGGGTGGCAAAGCGGAGCTCAGTGCCCAGGGCCCTGCTGCTCGCCCAGGACCATTCCCGCTGCGTAGCGTGGCTCCCTGGCCGCGTGGTGTGGCTCCCTGGCCACGTAGTGTGGCTCCCTGGCCTTCGTGGAGTTTCTATGAGTCTCTAATATTCGTCTATAAGTTTCTCTTTATTTAAATGAGCTAGGGGGTGTTTCTGTTTGCAGTTTAGAGTCCTGGGCCAGTGCCCCAGCCTGGGAAGTTAGGGTCCGGGAGATTCACTGCCCCCCCCCCCATCAGAGAAACATTCGGTGATGAGAGTCGTTCCAACTCTCAATTGTTGGGTTAATTACTGGCCAGAAACAACCTAGAGATGTAAACACTGCTTATTTCAAAACCCTGTTTCCCATGTATACTCTTTAAAATATATTCGTATTGATTTCAGAGAGGAAAGAGAGAGGGGGCGAGAGATAGAAACATCAATGACGAGAGAGAATCATAGATCGGCTGCCACCTGCACGCCCCACACTGGGGATCGAGCCTGCAGCCCAGGCATGTGGCCCGACTGGGAATCAAACTATGATCTCCTGGTTCATAGGTCGAGGCTCAATCACTGAGCCACACCAGTGGGGCCCATATTTTTATTTACAAAATTAGTGTTGGCAAGCTTGTTTTTGTCCTAAAAGCCTGCTTCATTTTCTGGGAAGAGACTCATGGGAAAGCAGACTAATTATTCACTGTTTTCTCTGGAAACCTCCTGTGGTCCTCCATTAACGGAAAGAGCAGGATTGAGTGCAGAGATGCCCGACCAGGACTTCCCACCAGACCTCAGGGCTCCCGGCTCCCAGCGTGCCCTTGGTCAGGAATGCATGGCCTAGACCGCTCCGCCCTCAGAGAGCCCACCACGTGCTGAAGCTAAACACGTGCCGCATCATTCCACAACCCTAAGCATCGATGCATTGTTAGACGTTTGGCGTCTGTTTGGTGTCGTTATTTCAGTAACATATGCGAGCAGCCCGCCCGGGCTCCTGGGCTGCATCTGGGAGCCCTTAGTTCAAGTGTCCTTCCCACGGGCCAGCGGAAGGTGCCGTGTTCGCAGGGATCACCCTCCGCTCCTGGGAGGGTCCTTACAGAGGGAGCCCCCTCTCTGAAACGCCCTCCCCTTCCTGCCTCTCGGCTGTGTGTGTGTGTGTGTGTGTGTGTGTGTGTGTCCCCGGGTTGAAGGTCTGAGCCTGCTCTCACTCCCGGCAGCTTTCATTCCTGCAGGAATTCTCCTGTTTGCAGCTGGGTCTGTGATCTTTCCGCTGGCACAGCTTCGTGCCCGCTCCTCGCAGAGAACACCCTCCGCCACCATCGGGCGGCCGCAGTGAGGACAGAGGCCCGGGGGCACTCCGCCTCTTCACCTTCATGGAAGGTGCTCGTTACTACACAAAGGAGGGGAGCGGGGCCCCTTTTTCTAAGGCCTCCTCTGCCGTCAGACCAGCATGTGCTGTCAAGAGCAGCGCCCTTTGCACGTGGACAGGAGAGCAGGGTTTGATTCCGAGGGTCTCGTGTGGGAGTGGCCCGCGGCTGATGGCACGCACGCTTCGCTTCTGCGGTGAATTTCCAGGGACTTCCGGTTCATGTCGTGCTGTGTCCCTCAGTGTTCGGTGACTCACTTCCAGTCACTGCGTGCTCTTCCCGAGGGACCCTCTCTGTGTTAATGGTTTGGAGACAGAATGCTTTGGGTGGAACGTTCTCCTTTGGGGACAACGTCTGTTTGTCCCTCCTCCCGCCCCTCTTTGGCCTTAATGCACGATGGACATTTACATTTAAAATCCTGCATTATCGCGGGAGATAGGCACTCGGTGTATTATTAGAGACAATATGAGAGATTAAAAGTAAATTTCCTAAATAAATAGCTAGGTGATGGGTATAGAGGGGTTAGATATATTCGGTATATGTATTTTTTTTAATAGTACAAAGTCAAAAAGGAAATGTTGCCCGGCTGGTGTGGCTCAGTGGTTGAGCGTAGTTCCAGGCACCAAGGGGTCACGGGGTTTGATTCCTGGTCAGGGCACATGCCCAGGTCGTCAGCAGGGGATCTCCTTCATAGATGTTTCTCTCTCCCTCCTCCTCCCTTCCTCTCTCTAAAAATCAACAAGAACATTAAAAAAAGAGAGAAAACATTATATATTAGACTGATATCACCCCTGACTTAGGCCAGTGATGGCGAACCTATGACACGCGTGCCAGAGGTAACACACGAACTCATTTTTTTGGTTGATTTTTCTTAGTTAAATGGCATTTAAATATATAAAATAAATATCAAAAATAGAAGTCTCTGTTTTACTATGGTGGCAAATATCAAAAAATTTCTCTATGTGACACGGCACCAGAGTGAAGTTAGGGTTTTTCAAACGCTGACACGCCGAGCTCAAGGTTCGCCATCACTGCCCTAGGCAATTTGCTGGGCTTCTCGAGCTTCGGGGTCCTCACTTGTAGGAGGAACTCAGGCAGGAAGGCTGCACGCTTCGCCGATGGGGTTCGGGTTTTATCAGGAAACGAATGCTCTAGGGCCCCGGGCACACTCGACCCCAAAACACCAGTCCCTTGGTGAGCATCAGTTAGAAAGGGATGTTGTGCAAGTGCCACTCAACACGGATTAACCCAGAAAGAACTGGGCAGAGATCTGCATCATTACTTTCTGCATCGGGTGCTGCCGGCCACGGGGCTGCGAGCTGGCAGGCGCTGCCTCTGCCAGGCGGTCCCGGGAAAGGGATAAACCTGCGCCTCCCTGGAGCCGCGCAGCCTGCACTGCCTGTCAGTGAAGGAAGTGGGTCTGAGCTAACACAGGCGGCGGAGGCGTTGGGGGCACTCTCCGCAATGCCCTCCGAAGTTCGCGCGGGTGTGTAGACACTGCCGCTGGAGAGAGGACCAATTTCCAGTTTCTCGGGGAGGCTCACGGGAATTTGCATCTTAGAGATCGACTTAGAATATTTATTGTGCACGTTTCATGCCAGTGACCGCGGATAACACTGTTCAGGGCTCACTCTGCGCTGGGACACGGGCACTTCCCAGCAGTGACCCTGTGTCTGTCACAGCCGTGCAGAGAAGGGGCTGCCCCTCCCTCTGTGGCCGAGGCCGGCCCGTGGCTCAGGAAGGCAGAATACCTGGCCCTCGTTCCTGTAAAAAGATGACGGAACTGAGAATAGAAATTCCCTTCTAAGGCGAAGGCCCGCCGACTCTACCGTAGTGCATTGGTTCTGTATGACAATGGTTTCAGCCCCGTCTCTCTCTGAAGGCTTTTGTTCTCTGTCTCTCTCTATGCGCTCCTGTGCTCGGCTCCCCGAACAGGCACACGGGAGGTTTTTGTTACGACGGTTCCCAAAGTGCGTTTTGGAGGCGGAAAGGGTGTACGTGAGAATGGGTGAGTGCGAACAACTAGTCACATGTCATGCCGTTCCCCAGGACCGTCGTGACAAACACCACGGACGTGTGGTTTCAGACAACGGCTTTGTTTTCTCGCTGCTCCGGACGTCAGAGGTTCAGGATCAACGTGCTGGCAGGACTGAGTCCTGGAAGCTCTGAGGGAAAATTGGTTGGTTTACTAGCTTCTGGTGTTGCTGGCGATCTTGGTATTCCCGTGTGTAGCTGTGCAATCCCACTCTCTCCCCGTCTTCATGGGTTTTCTCCCCGAGTCTCCACTCTCCCTCTCCTTTTTTATGAGGACACCAGTCACTGGCTTTAGGCCCACCCTCAATCCAGGAGCATTTTTTTAAAAATATATTTTATTGATTTTTTACAGAGAGGAAGGGAGAGATAGATAGTTAGAAACATCGATGAGAGAGAAACATCGATCAGCTGCCTCCTGCACATCTCCCACTGAGGATGTGCCCGCAACCCAGGCACATGCCCTTGACCGGAATCGAACCTGGGACCCTTCAGTCCGCAGGCCAACGCTCTATCCACTGAGCCAAACCGGTTTCGCCAATCCAGGAGCATTTTATCTGAAACTTTTAACTTAATTTTATCTGTAAAGACCTTCTTTCCTAATAAGGTCCCAGAGGTCAGGGCTTGGACAGGTCTTCAAGGGCCTGCTGCCTGACTCACTACTTATCGTGAACATTTATATTAAAGAAACAGGCGAAACAGTACAGGTACAGTACAAACACCAGTTTTAGATCACCTCAACTTATAGATTACTTAGGTTTTTTTTAAATAACAATTTTTTTATTGATTTCAGAGAAGAAGGGAGAAGGCGAGAGAGAGAATCATTGATTGGCTGCCTCCTGCACGCCCCCTTGCTGAGAATCAAACTGTGACCTCCTGGTTCGTGGTTTAACACCCAGCCACTGAGCACACTGGCTGGGCTAGATTACTTTGTTTTAGGTGTATTTTGTACAAGAATGTTATTCTTGCATGCATGATATCATTGCCAGAGATCTCCCCCAAAGATTTTATACTTAAATTTCATTTTCTTTCTGCTGCTTCCCTAGTATAAATACATACTAATTATCATCTTTCAGTTATTCCCAGGATACACTATTACATATGCACGTTTAGTTCCTCATTACTTAAAACTTTGATATTTGAAATTATTCTTAAGAGACTCAGCATGGTAAAAAGATACTACATGTTCGATTGATGTCTCCTGATTCGCATTCCAGAGCACTTACTGCTATGACATAGAATGTTAGCACTGGACTCAGTGAGGAGATAATGAATTAAAAATATCGACAAGGCAAAGAAGATGTAATCACATTTGGCGATTGGCCCAAATTGGGAGCAGCCAAGAGAGGAAAACCAAGCTGGGCGTCAGGAAATCTGGATTCCATTCTCAGCGTCCACAAGGTCTGCTCCTTGAGAAATAATAATAATAATACTAATAATAATAAATAATTCTAGAGAATAAAATGAGCAGAGAGATGACCACAGCGTGTGGATTGCTAAGAGCCGTGGAGAGGGTGACTCATGAAGAACCGTGGACGTCCAATCTGAACACACTTTTAGGGACAAGAACGGAGGGAACCGAGGCTGCCAGGTGGTCTGTGCATGTTTAAAACAATCAATGTGTGTTTTTGACACAAGCTTAGAAATACTGTGTTTGTTTCTTAAACGTTTAGTGGCATGCTGTAGAGGAGAAAAGATTCTGTAGAATCAGGGGTTAGAATAGACCCCTCCTAGCGGGTGGTGTTGGGAGTGTTGTTGATAAGCTAACTGTCAAAGATAGTTGATTACAAAGTATTTGCAAAGAAGATGCATGTCTACTTACACTGGTTTATTTTAAATTAAAACATACAGTTGTATTTACTCGTCTTAACTTTTCATATAAATTAAGACCTTTCTTTTGAGTATGAGTCTGCTGATGCGAGTTCTACAAAGACTTCCTTTGGGGGAAAATGGTTAATGATTACTGCTTCAAATGGGAGGAAGAACTGAGGGGTACCTTGAGGGACCGAAATGCAAAATTCCTTTGAAATTGTAATGATTTTGTCTCAATCTTTTAAGATATACTTTAGTGATTTCAGAGAGGAAGGGAGAGGGAGAGAGAGATAGAGACATCACTGACGAGAGAGAATCATTGATCGGCTGCCTCCTGCATGCCCCCCACTGAGGGCGGAGAATGCAACCGGGCATGTGCCCTGACTGGGACTTGAACCGTGACCTCCTGATTCATAGGTCGATGCTCAACCACTGAGCCACGCCGGCTGGGCTGTCTCATCTTTCACAGCCCTGTTGCCCTCACATCTGTGACCCGGGGACTGAGTGCCTGACTGCGTGGTGTTTGATTAGGAAGAAGGAAGGAGGGAGGGATGCGTGGTGGGCAGCCCACAGCTCTCCTTCCAGTGAGCAGAGATGGGAGGAGCGCGGTGGGAACAGCTGCCTGAGTGTGTGTGGGGCCGCGCCTCGCCGCTCTGGTGTCTGTCCACTATGCCAGGCGGGAGGCTTCCCATGGCGATGGGGGGTGGGGGAGTGTCCGCACCCCTGGGGAGCGGTGGACGGTCAGGTGGAATCTGCTCTGAGACCCTCTGCTCTTGAACTGAGTTTTAAAGAGGCTCCCAGAGACTCAAAGGGAGAGGACTTGCCGAGAAACTGAGATTCGAGCCAACGTTGGAGGACAGGCTAGCAGAAGGTTCCCGACGAGGAGGGGGCCTGCTTGTCTGCGGTGGAGACGGGCTCCAGGCTGGGTCTGCATCGCGGCTTGAGCGGTAGGGTATTTCCATGGATCTCCATTTCCATGGATCTCCGTGCCCACGAGAGATTCCTGTGGCCAGAGGTTGCCTGGCTGTGTCGCTGTCCGTGGGAGTCTTTCCCTGGGGGCCGCTCTCACCTCCCTGGAGCCGGAAGGTAGAGGTGATGTTCTCGGATGGTTTAAAGCTGTACCTGGTGCAGATTTCACTTATATATCTGTGCACAGACTTAGTTTAGGATTAGGTTCTTTATCTTGCAAAATAAGGCTAAACATATATATATATTTTAAAGTCTAGCTTTGTTGTAAAAACAATCAGGGTCTCCTTTTCATGAACAATTGTATGCCCGCACTCTGAGCGATGCTGAGATATACCTGCTTCCCTCAGAGCCTCAGGTTATGTACTTCTTTCTGGCTTGGCCCCAGCGCCCTCTCTGCTTATGAGTTACCGGTTGTGAAACGTCTTCTCTGTCACTGTCCTGCCCTGGGGCAGTGCTCGCTGGGAAGCGAATGTGCCTCTTGCTGCCCATTCAGTTATGCAGGATGGTGTCCTAGGTCCCAGGCCTCCGGCCACCCTCCTGGGCCACTGAGCGCTGGGCCGGGGCCGCTGCCACAGCAGAGCCCAGGAATGGCTTCGGAGAGCCTTTTCAGTGGCTGGTGCTCTGAAATGTCCCCTAGGAAGGTCACTCCTCAGCTAACCTGACCCAGGAGGTCATGGAGCTGCTGGGGTCTCCGCAGCATGTGGGGAACGGGCAAACACAGCCTGGGCGCAGGCGCTCTTCTTAGAAGCTTAAGGCAGCAGTTCTCAACCTGTGGGTCGCGACCCCTTTGGGGGTCGAACGACCCTTCCACAGGGGTCGCCTAAGACCATCGGAAAACACATATATAATTACATATTGTTTTTGTGATTAATCACTATGTTTTATGTTCATTTTGTCACAATGAAAATACATCCTGCAGATCAGATATTTACATGACGATTCATAACAGTAGCAACATGACAGTGATGAAGTAGCAACGAAAATAATGTTATGGTTGGGGGTCACCACAGCATGAGGAACCGTATTAAAGGGTCGTGGCATTAGGAAGGTTGAGAACCACTGGCTTAGGTGTTAGTGCGGAGGGACACAGTGGAGATGAGATTTTATTAAAGATTAAAGAGGTGGTCCCGGCCAGTGTGGCTCAGTGGTTGAGCATCCACCTATGAACCACGAGGTCACATACACGGGTTGTGAGCTCCATCCCCAGTGTGGGGCATGCGGGAGGCAGCCGATCCATGATTCTCTCTCATCACTGATGTTTCTCTCTCTCCCTCCCTCTCTGAAATCAATACAAATATATTTTTTAAAAAGATTAAAGAGATGGGAACACATTATTAGAGAAGCCAGGAGAGGGGGTAGGAGATGCGGAAGGAAGACGGATGAGGGCGTGTTCCTTCTCCTGGTTCCAAGCCCGCGTTAGCTCGCAGCAGCGGCCGGAACGCTGTCCTGATAGTGACTGTCGCTGTGCGGGGCGCTCGACGAAGAGAACTGTGAGGTCCGGTTCGAACTGGATTAAAGAGGTGAGAACACATTATTAGAGAAGCCAGGAGAGGGGGTAGGAGATGCGGAAGGAAGACGGATGAGGGCGTGTTCCTTCTCCTGGTTCCAAGCCCGCGTTAGCTCGCAGCAGCGGCCGGAACGCTGTCCTGATAGTGACTGTCGCTGTGCGGGGCGCTCGACGAAGAGAACTGTGAGGTCCGGTTCGAACTGTGAGGCCCGGTTCTTGCTCTCTGGGACTTGCAGCCTGAAGCCACAGCGCATGAATGCGGAGGATCCGTCCTGCTCCGAGCATGGTCTTCAGCGGAGTCTCCCTGTGGCCTGCTTTTCTGAGTTGTGATTGCGTCTGTATGTCTGGAGGAATCGCAGGGAGCAGACTTCTTCTTAGTCTCGGCTGGGGAAACAGAAATAACCTGTGTTCTAGGCCCTCGCTCTGTTCCCAGTGTGCGATGGGGAGGCTGTTGTTCCAGATGGGACGGCTTGACTCGAGGCGGAGTGAAAGGCAAGCCGTGATGGTTGTGTGTGACGGGCCGGTTGGCTTGAGCCCAGAGAGAGCTCGCAGGGCCGGCGGCAGTCTCGGGGCGGCTTCCTGACACGCCGTTAACGCGCCCGCGCGCTCCTCCAAGCCGTGTTTTGGGGAGCACAAGCTGGTACACCGTGTACACCCTGGGCGCCCTCAGCTGCACACGCATTTGCATGAGGACAACGGACAGCCTTAAAGCAACAAGAACAGGTTTGTAGAATTTCAAACCTGTAATTAGGTTTGAAAGTAGCCTTCACCATCCCTAGTGATTATTTGCTGAATCACAGTATGAAAGGCTGTTCTGCTTTTGTGGGATCATGTCCTTTATAGCTGATGAGGCACTTAATAGACATCATTGCTCTCGATTCACAGCACAGCTGATCCCTACGCGGAGGTATTGCCATGGGGTTGTCATGGATAAGGAATGGAGGCCAGAAAACGTGGAATAATGGCTAACATGGTGCGGGCCTACAGTGCACTGGGCACAGTGCGAAGACATCTGCGTTTAGTTTCTTATTTTCTCTTGACTGCTGTCCTTTGCCATCGGAGATTATTATGTGGATGTGGTGGTGGATGAAACTGAAGTTTCGTACTCATTCAGGTGCACACGGCTGGTGAGTGACAGCCACAGCTCACACCCGGGAGGGCACCCCGGGGCAGGCAAGGCCAGCCTGAGCCCCTGAGCGTGCTCCTGCCACAGGCTCTCCACACAGCGTTCTCCTCCTTCCGTGGCTCCTACAGCCTGTGACCGCATGAGCTGTAGGAGACGGTGCGCTGCCTCGTAGCACAGTTCCCTGGCCGCCTGGACAGTGAGGGGCGACCACCTGGTCATGGTCTTAACGTGCCGGTCAGAGCGCGGGTGCCGTGATGTCCCGGAAACACCGTCATGTTTTTGTCCGAGTCATGAAGAGACATTGTCAACCACCAGCACGTATCTGAGGAAAGACCTCTGCAGAGTGAATACTTTGAAGAGGTTTAAAACGCACTTCAGGAAGCTCATGTCCCCAAGGAGCTCCTGCTGTCGCAAGCACATGGTTTCCTGGGCCTGGAGGGTGGGGTGCTGGCAGCGGTGCGGGTGCTGGGGGGGGGCTCAGGCCTGGAGATGGAGGAGTCAGGAGGCCCCTGCAGGGCCCCGGGAGGCACTCAGCAGGGCGCTGCGCCCTAAAACAGGGCCAGGAGGGTGCATTTCATGTCTGTGTACTTCCGTGCAATTGAAAAGCAAACAGACGTGTTATTTTCATTGTAAATCTTCCCTCTTTCATTCGAGCACAAATGAGTGGAGTGAAAAAAGATGCACAAGAACTAACATCACGTGACTCGGGGCTCTCCAATAAAACCTCTCTAATAGAGGAGCCCTGAGGGACCACCCCCGGCCCCTCAAAGACAGGGATGTAAAAGGCCGGTGAACAAAATAAAAGAGGCAAGTACTTCTTTAAGAAAACAACAACCTAAAAACAAAAAAAAACCCAGGAGTACAAATAGAACATCCCAGTTTAAAATTTCAGTGATGAAAGGGCTCTTCCACCCTGTAAACCTGAGAAAATGCCAAATGCATTAAAAACGGGTCTTTTTTCAATGTTTTTATTTACATGATAAAGAAATATCATTTCCTTTTCTTTTCCTTTCTCCTTCCTCCTTCCCTGCCTTCCTCCTTTTCTTCCCCAAATACCCGATCCCGCTCTGACCCCTTTGGCTCAGTGGACAGAGCGTCGGCCTGCGGACTGAAGGGTCCTGGGTTCGATTCCAGTCAAGGGCATGTACCTCGGTTGTGGGCACATCCTCAGTGGGGGGTGTGCAGGAGGCAGCTGATCCATGTTTCTCTCTCATCAATGTTTCTAACTCTCTATTCCTCTCCCTTCCTCTCTGTAAAAAAATCAATAAAATATATTTTTTAAAAAATACCCCATCCCTCCTGATGGTGCAGAAGCTGTCTCAGGCTTTGTGTTTCCGTCAGTTCTTTCACGCTGGCCAGCTGACCCTGAGGCTCCTGCTGTGGGAACAGCGAGCTCTGTCTGGGGATGGGCCTGGTCAGTGAGGCCGGACCGCACCCACCCTGGCAGGGCCCATGGACCAGTGATGGGAGCCCCGGGGATGATGTGCCCGCGGCTCTTACTCAGCACAGTGCTGTTACCACTGTCTTCACGCGTTTATTTAACATTAAGTCAGAAACAGTGACATATCTTTCAGGTCCTTTACGCCCCGTTGCTTGTGGGCACGCGCGGGCACGGCTCTCAGTGTCTAATGCCAACAAGAGTCAACTGTCGGGCTTGTCTCACAGCCTCTTCCTTGAGAAACTGTGGCTTCAGGGACTAAAACAAAGACATGTGAGATCAACGTTGGACGAAACAAGCCCTTGGGAAGAAGTCCATCTGGATACACGTTAGTTCACGTGGCTTTATTTTTTAAGAAATATATTCTTATTGATTTCAGAGAGGAAGGGAGAGGGAGATAGAAACACTAGTGATGAGAGGGGATCATGGATCGGCTGCCTCCTGCACGCCCCACACTGGGGATGGAGCCCACAACCCGGCCTGTGCCCTGATGGGAATCCAGCTGTGACCTCCTGGTTCCATAGGTCGATGCTCAACCCCTGGGCCAGCCGCGGGCTAGTAACTTCGCTTTAGCTTCAGGTTCTCATCAGCTGTGCCCTGAAGGAGCCGCAGACGCTAAGCAGCAATTTTTAAATTTTAGGGTCATAAGTCCTTTTGAGAATATCATCAGAATACATATCTATGCACCTAAAATCACAGAGGATGTCAGGCGGGCCGGGGACTTCTTGGAACACATCTCTGTGACCTGTGAGCCACTCGGACACCAGAAACCCCCTCACGAAGAGAATGGAAAGTAGTATGAAGACTTGTCAGGATTCAGATGAATAATCTTCTGGGTCAAGTTACAGCAATAAGTTGCTTTCAGTGATGACACTTTTAGAAATGTGCCTGTAGGATACACTTCCTACTGTGTGGCTCAGGGCACAGTTCCGTAGCATTTTGAACACTATTAAGATATTATTTGTAAAGTATATTTTTCTGTGTCCATTTGTGGAATCTTGTCATACTGATTATGCCCCTGTTTTTAAACATATCGTTGTTAAAGCAAAAATTTTAATTAAGTAATAACTTCAGTCTTTGTAGGAATATTCAAATAAATGTAAACAACCACTTTAAGAAACTTAAAATAACTTTTAAAGAAAAAGGCATTGGCACAGAGAATTTCAAAATGATATTTGCAAAAACAATTTAGTCATAATCACAGAACCTTCAGAAATTTGTTCCGTGTAGTAAATAAAATCATTGCTAAACCTTTCTCTTAAATAGTAAGTGCAAATTTTCATTTCCTACTTTAAATGAACTACAGTAGTTATTTTACTAAATACACACATGATTGGTTTTGTACGTTTATACCTTTAACTAACATTTCCTATATAATAAAAGCCTAATATGCAAATTGGCCCCTCGACCGGGAGTTTGGCAGTTTGATGGGGCGTTGGACTGGGGGGGTGGGGCTGGCCGGCCAACAGCCCAGGGCCTCCCCCTAACTGCCCCCTCCCAACCGCCCCCCCCCCAAATCAGGGGTAGGGCTGGCCCACCAACCTCCCAGTCCCCTCCCCCGGCCGGCCGGCCGGCCCCATTGGCCTGATCAGGGCGGGCTGGTGGGACCCCACCCGTGCATGCATTTGTGCACCGGGCCTCTAGTATCAATATACACGTGTATCACTGAAACGTTGTGTGATTGATTGGAACCAAATTTCTCACTTGTAAGCAGGCTTCGGGTCCTGGGAGTGTGGTTCTGAATATGGGGAGATCCTTCCTTATTTTATGGTGGCATAAACCTGGACACAGTTACCAGTTACGTTCCCTAACAAACGAGCAACTGAAAGCTCCTTGCCTTCCTGCAATGTCCCCGCGCTGTATGACGCTGAGCGGACGACAGGCACAGGCGCCTGGACCACGAAATGGATGGGGACGGCGAAGTGTAACGCGCAGCATGAGACACGTTGTGCTCTGCAGACAGTTTGATGAGAAGCGGGTGTCTCCGTTTACGACAGTCACTCGATCATGTATCCACCTGTTCCGTCCCTGGCATCTTTCTCTCTGGCGTTTTTAAGAAACGCCAATGCCTACATCTGACCTCAACGTTTTAAAATTAGGGGTGCATAGCACCCCGACATTCGTCCATGTGAAAACCTGGCAGAGTGTTCCTCGTCGACAGCGGGATCGGAAAACCGCGGGTTCAGTGGTAAAGAAGAAAGGTGAGAGCTCGCTGCTCATTTAGTGAAAGAAACAGACAAACGAGTGGGAGATGGAGCTGCAGATGGAGGCTGTGAAGGCCGCAGGCTGTGCGTTCTGAGCTCCGGCTGCGCCCGCAGGAGCTGGGGCTGGCACACAGTTTTCTCACCAGGTTGTGCTTCAGCCACAAAGGGTGAGGGCTTTCTTTTCTAATCAATAAACATAATTTCCCCCCAAGTGTGAAGTGAGATGACAAACAGAACCCCAGGATTTACATGCAGACTAGAGTGACCCTTTAGCTGTGGGAAAGGAATAAAACGCTCCAGGACTTCCGAGCTGTGGTCTGGGCTCTGGTCCTTCCATCTCTCTCGGTATTGACTTCCTTGTTGGTAAAAGAAGGAGAACACAGCCCTACGAAAGGGACAGGGCTGGTGTTTGACAATAAAACGGCATGGGAACGTGAAAACATCTGAGCCCGGCCGGCGTGGCTCAGGGGTGGAGCGTTGACCTGTGAACCAGAAGGTCACGGTTGGATTTGATTCTCTGTCAGGGCACAGGCCTGGGTTGCATGCTCGGTCCCCACTGTGGGGCGTGCAGGAGGCAGCTGATCCATGCTTCTCTCTCATCATGGATGTTTCTCTCTCTCCCTCTCCCTCCCTCTCTGAAATCAGTAAACATATTTAAAAAATAACAATTTGAAAACATCTGAAAAGTAAGAAGAACCTTACAGCTTCATCACCATCGGAGGCCGACCTGGTTCGAATAGGTCACTGTTTAGAAATGAAGAACGAGGCTGGTCGCGAGTGGGTAACGGGGTGACGTCTGTGTCAGCGTGGTAACCACAGGGTGTAAGTTTTTAGGTCCGACTCCTGCTGGATTACATGCTCCCTCTGTGGGCACCGAGCCCAGCGGGCCTCCCATTGGTGTCCACAGGACACCCACTGCGAATGAAGGTGCGGAGGAGGCCTGGCCAGTGTGGCTCAGTGGATAGAACGTGAGCCTGTGGACTGAAGGGTCCCGGGTTCGATTCTGGTCAAGGGCACGGACCTCGGTTTCAGGCTCCTCCCCTGCCCGGGCCCTGGTAGGGAATCACGCAGGAGATGAGGCTCCGAGGGGACGATCGCAGGCCTTGTCCAGAGAGGAAGTACCTTCTTTAATCCCAGAGCCGCTGAGGATCCCCAGAAAGGACGGCTTTGATGTTTGTCAAGAGAGAAAAGCCCCTCGGACGGGAGGCGACGTGTGAGGGAGGCGGCGAGGGGCGCGGTTTGATGGGCTGGGTCAGCAGGATGCTTCCCGATGACACACGTTTGATACCGTCGTTTTCTGGCTTAGCCTCTCCTGTGGGCTCGGGAGAAGGGAAGGTTCAAGTACACATTTATAATTCATGACCTTTTTCGTCAGTTATTATAGTTTATTGAATTCTGTTTGAGATGTGGCCAAGGTCTAAGAGGGGGGAGTGGAGAAGCAGATGGTAGAGAAGTTCGCGTTGGGGAGCGGCGCCTAATTAACAGCGGATTCTATTCGGATCCATGAAGAAAGAAGGAACATGGCTGTGATTTCTATCAGGGAGCAGTGAAGAGAAAGGAGCCACGGAGCTAAGCTTATTTGGGGAGAACTTGGTGCCCGGGGATATCCGTGTACTTGGCCGTCAGAGTGAAACCGTGAAACGGTAGACCAGGTGTCTGATACGTCCTTAACTCTCATATATTTTTCCAGTCCTAAAACACTGATAGTTCATCTTTATGTTTGATAGGCCATTCTTTTTTTTTAGTATCTTTTTTTATTTCAGAGAGGAAAAGAGAGAGAGAGAAACATCAATGGTGAGAGACAATCATTGATCAGCTGCCTCCTGAACGCCCCCTACTGGGGTTGGAGCCCATAACCCAGGCCTGTGTGATAGGCCATTCATAGGCTACGTAGTAGATATTGAGTCACAATCAGATAGTGAAAGCTATAAAAGGTCCAGGTGCCAAAGTAAATAATTGCTGTAGAAACTTCTGTAACCAGTTAGCAAGGCACAGAGGTGTTATTTAGCTATTGTTTTTGTGAAAAGCCTCCAAAGAATAAGAAAGTCCCTTATCAGAGGAGAATCAGGTTAAAATAATTCTATTCTGATGCTGATCAGTTTTTTATTTGCTTTTATGTAAAACATAACATTAACTCCTCAGGAATGAAGAGGTATTATGTATCTTGTGTAATTTTTTAATTAGCAAATGCTCCACATGAACTGTCACTTAGCAAGTCTATAAAGTGTTCATGTCGATTTGATTTGTAGTTGTTTACACCAATCACGTTTATACTGCCTTCAGCAGAAGTGATGTGAGTAATATAATACTCCGACCGCAATTTGATGAGAGGCCAGGCTCATCATTGCGTAAGAAAACACAAACCTCTCAATGTACGCAAGTTCTGCTTTCCTCATTCTGAAAAATCCACTGAAGCTCATTTGGACTCCCATGTCCTTTCCAACGTCCAACAGCAAAAAGTATTGTCAAAACACCAAGCCTCGCTGAATAACAATTTTGTAGACTTTTTTTTCTTCAATATATCAGTCAACTAGAGGCCAAGTGCACGAAATTCATGCACTCGCGGGTGGGGGGTCCCTCAGCCCGGCCTGTGCCCTCTTGCTGTCCGGGAGCCCTCAGGGGATGTCTGACTGCGGGCCTCAGCTGGCAGTCGGACATCCTTAGCACTGCCAGGGAGGTAGGAGAGGCTCCCGCCACCACCACTGTGCTCGCCAATCGTGAGCCTGGCTTCTGGTGCACTGACCACCAGGGGGCAGCTTCTGTGTTGAGCATCCTCCTCCTGGTGGTCAGTGAGCGTCATAGCGACCGGTCGTTCTGCCGTTTGGTCAATTTGCATATTAGCCTTTTAATATATAGGACCATTTGGCCCATTGTTACTTTGAACTGGGAGCTCAATTTAGAGAAAGTCACCTAAAGTTCATTACGATGTAGATTGTACGTGTGTATATAACATGTTTGAGAGTGACTTGTGTTGGTAGTACTTGACCAAAAAAAAAAAAAAAAATCAAAACTTAGCTGAACAAAACAAAATGTATGCTGGGTATCATCACTGAAATTCTAGAGTGAGCGTCAGGCACGGCTGCATCCAGGCCTCGGGTCTGCATTTCCCGTAGCTCTGTTTTTCAGAGCTGGGTTCATTTCGAGTCAGGAAGCCTGAGGTTAAAATGGCCTCCAGTGAATCAGTTCCAGTGGAAGGAGGTTGCTCCCTGCTAAACCATTTTGGGGAAAGATGGCGATTGATTTTTCTTCTTTAGCTCGGTGCACATTTCCATTCCTGCGTGGGTCCTTAGGGTCAGGGTCACGGCGTGCTCCTCGCTCAGTGGCGGAGCTAGCGCTGGAGTCCCCCTCAGCCCAGCGTCACCCCCAGGAAAGAGGGCAGAAGTGAGGTCTGCAGAGGAACCCCGTGTTATGGGATTTGGGGGTCGGGGGTGGAGAGCTGCTGGTGTCGGCAGAAAAGCATGAGGTACCTGTGCACTAAATTAATTAAATGGAGAATGAAATGTCTGCCGTTGGGCGAAAATACCGTTGGGCAAAAGAACAGCGGTTAGAGCAGGTCCTAGTCTTCGGTCGTAGAGCAACATGAAGATGGTTTGCAGAACCTTACTACTGAAAAGGTTCGTTGCTGGAAAGGCCTTGAAACATAGTCAGTCACGATGCACATGACCAGTAATGACAGCGTCTCATAGACCAGTACCTCATCCGTAAAATAATTATTTGGTTCACAGCAGATTCATTTGTACAATTTTGTGTTGAGTTATACTGATGCAGAAGGCATTCATGTGTTTATTGGGCAGTGTTTGCATAATGCAAGTTAATTATACACTGTAATTATGATAATACTGCAATTAATTTATAATAGAGACAAGGATTAGTAAAATTCCCCTCCCCACCCCCTGCCTTAATGGGGGGAAATTGGAACGCTGAATTATGGCTCACTGAAAGGTTTCTTTAAATATATTACGTACTTCTGGGGTATTCACATGAATAAAATTAAACTCCACAGAACTGGGAAGATAAACGAATGACTTTTATGTAATCCACGTTACTGGGGGCTTTTTAGCCACATTTTTCGTCAGGCAGTTTCTTGATTTCCTTCATCTGTTTGGCCTGTGTTGGGTGCCTGTTCACAACGAGCTTCAGAAGATGCTCTATTTCCACAAAAACCGAAAACTGTTCGCATTGTTTTAGAGCTTTCGCTAGTAATATAAAGTCTTTCAAATGGTGAGCGTGGCTTTTAGCATAGTCTTTTATAGGCACGTTATTTAATCATCCGAATATGTCCTAGTTTATTAAAATACTACAGGAAAGAACGGTGACTCATAATTTTTGTCTTTTGAGATGTGGAAGGAAGGATAAAGGAAAAAAGGAAGGAAAAAGGGAAGGAAAGGCAGAGGGAAGAAGTAGGAAGGACAGAAGGAAGGTGTTTAAAACATGGAGAATATTGGGACAAAATTCTGTTTCTAAAGTACTTGGTACTAAAATCCTTATTTTTATGTTTTAGAAATAGTCCTAGTGTTAGAAGACAAACTAAGTAGGTGTTTAATTTAAAAAATGAAAGCGCCTTAAATCTATAAGTCATTGGACACATATAACCATTAATTAAATTAAATTCTTTGACACCTTTGGTAATGACCTAGCTGCCTTTGTGCCGATTCACACCTAAGGTCTTAATGCGTGAGCCAGCGCTTTCACGTTTGGTGGGTAGAATATACTATAAAACCGACCTTTTCCTAATCCAAGAGTGAATGAGGGTAGTTACCTGGGAGAAGGGTAATGAAGGCGGAGGGAATATGAAGTTCAAAGGTCCTGAGGCATAATGTTTACATCAAAATCTAAAAAAGCTCATAAAATATTATAAAAATGTAAAAGCACTCTACAAGGAAAATATCAGTTATAAAATAAGTGTTTAATAAATCAAACACTTGCAGTTTAGGAAGTATACATTTCAGAAAAAGAGACAAATTTTTGATAGTCCAATTGTCAAAAGTATAGAAAAAAGATCATTGCTGGTAAGACCAGTTAAAATTCTCCTTATCATCTGCTATTGGTACAGGTCTTCTAGGCATATCTTTCTAGAACTTTAAAAATGTGTATGAAATATTCAAAAGATCAAATGAGTTTTGACCTCGCTGTTTTACTTCTAGGAAGCCACAATGAAGAAATAATTTGAGATGACCACAAAAATTTATGTACAAAAATTTGTATTACACTTTTATTTATAACTAGAGGCCCGGTGCACAAAAATTTGTGCACTCACAGGGTAGGGATCCCTCAGCCCGGCCTGTGCCCTCTCGCAGTCTGGGACCCCTCAGGGGATGACCACCTGCTGGCTTAGGCCCGCTCCCCAGGGGATTGGGCCTAAGCTGGCAGTCAGACATCCCTCTGGCAGCCCGGCAGCC
>NW_006293349.1:2245984-2247245 GCF_000327345.1 Myotis davidii
GTGGGTGTCCCCAGTGGGGTGCCTGGCCAGCCTGGATGAGGGACTGATGGTTCTATCGCTCTCTCCCCCTCCTATCCTCTCTGAAATCAATAAGAATATATTAAAAAAATAAACTGAAGGTCCACAGTTCTGCCTTCTCGATGTTTCTTCCTCAACTGACCTTGCATTAACCGAGCTCTTAACACACTGACAAATGCGAGGGAGGAAGTCGACTGCTCTCCTCTCCCCAATGACTGATATGATTGGGCATCAGTCGGTGCTCAGTGAACGTTGCTTTAATGAACTAAGTTAACTTTCCAGCTCACCGTGGGGCCAGGGGTATAGGTATGCCAGCCCCTCAATGAAGAGACTAACATGCCGGGAAATGACTGCCCCAGGCCATGATGGCAGCCACCCCAAGGCACCATGGGGGTGCCCGTTGCTTAAGCGTCAGGGGGCAAACAGTGGGGCATTCATCTCTCAGGAAGGTGCGAAGGCACTTGGCCTGGCCGGAGGGCGATGCGGCCAGACAGCTGGTTAGAGGACCCATGGGTGGCTCCTTTGGGACCGCTGGGATGGAAAGGTGGAGAGGAAACGAAAAGGGAGTTTCTGTATTTAGGAGAAGTAAATTCATTCTGATGTAACTGCACATAAATGGCAAGAGAAACAACAGGAATTAATGATGCCTGTGCAGGTTTCTGGCTTGAGCAGTTAGAATGAGGATTGTACGATTTCCTTAATTAAAATCACAGGACAAAGGAAAAAAAAACACAAATGAAAAAAGACAGTTATAGGCCAAGGATCTGATTTTGTATATTGAATTTAGATGCCTGTAGTGGATGAGAAATGACTATTCAGGAAAACTTTTTTTTTTTTTTTTTGCAGCATTCTGCAAATTAGATTGAAATTTCACTAAATTCTTGGAACCAGCGAAGAAAAGAAAAATCAGTAGTAAATGATTTTCAAAAAGTTTTTAAGTCAGGGGTGGGCAACCATTTTGTGAGTGCGTGCCAAAACCAGCAAAATCTCTGACTCAAAATTCTCCTGCGTGCCAACCCTAATTTTTTGAGAACATGTTACGCCTACTTGATATCTCTTAAGGTGTACGTATGTGAAGAACCTTGAAGAAATAACAAAATTCATTCGAGCGACAAAAACACAGTATATGATGATGAAAAATATTTATTTTTTATGTATACATGTACACTGATAGTCCGACAGAAAACTTTATGACTCCGTTTGATATGATCAGTGGGGCTTGTGGTGCTGCATCACTGATGCA
>NW_006293349.1:2247530-2250354 GCF_000327345.1 Myotis davidii
AGGCATAGAAATTGCTCGTCCCCTCTCTCGTCAATCCATGTCTATGGTTGTTAAGATAACTTGTTATGTAAAATTATTTATTTATCTAAGATGCACCTACACTGAATTTATCTGAAAAATAAAAAGTCCATATTAAGAAAAAAATTGTACATGGAAGATTATAAGAGAGGGTTTTACGTGCCAGCAAAAGTTACTGGCGGGCCATGTTTGGCACACGTGCCAGGGGTTGCCCACCCCTGTTTTAAGGTCATGGTAATGGAGGCCTTGGTTTTCACCTTTTAGTTTGACTTGTTTGTTTAGTTTGGTTTTATTGTGTATGGAATATTTAAAGATGTTAGTGTTGCATTAACAAATTGAAGCATTGGGTCATATTGCAACATTAATAATGTGTTTTTTTAAACTAATACTGTTGAGAAAAATGAAAGGTTTGGCAGGCTTCCTTTGACTTCATAAACATTTTTAAATTTCATGAGACTATGTAATAAATGGTGGCAAAAGAGTATAAAATTGAGTGCATTATGCTTCTAAAATGTAAAGAGTCATTTGAATTGGAAATCAAGATTTTTATCTTTTAAAATAAAAATATGTTCAAGAGAGCAGCTCAGAAACACTCTCATTGTTGGTAAAACTATTTAAGATGCCCTGTGCACGAGCAAATCTAATCATGTCGGACGTGGAATCGTGCAGTCATTTCGGAGCAAGACATCTTCCTGCAGAACGCACGGCAGGAGCCGGCCGCGTTGATGCCTGTTTTTCAGGCAGCGTTTCTGGGCTGCTCTTTATTCTGTCACATTGCAGAGCCTATTCCAAGTTGAAAAGTATTTCCCACGGTGAGAATGGATTTCAGTCCATGTGAGAGAAATAGCTCCCTGGGGATGTAACTTGAATTAAGTTGAGGAGTTTAAGGAAAATATTTACTTGGCTCTAATATTTTGGAGGGGTTATTGTTTTGTTTTTTAACAGTCTGGTTAGCAAAGTTACTTATGTTATCCTGGGTGATTTCTTACTTCTGAGGCTAATAGTCGCGCAAAATAAATAGGGAAATTACCACTTTGCTAAAAACAAAACACACACAAAAAAGAACTCATTCTGCCTTTCCTTTTCCCTCCCTCTTCCCAAGACAAAAAGACGATCTGGCAAGTCCCTGGGGGACTCGCGGCCTAGTTTCAGGGTCACCTCAGCTGTGTCTTGTTGAAACGTCCTGTCCAGGGTGAACAAAGCTCCTTCCAGCGACGGAAGGACGTGATAAGACTCAGCCTTCACATTCTGAGGAAAGATAACGCTAATTATATTAGTCACATACCCTACAAACCATTAACGCTAAGAGCACACTATATGATTTAATAAATAATGACATTGCTGGCTAGAGAAACATTTTCTCATTAAAATTATAAATACCGCCCTAGCCGGTTTGGCTCAGTGGATAGAGCATCGCTGTGGACTGAAGGGTCCTGGGTTCCGTTCCAGTCAAGGGCATGTGCCCGGGTTGCAGGCTAGATCCCCAGTGGGGGGCTTGGGGGAGGCAGCCGATCAATGATGTTTCTCATCATTGATGTTTCTATCTCTCCCTCTCCCTTCCTCTCTGAAATCAATAAAATATATTAAAATAAATAAAAAAATTATAAATACCTATAAATGGCCTTAAAATACACCCTGCTCATATTTCAATCCAAATTTTAAAATTGTTGCCTTTATTTTAGATGCTATTAATGGTCTGCCTATAACCCTTCTCCCTTAGACTCTCCTAAATCAACGTCTTTACTTGAATTATTTCCTCAGAGTTTGTCTCTGGGGCCACTGAAAGTAAGGTGCCTTCAGTTTTGTCTCTAAAGTTGTGTTCGAAAGTGAAAAAGAATAGAATCGATGAATAGATAAATAGGCCTCTAAAGAGAATTGTGCTGAAGATGGGAAAATTTAGCTTGCAGATGGCACAGATGCAAACAGGACGAAATAAACTATTTGAGATCTGCCTTTGGTATGATTTAAAAGAGTAAGAAGTATAGCTCCATCTTCGCCAGTGGCCTCTATCAAAGTTATGGAAGGAGGCAGAACAGATTTGTTTTCATATATTTGTCCCCCACCCCAGCCCCCCAATAAAAAACAAACGCTCGTTGCTCTTGTGGTAAGAAGAGATACTAAACGGACTTCAGCTGCTACGATTTGAATGTAGGCCAGAGGTGCATTTGAAAATACTAAATTCAGGGAAGGCACGACTGCTGGTGCCTCTGGAAGGGAAGCCCTCTGTTTGTTGGCATAAAAATGTAAACATCTACACCAGCTGCAGTGCGTGTTCTAGCTGCGTGTGAGGACGGGGGGAGGGAGCAGCTCCCTAAATGCTCTCCCTGGGGGTCAGAGTGAAGTGGGGGGGCAGGTAGCCCTGAGCATGAGCAGGGCAAGGACAGGGCCAGGACAGGAGGGCCCCAGGGGAAGCCCAGGTGCCCAGCCATGGACAGTGGCAGGGCGGGCCTCCCCCCAGGTGACCTTCCTCCCCTAGCATATGGATGGTCATGTGGTTTGACCATTCCTCTCTGGAGATACCATCTAGGTCTCAATAGTATGTCAGCTCCCGGCCCAGAGAAGCAGCAAAACCAGCCCAGCTGCCCTCGGGACCAGCTGCCTTGATAATGACCCCACCCTGGTGCCGGCCAATCAGTGGAGACCACAGCCCTGAGAGGACACACCTGGAAAGTGCTGGATGTTCTACTAGATCTTTCCTGGGGCCTCCCCTAACCCCTCCGCCCTTAAACCCTAGGACAGGCCCCAGGGCTCCAGCCTTTCCCACACCCCTCCCCAACCCCCCACAGGCCTGTGGCCTTTACCTGCC
>NW_006293349.1:2250930-2269261 GCF_000327345.1 Myotis davidii
GCTGCCTTGATAATGACCCCCCCCTGGTGCCGGCCAATCAGTGGAGACCACAGCCCTGAGAGGACACACCTGGAAAGTGCTGGATGTTCTACTAGATCTTTCCTGGGGCCTCCCCTAACCCCTCCGCCCTTAAACCCTAGGACAGGACCCAGGGCTCCAGCCTTTCCCACACCCCTCCCCAACCCCCCACAGGCCTGTGGCCTTTACCTGCCTCGCTCCCAGGCTCCCAGGACCCTCATTTGCATCCGTAGCCTGTTTCCTAAGCCCTTTTCTTGTACAAAGCCGTCCTCCTCCTCCTCCGCCGTGTTACACGTAAGTGCCCTCCTACAGACTGAGTCCTGCCGCTGACTGCTTTTCCCCCCGAACCCAGTCCCCGGGCTGCTGCCCGCAGGCCGGTCTGACCCAAGGGTCGACCCCTGGCGCCTGCCTCGCTGCCTCCAACAGAATGAAAGCTCAGGTGGACAAATGCCTCCTGGGGGAGGAGGGGAGGGCTGACGGTAGTTGAAGGAGGAGGGGTGCTGTCCGTGGGTTGGAACACTGAGTTTCTCACCTGGCAGCCTAGCTGTTTGCCTTATGTAGCCACTGGCTCCTCTCCCTTTTCAAAAAACACATCTTCACCCTGGCTCCCAGTCGGCCACTTCCTTGAACGTTCACAGGAAACGACTAGAATTTTAGAACATGTACTGCAACCTCTATATTGAGATACACATACGTGTAATTACTCATTCATTCTACTAAGCCCAGTTTGCATGTTATTTCTTGTTCTAGGTGATTCCATCCGACACACCGAGGAGAGCGCGGCTGAAGGAGAACGCGGCCGGCCACTGTGTGATCGGGACGCCCCGCGTCCGTGCCTGTCGCCTTCCAGGCCGACACGGCCAGGTAAGGAGACTTTGTTCACATACTTGAAACCGTTTGAAAAAAAGAGAAATGACAGAAATGTTTTTATTTTGTGCCAAAGATTTAAAAAGAAATTGGTAAAATACGTAAAAGCAAAATAAAATCACGAATGAGCCTGTTTTCTAAAAATAACTTCCATCACTTTTGTTCTCTATCATTTGATTTTTTTTGGTTTGTTGATTTTCCCTTTATACAAAGTTGAGATAATATTCTATGTATTCTCTGTTGAATTTCTTTATTTGTGTAGTAATCTATTTTGTCTTATTTGATCCTATGAGTTAGTGTTTCATAGTTTTCATTGTATCAGTTAATACGAGCAAACACTTTTAAAATATTCTTAGATGTGTTTACTATTCAGAGAAGATGCTTGATATATACTTCACTCGTTTTCCATTAGTAGCGTTACTGAAATTTGCATCACTGTTTCAATGGTTATAATATCTTAAAGGCTTCTTATTTTCCTTCTGAAAATACCTCCAGAAGGTGGTAATGAGTCACCATTTCATCAGCCATTGTTGAAAATGTTTGTTGACCTGAATATATATGTGTGTGTATATTGTATATATACTAGTATATGTATATATTTATTTATTCAAAGAATTTTCCTAACAAAACCTAGTTTACGTGGAAGAAAAAATCAAAGTTAAGATTCTGAATTTTTGTTGCAAGCAGTAGCATCCTGTGCTCACACATTCAGCCACTGCCTCCCTAACAGCTGAGCCTGAGGAAAGGGGGTGTTGCATGTGCACGGTCGTCCCCCGTGTCTAAAACACGTCACTGGCGGCGGGTGGCGAGTGTACCTTCCTCAGCTGATGGCTGCGCAGACGTGCCCTGTGCCCTGACCCTGACCATGAGCCCCAGCGCTCTGGTTATTTGAAGGAGGTGGTGGCCGTGGGCGTAAGGGCAGGAGCGTGGAGAATCAGCTTCCTGTGTCTTCCCATTTTCAGTAAAACCTGGCAACATAAACATTTTTCAGCTCCTTCGGGCCGGGGGTGGCTGAGTGCCGGGGAGGAAGGGGAGGGAAGGCGATGCTGATGGCGCCCTCAGGGGGACCTGAGAACATGTCACAGTTCAGTGCCCGGGTACCTCCTGCGGAAGGGCGAGGCCCAGGGAACGTGACCGGGAGAGAAAGTTTTCGTTCTGAGACTGTAAATCCCGAGGTTTGGATTCACATTCTTACGCTTTTAGGAGCAGTAAGAGATGCGTCCGCGTGGACATCCAGTCTCGGGCAGAAAGTGTCCGATGGTGCAGTCCTTCCGGGCAGCGAGGGGCACGAACAGGTGACAGCGGGAAGCAGCGTCAGGAAGGTGGCAGAAGGAAGAGAAATGTAATTTCCCCCGCCCCCTCTGTGCGAATGGGTTAGACGCTAACCGTTAGACCAGTGATGGCGAGCCTGTGACACGCATGTCAGGGGTGACACGTGAACTCAGTTTTTTGGTTGATTTTTCTTTGTTAAATGGCATTTAAATATATAAAATAAATATCAAAAATATAAGTCTTTGTTTTACTATGGTTGCAAAGATCAAAAAATTTCTCTATGTGACACGGCACCAGAGTTAAGGTAGGGTTTTTCAAATGCTGACACGCCGAGCTGAAAAGGTTTGCCATCACTGCTTTAGGCTGATGCACTCTGGAGAGAGTCCTAGGGAAGTACCTCAGGGGAGAGCAAATGTTGGGGTGCCTCAGGCCTCAGCTACATTTACATAGAGAAGAAAATAACCCTTAAGCCATTGCAGAAAGCCAGGAAACCATTCCCTTCCCCTGACCATTTAAAGTTTACATTCAGTACCTCTATGTAAGTAAATGATACTTCTGTTCTAATAATTAATACTCTTCAAGTTCATCTTTACCTGTATAACAATAACATTGGTTTTCATTTAGTAAGAGATTTAAAGGGAAAAAAGTTCTGTATACTTACGTAATATGCAGTTGTAATGAGTGGTTCCTGTGTAAATCCATTCCTATTTGAATGAAATAGTGAAACCTGGCAAAGTGATGGTCATCGGCTACGTTGGTCTCTATGTTGTGAAGTGGCGAACAGCATTGTGGGTCTTGTAGTGCAAACTAATTGTGTATGCTCTGAGGTGTCACTTATTATATATACCAAAGCCTTCCCTTATTTAGAAGTCATACCTTTATAAAATGGCTTGATGTGCTTTTAGAGCATGATGTACATGGAGGGCATTGTTAAAAGGGCATTTTTTATACATAAAGACAAATAATTGAGGGCAAAGGAATAGGATTTACATTAGTAAATCCATATGGGAATGGAAGTGGCCGTCTCAGAGAAGGAAATTGGCAAAGCATGACTTGAAAATTCCATGCATGATTCATCCGCGAGTGGTCTGATGGGCTAAGGGGCAAACTTTTTGACCAGGTGACCTGTTGGGATCCAGCCCCAGCAGGTCCAGGGGTTCCCAAAGGTGTGGATGGAGTCGGTGAAGAAGTAGGGACACAGAGACAGCATTCAGTTGATCATCATAGGGAGGTTCTCTCTTTATTGTCCTGTTACATCTATATTTATACTATTGATCCCATAAGCATGCCTCTATAATTATATCATGGTATGTTTTGGGTAACTACAGTATTTCTATAACACTAGGGGGATTTACTGATTTATTCTCTTCCTTAGTCCTGTTAACCCCTAACCTGGGAAAACAACCTTTCTCAGAGAGGTGGTCCTGGTTTAAACACATAGCGCTAAGAGGGGGAGCAAACGTGCCATATACGCCAGGTCCCTTGAAACATAAGCTGTGCAGATGTTTCTTCCCTGCACCGACTGCGTCAAGCAGCAAGCGTAGATCGGCTTCCAGCAGTGACCATCTATGGAACAACACCCGCGTATACAAGCAATCTGTATGTAGTAATCACCCACGTCCGAAGAGTTTCTATCAATTACCATTTTTTAAAAATATTTTTTATTGATTTCAGAGAGGAAAGAAGAGGGAGAGAGAGATAGAAATATCAATGATGAGAGAGAATCATGGATCAGCTGCCTCCTGTATGCCCCACACTGGGGATGGAGCCCGCAACCTGGGCATGTGCCCTGACGGGGAATTGAACTGTGACCTCCTGGTTCATAGGTTGATGCTAAACCATTGAGCCATCCCAGCCAGGCACATAGTGTTTTTAAAATATGTAACTGATTTGAAGAATTTGGCATATTTATTTATTTATATTCTAGGGGCCCAGTGTGCGAATTCGTGCACCTTGAAAGGAACTGTGGGCTGTGAGGCTGTGGTAGGCACAGGGGCAGATCTCAGCTCATTCTCCATTCCCCCACCTGGCCCCTCTCGTTGTGGACCCCTCCCCCATCCCCTGTCTTTCAGCAGCCCTGCTCCCACCACCACTGCTCCCATGCCCTGAGGGTGCTGACCACTCGAACTCGCTGATGGTGTGGAGAGATTGGGGCCCATGCCAGGAGTGGGTGCGAGTGACGGCTGCTGGCCCCTATAACCCCTGAGGGCTTCTCCACCTCCCCCTGCTCCTGAGGGGCGATTGGGACAGTAGCTGCCGCTTGCACCTGCTGATGGCGCCAAGGGATCTGGGCCGGTGCCAGGTGCTGGCAGCGGGTGCGAGTGGCGGCTCTGGTGCCAGCAGCAGGTACAAGTGGTGGCTCTGGCACCAAGCGGGTGTGAGCGCCAGGTGGGACCTCGGTGCGTGGGAGCAAAAAGTTTTCAGTAACCACCAGAGGCTCTGCTCCCACCACCACTGCTCCCATGCCCTGAGGGTGCTGACCACTCGAACTCGCTGATGGTGTGGAGAGATTGGGGCCCATGCCAGGAGTGGGTGCGAGTGACGGCTGCTGGCCCCTATAACCCCTGAGGGCTTCTCCACCTCCCCCTGCTCCTGAGGGGCGATTGGGACAGTAGCTGCCGCTTGCACCTGCTGATGGCGCCAAGGGATCTGGGCCGGTGCCAGGTGCTGGCAGCGGGTGCGAGTGGCGGCTCTGAGGGGCGATTGGGGCCAGCAGCCATGGCTAGCACTCGCTGACGGCGCTGGCAGCAGGTGCAAGCACCGGGCGGGACTGCAGCACACGGGAGCAAAAAGTTTTCAGTAACCACCAGAGGCTCGCCCTGATGACAACGACCAGTGCCCCGCCCTGGTCTGGCGACCCCGCTCACCTGCTCCACCATCCTGCCGCGGGCAACACCTGCCATGCTCCACGTGCGCCCCCTGGTGGTCAGCACACGTCATAGTGACCGGTTGTTCGGTTTTTCTGCCGTTCAGTCTATTTGCATCTGAGGGTTTTATAGTGAGAGATTTCTTTTTGGATTGGGTATCTTTTGACTTAGGAAGGAAAAGAGCTGTGAACTAATAGAGTTATACTACCTGAGCCAGGTATTGCATAAAGTATCTTGAAATATACATGGGGATATGGTTTGTACATTCTTGTATGGTTAATTAGGTATTTAATAAATCAGAAAAATGACTCTTTTGGATTTAATGTAGAAAATAAATTAGATCTATTAAATAAATTACAAAGCATTTTTCACTTGATTTTGAAAAGTGCCTCAGTGTCTGAGCAACTTAATAAATTACAGATCTGGATCCTTTCTGTAAGCTGTCCTAATGCCAGGTTGCTATGAAAGGAATTAGACCGAGCATTCCCGAGTGGATTTTACTAATTTCTAGAAGCCTCGAGGGGTGTTTAGATTTCTGGAATGCAAAGCCAGCTTTAACATTAAATCTACTTCACGTATTTCCATGTTCTTCTGTCTTTTTCTACCCAGTTTCAGAATTAAACCACGATTCCATGAACATACACTGGATGACATGGTGGTGCAATTAAAACACTTAAGTTATTTTTAGGTAATTTCCTTTTTTTGTGGAGTTACCAAGAGATAGCACAGGACAATCAATGCCTCATAATGACTTTCCCAGAAGGCCGGGCGCTGGCTGTCCCTGCGGTGCGAGAATCGTTTGACGTGTATGTGGCAGTCTGGGTTGGTTTTTTGTCTTTTTTCCCTTCAAATTTTGATAATTGCTTAAATAGAATTGCTTGCTTTGCTTCATTGATAAAATTATTTGCTAATCCCAACCTAGGAGGAAATAGAAAAATGTTGCTGTTTAAGGATAGTTCAAAATTCAAACACGACTTGTTAATAGCTACGAAGCAGACCCTCTTTTTTCTTTTTTCTTTTTTTTAACATTTTTATTTATTTTTTGATCCTCACCCGAAGATATTTTCCCATTGACGTTTAGATGGTGTGGAAGAGAAAGGGAAAGACAGAGAGAAACATTGATGTGAGAGAGATGCATCGATTGGTTGCCTCCTGCCTGGGAGGAGCCTGCAACTGAGGTATGTGCCCTTGACCGAAATTGAACCCAGACCCTTTGGTCCACAGGCTGACGCTCTAGCCACTGAGCCAAACGGGCTGGGGCCTCAGCCCCTGACTTTTAGAAGCTAAGTCGGTCCATTAAGCCTTTGAAATAGAATGCAGTCCCTTTTCTCCCATCCTCAGGGACAGCCTGTGTTTCTCTACCGTCAGATTCGCCTGAGCTACAGTAACAACCTTTTAATCCTTTCTTTAGTTTCCACTTCAAAAATACACATATATTAATATGCAAATGCACATGCAGATGTAATGTCTCCCAGCAGGAAGGTGTAGTATAGTGAGGACAGTTTGTGTTTCGGGTTTAGGAGAACTGGATATGTTTTTATGTATTTTATTTAAAATGCTTTGTAGGTAAGTCATGCCTTTTTATTTTAAAAAATACACTTTTTTTGTTGCCCTAGCCAGTTAGGCTCAGGGGATAGAGCCTCAGCCTGCAGCCTAAAGGGTCCCAGGTTTGATTCCCATCAAGGGCACATGCCTGGATTTTGGGCTTGATCTCCAATAGGGGGTGTGCAGGAGGCAGCCAATCGATGATTCCCTCCCATCTTTGATATTTCTCTCTCTCTCTCCCTCTCCCTTCCTCTCGGAAGTCAATACAAATATTAAAAATAATACCCCCTCCTCTTTCCAGCCCCCCTCCTCCAGGTCTTCACCGCCCTATTGGCCGTGTCCCCAGGCCATGCCTAAGTATATAAGTTCTTGGGTTTATCTCTCCTCGTGCCCCTGACCCACATCGAGGCCTGTCGGTCTGTGCCATGCCCTGCTGCTTCGGATCTTGTTTTGTTGGTCACTCCATCATGTGTGTATTTTAAAGAAATTGCACCTGCTTCCCATCGCAAAGCCTAAGGGGACCAGCAGGTTTCTTTACGGTCTGTCTTCCTCAGCTCTTCCTCCTCCTCCTTTCCTCCACTCTTTCTTCTCCTCCATCCACTGTCAGTTCTTCGAATGGCAGGTTTGTGCACCTTCGAGTCTCCGCACACAGCGTTCCCTCTGCCTGGCGAGCGTCCCTCACCTTTCAAGCTGCAGTTGAAACTCCCTCCCCTGGAGCCCGCTGTAGCTTCTATCCGGCCCCGGCCCCCCTGCTTGTGCCGCCAGCACACCTGCTGTCCCTGCTGTCTCTCCTGTCACTCCCGTCACTGGTGCGGCTACTAAAACCTGCTCTTTCCTGACGCAAAGAAGCTGCCTCCAAGCCTGGTTCGCTCAGGACCTCAGCCACCAGAGAAGTTCTCAGGCAGCACTGATTACCTGAGGGGCTGGTGATGGAAAGGCACCTTGTTACTGCTTTTAAAGATGGGCTGTTTCTTGAGAGAAGTAAATGTATCCCTTTTATGTATCTTTTGGATTTTCAAATTCTTTGACATTATCTCTAAGCTAGAGGCTCGGTGCATGAAATCCATGCACTGGGGGTGGGGGCTCCCTCAGCCCGCCCTGCGCCCTCCAGCAGTCCGGGACCCCTCGGGGGATGTCCGCCTGCCGTCAGACATCTCTCTCGCAGTCCAGGACCCCTCACTCCTTATCACCCACCTGCAGCGGAGGTGGGAGAGGCCCCTGCCGCCGCCTCTGAGATGTGTTCCCCCTGTGGGAGCGCACTGACCACCAGGGGGCAGCTCCTGTGTTGAGCGTCTGCCTCCTGATGGTCAGTGCATGTCATAGCGACTGGTCGTTCTGCCCCTCAGTCAATTTGCATATTGGGGTTTTATTATATAGGATAACGGAGATGTATAATTTAAAAACTCTGTATCTTCACCTTATGCCCTAATACTGACTGAATGTTAAAATGACAACTTGGGGAATCAGGGGTACGATACAGGCAGGTTATTGTGTTTGTTGAGAGAAGTTCCGATTTCAGTCTGCTTACTGAACACTGAGTTTATTTTATTGCATTAACATGGTGTTTTTAAGGAATGTGTTTAGCATTGACGACTGCCTTTTATATGCTGCTTGATGACCAGCTACTGTTATAGGTCTAGTTTCCTGAAATCTTCATCCTTTTCTTTGAAAAGAAGCTGCATGAATATATTTTAATTGAAATATCGACAACAGCTGTATGCCCGCAAGACAGATAATGTTTTACTTACTAGGACGATTCTAGCCAGTAGGCACTTATTCTAAATCATAACACGTCAGGAATCTTCATTGGAGGAAGTGATATGTGATTTTTTTAAAGAGCTTCATTTAGCAGGAACGGAGTGCGGATTTGCGGGATCAGATGCTTGCCCCCCAGAGTTCAAAAGGCTGCAGAGCGTTCAAGAGGAAGCTGGATCCCGCAAGCGTGGTGTTCCCCTAGAGCAGCCGTGGGCAAACTACGGCCCGCGGGCCGGATCCGACCCATTTGAAATGAATAAAACTATTGAAAAAAAAGACCGTACCCTTTTATGTAATGATGTTTACTTTGAATTTATATTAGTTCACACAAACACTCCATCCATGCTTTTGTTCCGGCCCTCCGGTCCAGTTTAAGAACCCATTGTGGCCCTCGAGTCAAAAAGTTTGCCCACCCCTGCCCTAGAGCTCACCACTGTTAGTCACTACACAGAGGCCCGCACCAGCTCAGGGCTCAGCGTTCTGTCCTGTTCTAAAATAATATTTGTGATGGGAGATGATTCCAACTGCCGTGCCCATGAACCTGTGTACATTTTGAAATCATACCCACCAACAAAAATAGTTCTGGTCTCTTCCAAGAACAAACTGTACAATTAGAGTCATTGATAATTTCTTTGGCGGAATTCATGCACGTGACTGTTTTAAATTACGAAACAGGTTCTTACCTGCAGGGGAAATACCATGATCAGAAATGCCCTCGGGGTGGGCTGCCCCCTGTGATTTCTCCACACCTGGGCAAATCGCTGCACAGTGTAGTAGTGGGGCTGCGTTCGTGCTGTCCCCAGAAAATAAAATGAAATTCTAAAACAGGCTTATAGCAGAGGAATTAGGTGGTGTTGAGGACCCCTTTGTAACACATTATAATGTTTGGTTTTATGGGATAACTAGAGGCCCGGTGCATGAAAATTCATGCACTGGGGAAGGGTGGTCCCTCAGCCTGGCCTGCCCCCTTTCATAGTCTGGGAGCCCTCAGGGGATGGCCTACTGATGGCTTAGGCCCGCTCCCTAATTAGCATATTACTCTTTTATTAGTATAAATGTTATAAGAGCAGATATGTTACCGTGAGGGACAAGCCTGAAGATGCTGGGATGCAGTGTTGAAAGATGCTTTGTAGCATCATTTGAGAATCCTAAACCCTCTCATTCTGCAATCCCAGGGTTTAAGGCAACTACGATTCCTCCCTGTAGATGCAGCGTGTCAAACTCACGCCGGCTGTAGAGCCACGTGGTCTTGAGAGCTTTTTCCATCTGGGCCTTAGGAGCCTTCGCTAGAATCGGGCGTAAATCTAAGGGAGCTGCATTTCACAGATAAGAGGAAACGGCACATTTGGGGGACGTTTTTTGGAAGCCTATAGCCTGAAGCCTGCGGTGTGTCCATATCTCAGGGCTCGCGGGAAGGATCCCCGATAAAATCCCCTTCATCTCGGTAATGAAGCGACTTTATCTCGGGGACTCGCTGCCTGTGCCTGCCGGTGACATGTGGCCCAGGTGCTGAAGAGGTAGGCGGCTCTCTGGAGTCCCATGACGCCTTGAAGAATGTGACCTATGCTGCCGCCCTCGCACATTTCAAAGAACAGTTAGGTTTGGAGGAAATGTTAACATTAGTCCAAATCATGTGTCCGTGTAGAATCAGAGAAAGCTGCTTGCCACTGGAGAAGGAAAGAACAGGACTGGAATATGCCCTTTGAAAAGGAGGAGTTGATAAAGCTAGGGAATTAAAGCTGCAGCCAATGCCAGCTTCCTCTTCTTCCTTCTTTCCTTCCTTCCTTCCTTCCTTCCTTCCTTCCTTCCTTCCTTCCTTTTCCCCCCCAATATATTTTTATTGATTTCAGAGAGGAAGGGAGAGGGAGAGATGGGAACATTAATGATGAGAGGGAATCATTGATTGGCTGTCTCCTGCTAGCCCCCCACTGGGGATTAAGCCCACAACCCAGGCATGTGCCCTGACTGGGAGTCGAACCGTCATGTCCTGGTTCATGATGCTCAATCGCTGAGCCACATCAGCATGGCAATGCCAATAGTCCGTCTCTTCCATCACAGGACTAGCGAGCGCAAGACTGGTAACTGAAGCACATACCACTGATTCCTGTAACTGAGCGTTGGAATTAAGAATTAAAGGAAAATATTTTCATTATTTCAAAATACCCTCGGGGAGCATGGAAGGAGCCCCACCATTCTTGGGTACAAGCAAACACCATGCTTGCAGAGAATAAAGCTAAACCCAGATGCCTCGGTGCTGTGGGACAGGAACACTGCTCATTAGCAAAGCCCTTTCCTGGGACTCTTGTGCCCATTCAGTGGCTAATTAATAACTAATAATAATTAATAATGCAAAAGGAAGGAAAGATATAATCATCTAGAACAAACTGAGAAAATACACTTTTAAAATGTTACGGAATTTATCTTTCCAGTGTTTTGCAATTTTGAAAGCATTGTTTTTGCTCTTGAAAATGCACTACTTTGTATGCAGCTTCTCCCCCTGCCTCCTTTCCTGTCTCTTCTCTCCTCTCCCTCTGTCTCCCCTCTTCCTTCTGTGGTTCCATTAGGTGGGGGTCATAGGGCCCTTTCGGGGTGAAGAACGTGCTCTATGTAAATGTAATTAGAGTGTAGTGATCGTTGTACAACTTTGTAATTATTCTAAGAGCCATTGAGTTGCCCATGGTGAGCGAGTGAGTTCCATAAATTATGCATCAGGTTGTGACCGGAAAGGGGCCCTGGCCCGGAGGGGTCTGCCTGGGCGGCGGGCAGTGTGCGGCTTCTTGGCTTCCTGCAGGAAAGACTCCCCAGCGTGAGTCCAGGTGACCAGGAGGGAGCGTCGGTTAACGCTGGGGACGCAAACCAAGAACAGCCGTAGCATGGAAGCAGCGACAGGAGGGCCCAGGCGGGCCGCCCTCGCTCCCCGGGGAGTCAGAGAAGGGGCCTCGGGGTCAGGTCAGGGGTGAGCCTGGGACGAGCTGTGCTGCACGTTGCTCCCCTGGTTGGAAGCCTCCTGGGGCCCTTTGGGGCTCTGGAGATGGTCCTTGTGGGGGAGGAATGGGGGGGGAGAACAGGGGAAAGGGGATGGTAGGGTGTGCTCCCAGGAGGCGAGCACATGCTAGGTCCTTTGTCTTCAGGATTTTTCTCTCTTTCTCAAAGGCAAGCTCTCAGGCGAGGCCTCGGGGGAGGGTCCAGCAGAACATGCATCGGCTTTCCAGGTGGACCCCTCCAGGCGTGGGCCCCTCCAGGCCGTGGGCCCCACCGATTGGTCGGTGCAGGGCAGGGGTCATAGTCAGTCATCGCAGCTGGGCCTGGAGCTGAGCCACAGCGGAGCCCTCCCTGTCGTCTCTAGGGAGGTGCCTCTGTGCCTGCTGTACATTGCTGGGCCAGTGTTCAGCTCCCTGCCTCAGTTTCCCCTTCCGCCTGTCCTTTCGCAAAGAAAGCTGTTTTTAAAAGGGAGCTGCTCACCTGAGATGGACTGAGGCGCCCGAAGGAGAACAAGGACCCACCTTACCCCAGGCGATGGCAGCAAACCACCGAGCGGAGAGACGCCGGTGTCGGGCTCAGCCGGTGCCCTTCCCCCCAACAGCCTCGCGCGTTTCAGTCCTGCGATGCAGGCCAGGGGCCGACCCCCAGAAAGCGGGCATGGCCGCAGCTCTCACCTTCCCTGTGCGGGCGCTGGCATCCCGGGGTGGGAGAAGTCGGGGGTCATTCAGAGACCGTGTGTGTCTTCCTCCTCTTGAGCCCGTTCAGTGAGAAGCTGAGTCAGGGCACACACAGCATTTACCGTGGAACATCCAGGACCAGTTGGTAGATATTTTCAACGTTTGTTTTTAATGGATAAGTTTGATTCATTCTCTTTTTTAAAAAGTCTTTATTGTTGAAAGCATTACACAGGTCCTCCTTTCCCCCCACTGACCTCTTCCAGCCCCTCCTCCCCCACCCCAGGCCCTCACCACCCCACTGCCTGTATCCCTGGGTGATGCGTACAGCTCACTGGTTGGTCTCGTCCCAGCCACCCGCCCCTGCCTTCTGGACTCATCAGAAAGGATGGCTGCAGCCCTGTGCTCACAGCAGTGCAGTACGATAGCTAAGATCTGGAATCGGCCCCAGTGCTCAGCAGATGAGCAGCTGGAAAGCTGTGGTACATCCACACCCGGAACACTACACGGCAATGAAAAAGAAAGGACTCCTACCATTTGCACCAGCCACAGACCCGAGAGCATGATGCTGAGTGCAGGAAGCCAGTCGGAGACAGACGAGTATCACCGATCTCACTCACATGTGGAATCTCATGAACAAGCACAGCAATGATCAAAAGTAGCCCCAGAGACATAGGAGCGTGGAAAGCGTGTTACTCATTCCTAGTCAGTGTCGTATCGCGTGGCAGGCTGATCCTTTTAAGTGTTCTAATGGCTGCATTTGAAAAGTCTCGTCTTCATCAGCAAACGTTTCAAATCCGTGAACCGCGCCCCAGAGGTGGGACAGCGAGACGCCTGCGGCCAGAGGAGCGACCGCACTTAGCGCAGGTGACTGCTTGGTGCTCACGGCTCCACCTTAGTTGCCTCCTCTCAGTCATCAGGACAGGAAACGCCTTTCCGTGATCGCTTATGGGCCGTGGGGCCGCCCTGTGATGGCCTGTGGCTGCTCCTCGGGGACACGGGGCCTTGAAGCGCGGCCCAAGGGTGTAACGGGGTGCTGTTGGTGCACGCTTGCTCCAACTCCTGCTTTGGCCTGAAGGACCCCAAATTCTCTTTGTCTCTTACTTCCTGTCAGAAGGGGTCTCTGCACGCTAGGTTATTGGAATAGCGGAAAGGAAGACGCATTTTATTTATCTTATTTATTTATTTTGTAAATAATTCTTTACTGTTGAAAGTATTACATATGTCCCCTCCCTGCCTTGACCCCTTCTCGCCCACCCCCTGCCCCAGGCCCTCACCACCCCACTGTCTGTGCCCATGGGCTCTGCAGATGCACAAAGAGCTTTGGTTGATCACCCCCCTACCACCCCTCCCTCCGAGATGCCGCCCTCTGCTCCCTGCTTCCCTGAGGAAGACACATTTTAACAATTTCCCGGCGGCAACTATATGGTATAGTTATTCCAGTTAGTTAAAAAATAGCAAAGAAACACATCACTGGAAAATAATAAAAGCTACTCTCACTTCATCTGAAACCCTTGTTTTCTGGTCCAAGCGGCGTTTATCCTGTTATCGGTGGGGGGTCCTCCGTGTCGCCCCCCGACCCCCCACGTTGCTGGTGGAAGTGGGCTTCGTGTGTGACTCGCCGGGAGATTGCGGGGTGCAGAAAGCCTGTTCTGTGGGCTCGACCCCCGAGGGTCCACGGCCCCCCGAGGAAGACGCGGTGTCTTCAGCAGAGCTGGGCAGAGCCGAGCCTCCCTGAGCGCACGGAAGCCATGGCAGCGCCCTGGGTCTCGCCCAGAAACGCAGGGTTTCATTTCGGCTGCTGGTTCCATCCTGGTCCCCAGGAACGAAGAGCATCCAAACGGAATTGACTCCTTTGGAAAATGCCCCTCAGGCCCCTTTGCAATTCCCCGCCCTGATCTGATCGATCTGATCGCAGCTGCGCCTGCCACGTCGAAGTTAACGCCGCTCCTCCATCGCTGTCGTCCGTCTGTTCTGGTTGGAGGTGAAACAGCATCTCCTTTTCTCCCTGGGCTTAGTACTTGCTGGGCAGTCAAAACGCCTGGGGTTGTAAATTACAGCGTAACACACGGGGAGATTTTTCTGAAATTAACGCTTAAAAATAATCGTTAGCTGTTCTGAGATGAAGCAATGGTCAGCTGCTAGTATGCTGTATCTTATCATCCAAAATCGGTATAAATTTCCCAGACGCACACGGCGCCAGGCCCAGTCACCTGGGGAAAACGCATACTTTCTGGCTGTCAAGAGGTGATGTTTGTGCTGTGTTTCTGTCCCCTAAAGTGAAGGATTTAAACACCAACTCAACAAGGGGTATTTTGGATGATTTTCTTTAGCATTATGTTCTAATCATTACAATTTATCCACCTTAAATAAAAATATTGTATTAATTCAAGAAAGTAAGATTACTTTAATTAAAAGCAGAAGGATTACAAATTGAGGCTGAAAGCTAAGATTTATATAGTAACAATTTGTACTATCAACCGGTGACTAAAAAATTAACGTACCGTAGAAAATTAAAATCTCAACAATTAAAACATTGAATAATGTAGAAGAAGTTTTTAGGCCATCTATAAATTAGATCTTATTATCCCAAATATAGCTCAATCTGCCAGATATGCCACCAATCGATCATATAATCTTTTTTATTACAAAATTTTTTATTGAATTTATTGGGGTGACCTTGGTTAATGAAATTACCTATTTTCAAGTGTATAACCCTATAATGCATCATCTGCACATTGTGTTGTGTGGAAATCCATTTTTTAAGGTAGCATTTCTCAGAAAGCTTCTGATGATGGATTGTCCCAAACGATGGCCATGATGCAGTAAAATATGTTCGGGTTCATTAGCCTGAGGCGATTCTTTATGTCCCTCAGTACTTACTTTGTACATTTCACAGTGCTGGGTAGATATTAGATGACCAGTAAACGTTTAATGAATCATCTATACACACATTGAATGGTAACACCTGTAAACCTACTTTTGCCCCACCCTGTATTTGCTAAAATTGGGCCACAATATGGGTGCTGCAAGTTTCAAAAGCCCAAATAAAGGAACATGATTCTCAGAGTTCACTACAGAAGGCGTCTTTGTGGTTGGGAAGGCCTGGGAGTCCTTGGCATTGAGCTGCAGGCGGGCGGGCAGCTGCCTGGGTCCCAGCTCCCCCGAGAGGAAGAGGAAAGCCATTGTCTGGAGACATCCGCGATCTGAAACGCTGTTCCCGTGGAAGCCCCCAGCCCCAGGGCCACGCAGAGCACCGGCCATGTGTCCCGATGTTGCATTTCGATTTTGTCAGGACTCCGGGCCCCAGGTCGCCACCGATGTCTCGTTATGGCCGCACAATCTGACGAATGGTGGTGTGCGCTGGCCCTCCCGTGTTATTTCTGCAGGAATTAGAAGGGTTTCAAAACATCCCGACCTGTGTGTTTGTTACCAGCCTGAGAGCAGAACCATCCGTCACCATGTCCTTTGTTATTTCTGGTGGGAAAAAGAAAGATGAGCTTTCACTTTACGTGCTGGCAAGATGATGGAGTCATTCCTATTAGTAAGCCCTCAGGCGTGTGCTGGGGCCTGACTCTGCCCAGCGCGGCCTTGGGGACCGTGGGAGGCGGGATGGGGATGGAGGTGGGAGCAGAGCCTCCCCCTGGTGTGTGTTCGTAACGGCTCAAGCTTTCAGTGGCAGAAAAGCCCCTCTGGGGCAGGGGGAGCTCTGGGGTGGCACAAATCAAGGTGCTTTATCAACTACTGGTGCTTCCATGTTTACAAAGTACTCGTCCAACTTGTGTGCATGACCCATGGACACGGACAACAGGGTGGCGAAGGCCTGGGGCGGGTGCAGGGCGGCTGGGTGAGGTCAGGGGGGAAAGGTAAGACTTTCAACAATAAAGATTTAAGTAAACAAACAGACAAACAAACAACAGCACCTCGCCCCTATGTTGGACCCTCCCAGGATCCATTCGGAAGGCACCACCAATGTCTCTTGCGTGGCCTCCTAACCACGTGAGAACGGTCGCTCTGTGTCCGATCCTCCACAAGCCCTTTCATGTTTCTCATTTGACTCTAATTAAGAAGGAAGTGGTGAGTGTGACCGTCCCGGTCTGGGCAGCGGAGGCCGAGGGGTGGACATGTAGCCGGAATCGCTCTCTGATGTTGTAGGTAGGAATGAGGCCAAGGGTCCTTCTCCGAGGCCCGAGGGTCCTGCCTGTCTCAGGTGCCAGGGGTCCCGTCCAAGGTGCTCTCGCTCCACCCTGGGCCCATTGCCCGGCGTCTGGGAGCCTCTGCCTCAGGCTCAGTCATCCACCCTCAGTGAATGTTCTGGGAAGATACCTCAACAGGAAAACCTAAAAGGCTGCATTATCTTAATTAAAATTAACCCACCCGGCTGGTGTTGCTCAGTGGTTGAGTGCCAACCTATGAGTCAGGAGGTCAGGGTTCGATTCGCGGTCAGGGCACAGGCCTGGGTTGTGGGCTCGGTCCCCAGTGTGGGGTGTGCGGGAGGCAGCTGATCCATGATTCTCTCTCATCACTGATGTTTCTCTCTCTCTCTCCCTCTCCCTTCCTCTCTGAGGTCAATAAAAATATATTTTTTTAAAAAATTAACCCAGATGATGAGGAGCAGAGAGGACTGGTACGGTCTGGGCCAGCTCGAGTCCCAGACCTGGCCCGGTCCACCACGGAGCTGCTCATCACGAGCCACTCGAGCCCGTTCTGTTCCTGCGGCAGCTGGAGTCGATTGTCCTTCGTTCGGAACGGAAGGAGCCCTCACTGTTAGCTTAAATTAATACGACAGATCCGTAATGGCTCTGCCTGCTTAACGAGCTAACACTTTGAATTACACTTTACAATGATGGGCTGACAGTTTAAGATCATTGGTTTTCAAAAACATGAAAAATAGCCTTTTAGAAAACTCGGTGGCAAATGTCAAACGTCAGCTAATGAAAATGGGTCTTTTTATTTTTAGAATGCCGGTCAAATTATGCTTCTAACAATAATTAGAGAGGTTAAATTTTTGTGTGTGTGTGAAAAGTAACGTGGACACATGTGGAATGAAAACAGTGGTTTGTGGCATTTTAAATATAGGTGCGGATGTGGAAATTAATTTTCTTCCCTTTGATGATTTTAAATAAAAGCAGAGGCCTCGCACACCAGTACAGCTTCCCACCCATAAAGCAGTGCGGCTTCTTTTCACTGTTATGTTGGTCTTCGCTCATGACGCCTGGTCACATTTGGTACATGGCGCCCGTAAAGTCATTAGCATTAATTATTAGCCCCATTCTGGGCATTTTATAAAATGAAGAGTGAGGGAACTAGCAAGGTTGGGATGGTGTATGACCAACATGCTTTCCAAATAAAGAGATATTTAGATTTTATATTTGTAAAAATAACAAGGAAGATACGGTCCTATAGGAAACCTTTGTTTTCAGAGAAAGTATGTGAAGTCCCTGGAAGTCTTTTTATTTTGATTTGGCGCCTGGGTCAGTCCTGCGATCCTCCGGGGAAAATAGGGTAGACCAGATGCCTGTGGCTGACTCTCCCACTTATTCAATGACTGTGCTAGAGTTTCCCAACCTCTCTGTGTCCTCGTGTGTGAGGCAGGGTAAGGACAGTGCCTCCCTGATGGCATTGTGGTGAGAATTACGGAAGGCGATATTTATAAAGTGCATGGAACAGCACTTGCTATAGTGAAATCTAGTTAAGTATTCTTTTTTAAAAATATTTTTTAATTGGTTAATGAAGAGAGAGGGAGAAAGAGGTAGAAACATCAGTGATGAGAGAGAATCTTTGATCAGCTGCCTCCTGCACGCCCCACACCGGGGATGGAGCCCACAACCCGGGCCTGTGCCCTGACCGGGAATCGTACCGTGACCTCCTGGTTCGTAGGTCGACGTTCAACCACTGAGCCACACCGGCCGGGCCGTTGATTATTCTTCTGACGCGGCCGAATCAAGTAGCTTCTCTGTGCTTCGCTAATCAAAGAGTGGGGTGTTCCAGGTTTCATTGGAAACATCAAATTCTGTTTCCTTTTCCGTGTCACTCTGTGAAAAGCTGCTTGTCTTTCAGTTTTGTGCCAGGGGCAGAGGCGTTCAGGAAACAAAGTCTACAGGTGGGTGAAGGGTCTCGGGGCTGAGCGGCTGGGTGCCCAATGAAGAAAAGAGCAAAAAAACAAAACACCATCAACTGTCCGTAGCACTAACGATGAAAGCTATTCCTATCTTTATCTCCGCTGGGTCTCAGTGGTCTCGGAGGGAGGACACGCCAGGGCAGTGAGAGCTGGCAAGTACCAGGGGGACGGCTGGCCGATGAGCCACAGCCAGGCGGGGGCAGCGGGTGCCCTCACGCCAGACCACGCTG
>NW_006293349.1:2269306-2270956 GCF_000327345.1 Myotis davidii
CGCGTGTTTATCGTACCTTCTGCCGTGGGAATCCCCGAATGTCCATCTCATCCGAAACCTCGCACGTCAGGTCGTAGACGCCAGATGGGAGCTCCCCGTGGCACGTGAATCGCGTTAAACAAAGTGGCTGCCTTTGCTCCGTAAGAAAAGTCCTCGACGGCTGCAGCTCCAGGACCGAAGGAGTAAAGCCAACGCCACGCTGACGAGCAGTATGTCATCAGTTCGTATTTCCAGAAGGTTCGATGACAAGCCTGGAGGCCGTTTTTGGAAAGCCTCCTTTGTTAAAAAGATAACTTTATAAAGTAGCTGAAATGAAAATATATATGCATTTCCCATTAGAATTGTGGCTGAGAAGGAAATTCAGACTCTATTACAGGAACACCTCTCATCAGGTCTGCTTTCCCGCAGAAAGGGAAGCCACCTGCACATGTTTTCTTCTTTTCCAAAAGATAGTTCTAGAAAGATTTTTTAAAAATATATTTTTTTATTGATTTCAGAGAGGAAGGGAGAGGGAGAGAGAGAGAGAGAAACATCCATGATGAGAGGGAATCACTGATTGGCTGCCTCCTGCATGCCCCACACTGGGGACCGAACCTGCAACCCAGGCATGTGCCCTTGATCAGGAATTGAACCCGGTACCCTTCAGTCCACAGGCCGACACTCTATCCACTGAGCCAAACCGGCCAGGGCTAGAAAGATTTTTAAAAACTGCCGTGTATTCCATCTTCTCTCCTTGTGTCCGCGGCCAGTTTCTGGTGTCCCCGCCTCCCCCCCTACTTTCTAGCTCTATCGTGGCCTTTATTACCTCTGGCCCCAGCCACTGCCGTCACCTCGGCCAATCTCCCTGCCTTGTAAGCTCTCCCTGTTCAAATTACCCTGGTGCCGTCGCCACAGCGATGCCGGTAAACACATTCTCCTTGGTCGATATCCAATACCAATAGCTGTCAGAGTGTTTTCCCACCTGCGTGTGATGTGGAAAGCTGGCTCCTCCACAAACCAGCCAAGAGCGAGTCCGCCTCCCTGAGCGCTGCATCCAGCCTGCCTCGAGCACGTGCCCGGCCGCGGCCCTGACCACCTCGCACCCCAGCAGCTTGGTCCCCGGCACCAGCATATCACGGAGCCGGTGCCAGGCGTGGTGCGTGCTGTCCTAAGCACAGTGACTCGGTGCTTGAGCCCCCCAGGTTGGCAAGGTTCCCCGAGGTGCCGGCTGGGCTGTCGACAGAGCCTACAAACATATTCTACACTGTCCTGTCTAAACTGACTTTATCTCGCAAAACCTTTCTTTTAGGAATCTTGTCTGGCCCGGCCAGTGTGGCTCAGTGATTGAGCACCGGCCTATGAACCAGGAGGTCACGGTTCGACTCCCAGTCAGGGCACAGGTCAGGGTTGTGGCTCGATCCCCAGTGGGGGGCGTGCAGGAGGCAGCCGATCAGTAGTTCTCTCTCATCATTAATGTTTCTATCTCTCTCCCTTTCCCTTCTTCTCTGAAATCAATACAGTTGTATTTAAAAAAAATAAAGGAGCGAAAATGATACTCACTTTCCCAAGCTCAATTGGTTTAGAGCAGGGGTGGGCAAACTTTTGACTCGAGGGGCCACAATGGGTTCTTAAACTGGACCGGAGGGCCGGAACAAAAGCATGGATGGAGTT
>NW_006293349.1:2271029-2286328 GCF_000327345.1 Myotis davidii
GTCCTGTGGGTTCTTCTTCTGTAGAAGATGAAATGCTCTTCCTTCCAGCCCCTCTGCGTGTGGCCAGGGCCCAGGTGAACGGGCAGCCACTCTGTGAAGGAAGGGACCACCTACAGACACAGCCCATGGGGCGGGGGGGGGGCAGGAGGAATCAGAGCTTGTGGGCGTTGGCCATAGCAGCTGCGGGCTGTTTACCAACCTGGGGACCATATGCCCTCTGACCTGTTATGGGAAACAGTGAGTCCCTAGGATGCACGCGACTGTAGGCGTCTGTTACTTGCACCCCACCGTCCCCCGAGCGTCCTAAGCAGACAGACTGGGACCACGTCTGGCTTCGGTTCTGGGACGGCAGCGTAGACTCGTGCATGGGACCCAGCACTTCAACCTGCGAGGTTCTGGGCTCAGCCTGCGGGCCTGAGCTTCGTGTTGGGTGCGGGCTGGGCTGGGCGTAAGCTACGCGTGTAACCTTCCTACCACAGTGACTCGTCCGGGTGCATCCCTTCAGTCGGCTCCTGTGTCCTCTAGGATCCTCTCTTCCCACCATCTGAAAAGCAGGCAAGACTTTAAAACACTGCATTTCATTCACACACAGAGACTTGTTTGAACTTGTCTAGATGAGGCATGACTTCAGTTAATGATGTGTTGGCGTTTTGGTTAGATGGCTAGCGATTTGGGAATGAGAGTCACTGTGGCCCTTTCGTACCCAGTGGTGTTTTATGAGGAATTTGCTTTATAGAAATTGAGTCCCTGATCAGAGTCAACCTGAGATATTAGGAAGTTCAGACATGTTCATTAGAGTCACTTCCGTTTACAGTAAAATGCTGATTTTACCACTAGATTTGGGTAAATCACTTTGCTGCATCAGTGTAGACATGGTCATATCAAATTGCTCGCACTCTGAGAATAGGATTTTGGGGAGTAAATGAGATGCTATATGTAAAACATTAGTTCATTCCCAGACAGGCACTAGGTGTCAAGTCTAGGGTACACCAACGCTTCAGAGTGCCCCGAAAATGAGGCAGAGGCAAGGAATTCTAGCTACTCTGCTCACCTGCTCTTGTTTGGTCTATACCATAGACTGTGGGGCCCGCTGAACGTGTCTCCCTCTTACCATTGATCCCAGGAAACCCTGGAGGAGAAAGAATTTCAGCTCATTCCTTTCAGGGTAAATGAACTGCAGAGCCGGACACAGATAGGCGCACAGTGGACGCTGCTGAGTCACATCACTCTCCAACCCAGCGCGTGTCTCCTCTGGCCCCACCTCCCCGCTTGCAGCGAAGCAGAACATCCATCTGGCAGAAATGTGTCCGTCCTGTGGCAGCTCCCCTTCCTTCCTCGTCACGTGGTAACGCATCCGCGGGCGCAGGAGACACGTTCACTCTTCTCCCTTCACTTTCCTTGTATTCCTGTCCTCCCCTAGGGAACGTGTCTCTGATTTGCAGTTGGGCCTGCCTTCCCGGTATATCTGTGTGTTTTTCTCACTTAAGAAATTGCGTGGAGCCCTAGCCAGCTTGGCTCAGTGGGTAGAGCATCGGCCCATGGACTGAAGGGTCCCAGTTTGATTCTGCCCAGGGCCAGGTACTCGGTCGCAGTCTTGATCCCTGACCCTGGTCAGGGCCCGTGCAGGAGGCAGCCACCCAATGTGGCTCTTTCACATCGATGTTTCTCCCTCTCTGTCTCTCTCCCATTCACTCTCTCTAAAAAAATCAATGGAAAACATCCTCGGGTAAGAATTGAAAGAAAGAAAGAAAGAAAGAAAGAAAGAAAGAAAGAAAGAAAATGGCTCTTTCCTGCCACTGTGTGTGTGTGTGTGTGTGTGTGTGAGAGAGAGAGAGAGAGAGAGAGAGGAAGGAAGGAGAAGGAGAAGAGAGAGAGAGAGAGAGAGAGAGGAAGGAGGGAGGGAGGGAAGGAAGAAATGACGAGGAGTGACTAATGGTAAATTACCATTTGGATGGTAACTATACTCCTCATAACAGTGCTACAGAACTAAGCATATAACGGACTCGGCACACAGGCGGCGTGAGCACGGGGAGATGCCGCTGTGCCCTTGGGTCGGGGAGAGCAGCGCAAGGGAGGCAGCACAGCAATAAAGCCAGGAAATGAGAACGGGTATTTCTGCTATAGATTTTCCAAATGACCATACATTTCTGCTCATGCGAAGGTTTGAACAGCAATTCCCGTTGCGACACTGGGGCTTGGGAGTCTTGGAATTATGCCCAGAAATAATGCTTTGGAGGGAGGTTGGAGACTATGGCCCAATGAATTATTGCCACACTATTGGCAAGTGCAGGGAGAGATTGGTTTGGCTTGAACTTAAAAGGAAGTCGAGGATAGCATCGGTGCAAGTGGCCCCTGTCGAGTTTGTTCATTTTTTCATTCATGCAGGCATTTAGGACGCTGTTCTCTTCACTGATTCTTTCCTTTCCTTCTCCTTTTCTAATTGTAAACGTCTAGGTTTCAGCTGATTCCATTTCTCTACGTCTAACCCAAGCATGTCAACCTCAAAGGCTAACACGGGCCAAATAAATGAGGCAGGCGGCCCGTGAGCCGTGAGAATGACATGCTTGGTCTAATAACTGTGACATGTATACCTACAAACCGATGATTCCCCCAAATAATATTACTAATATTCACAGTGCAAAGGAAGTGCCCCAAATATGTATTACATTATGATCACCACACAATTAAGAAATATATTTTAGGGACCTTGCGCTGTATTTCTGACATTATTATACCAGGTGCCTTAGCATTTACACAATAGGACAGAAGTAATCCTGGTTTCAATAAAGTAGGGACTTCCCCATTTGTTGGTTGTCTACTGTTTTCGTCTTAATATTTAAATATTTAATTGTTACTCGTTCATGATGAATGATATTGAAACATTCAACATGTGTCATACAGTTAAATGATTCACAGTTATGTTATGTTTTTGAATCACTTTAGTCCGTGTTTTGAATTAGAGGGAGAACAGGGGCTGGAAGAGCAGATGCAGGAACTGGTTGGCTGCACACATTTGTAGTGACTCCTTCAGTGTTAATAAAGGAGTGGTTTCAGAATCGTTGTATATGAACTAGAGGCCTGGTGCACAAGATTCATGCACTCAGTGGGGAGGGGGTCCCACAGCCTGGCCTGCACCCTCTCGCAGTCCAGGAGCCCTCAGGGGGATGGCCAGCTGGCACCCCCAGGGAACAGGCCTAAGTTGACAGTCGGGCATCCTTAGCGCTGCTGTGGAGGCAGGAGAGGCTCCCACCACCGCCACCGCGCTTGCCGGCCGTGAGCCTGGCTTCTGGCTGGGCGGAGCTCCCCCTGTGGGAGTGCACTGACCACCAGGGGGCAGCTCCGGTGTTGAGCGTCTGCCCCCTGGTGGTCAGTGTGTGTCATAGCAACCAGGTCGTTCTGTCGTTCGGTCGATTTGCATATTAGCCTTTTATTATGTAGGATGTGGTTATGGAGTTATATATTTTTCCTCAAGAGTTAAAATCACTGCATCCTTTAGACTAAGATGAATTACCACCATTTTCTTTGCTCTCTTCAATTGGGAATGCTTTACTTATAAAAGAAATAGGAGATATCGGGACACAAGTGAGATCTCTTTTCTAAGCCAAAGATGTTTCCCGATTGGTCCATGCAGGTATTGGGACTTGCTGAGCGTTCTAAGGAATCGCTCTCATTGTCTGAATGAGGCCAACAGAGCAAGGTGGGCTCCTCTGAGTTTCAAAAGCCCTGGCTCCATGAGTCAGAGAGGGCTTTTTTGTTTTAAACATATCTTTATTGATGTCAGAGAGGAAGGGAGGGGGAGAGATAGAAACATCAACGATGAGAGAGAATCATGGATCGGCTGCCTCCTGCATGCCCCCTACTGGGGGTTGAGCCTACCACCCGGGCGTCGGCCCTTGCGCATGGAATTGAACCCAGGACCCTTCAGTCTGCAGGCTGACGCTCTATCCACAGAGCCAAACCAGCCAGGGCCACTTTGTATTTTGATGGGTGATTTCTCAATTTGAAATTTTTGAAGGGCTTGCTCGCTACTGGCATTTGCTAAAATTTGTGATCTCCAAACCACGATGCATTTCAGAGGGAAGGCACAGCTCAGCTCTCCTTGACTGGCCAGCGCCGGCCAGCGGTCCAACTCCCCACGGCGCCCTGTGCCTGCGGAGGGAGTGCGCTCCTGTGATGGGAGAGGCACGAGCCCGCTGCTCAAGGTCACACGGTTTGCATTATGAGAACAGAATGTTAATAGAACAACAGGAACACAACAAGTGCTGGGAAAACCCCGGATTCATTTTTCTTTCAAAGAAAGTTTTCGTTCCACCTCCACCACGGCAGGCCTCCCGGTGATGGTGCAGGCACCGTGTTTTCATCCTCAGACACTGGTGCCCTAGGGCTCTGATAGGCAAGATAAGTGGACGGGGTCCAGCACTCCAGTGTGTTTACACTTGGCCAATATCCCCAGAATTTAAAAAATGTGCAGGTTAACCCGGGCTTCTGTCCTCACTACTCCCAGCACTAACTTGAAAACAGCGTTTGTAAGGGTTTGCTGTCACTCTGTGGAGACAGTCGCTGGGCGTAGGCACCCTGTCTCCTGCGTTCACGCTTCTCCGCTCCGTCTGCTCAGATGTGCGGGGGGAGGAGTCCGTTTCCAGGTGCATCGGCGCAGTCCACATCCACATTCTGTGCGTGTAGAAATTATCTGTCAAAACACACACCCAGTAAGGTGTTCGCGTAGAGCAAAGGCAGATGGGCCTCAGTTATGACAGCAAATATTATGTTTAAGACAATACTTCTGCCAGGCCAGTGTGGCTCAGTGGTTGAACATCGGCCTGGGAACCAGGAGGTCAAGGCTTGATTCCAGGTCAGGGCACGTGGCTGGGTTGCAGGCTCGGCTCAACCCCTAGTGGGGCGTGCAGGAGGCAGGCCATCTGTGATTCTCTCTCATCATTGATGTTTCTATCTCTCTCTCCCTTCCTCTCTCTAAAAAATCCATAAAAACATATTTAAGCCTTAATTGGATAGAGCATCGGCCTGTGGACTGAAGGGTCCCAGGTTTATTCTGGTCAAGGGCATGTACCTTGGTTGTGGGCACATCCCCAGTAGGGGGTGTGCAGGAGGCAACTGATCGATGTTTCTCTCACATCGATGTTTCTAACTTTCTATCTCTCTCCCTTCCTCTCTGTAAAAAAAAAGAATCAATAAAATATATTAAAAAACATTTAAAATACAATATTTCTCTAATGGATGGAGTAAGATTTTTAGAAACTTGAAGATAGAGATGTGTAGAGTTGGGTGACTGTCTTTGCATTATTTGGGCGTGTGTATACACTTGGAGCATGAACAGTGTTTCGAGTTCTCTGATACCCACTTAGCTTCCTAGGGAAGGAAGGCTGGGGACCGACTGTGTGTGATTCCCAGACACACTCATTTCCTCCCTGTCCGGTGTCCCTAAAGCTGAGGCTTATGTTTTCCTGACTCCCCTCTGGTTAAGGGTGATGAAAGGACAGGGAGCAGCAGACCAGCAGCTGGGAAATCCCAGAGCGGAGCCAGGGGGCATGCGCCCGGGGTCACGGGCCTGGCAGGGCTGGGCCTGCAGCAGCTCCATGGTGTGAACATGCCGAGTAAGGAGATCATCCTCCTCGTTAGATCTTAAAAATGCCGAAGGTTTGTCAGGAGACTGTTAACCCCCAAGACATTTGTCAACTTCGCAAACCCTCGTTACTTGAAAGTATTTCTCACTTTGTTGTCCGTATATGCTTTTGGATCATTAACAGTTCTTGCCAACCAAGATTTGATAGAACGTCTTGTATTTTCTATTATGAACGTAATAAATCCACTGTTTACATGTTTTTTAAAACAACCAGTGCTAGGTGCCCTGCTCTCCCCTGGCCCCCCACATGAGAATCACTAACCTGAAGTAATTCACAGTTCCTTTTTGTATCATTTTTGCTCTTACAGATAGGATGTTGATATTTTATTAATAGAATGATGTGGGTGTATTTCAAAAGCAATAAATGAATATTTAAGAACATTAGAAATTATAGCATTAAGTGGTAACACAATGGAAATATCAAATATACCTTTGTGCGAGATTGCCTGTAAAACAGTGAAATTAAATGGCTAGATCTTTCCAAAGACATGCTTGCTTTCCTTTTCAAGATAAATTTCTCACTTCTGTCTTCCATTTATTTATCTAAAAAAATATTTGTTTATGGGACAATTAAAAAATATTGACAATTCTTTTAATGAAGTCTGCATGTAAGTACACATATACAAGACACTAATGTGAGAGCAATTCAAGAATCCTACGTAATAAAAGCATAATATGGTAAGTGTCTGACTGATCGGTTGACTGTTTTGTTGACTGCTCAACCAGTCACTATGACACACACTGGCCACTAGGGGGCAGACACTCTGACCGGTAAGTTAGCTTGTTGCTGGGGTCTAGCCAATTAGGACTGGGTGAGAGGGCCGAACACACTCTGTGGTCCCTCCCTGGCCAGCCGGCCAACCTCCTGCGGTCCCTCCCCAGCCGGCCGGCACCCATCGGCCCCCATCGGGACTGGGCGATACATCCCTGATCGGCCCTGATCGCTGGTCAGGCCGAGGGACCCCACCCATGCACGAATTTGTGCACCAGGCCTCTAGTATTGATATATTTAGAAATGTAAATGCTTATTATATAAATATAAGTGCTTCTATTATTATTCCACTATAAAATTATTTTTTCCTAAAAATTATTATTCTAGATGTTTTTGGTATTTTTAACCCCTCTAGGAAACATTTACAAAAATGTTTTTATATCGTTAGATCTGTGCTGTTATAGAAATTGGGACCTGTTAGCCAGTGAAATGGCACCAGAGTGCTACCAAGATTGGACCTCAGTTCAGTGGCTTCAGTACTTGAGTTCTGGCTAAGAAAGAATTCAGAGCCAAGACTCAGATACAAGCAAACGTTTATTAAAAAGTCACAGAGTGAAAGACAGTGAGCCATCTGGGCCGCGTGGGCTCAGGAAGCAAGATGCGGAGGTCAAAGAAGGGCCTTTGGGATTTAGAAGAGAGAAAGGCAAAGGCGTGCACCTGGGGGGGACGGGGGACAGGCCCGGGCTGCTCCCGGAGGAGCGCCGAGTCCTCTCTCTTGAGAGCTTTAATCTGGGGCCCCAGCGAAGATCTCGATAGACCATTCACCAGCTGCCCCGCGTGCCCCTCAGGGTCCCAGGCTCTCCTGATGGATTGGCACCGGGCAGGTGTCATTCGTCATCTGTCTGGTCCTGATGTCGGCCACGGGGTCACCCCGCTTGACCTTCTGCTCTTCTGGGCCTGGAGCTGAAACACAGCTGAGCCCAAGGTGTCATCTCTTGGGCTGAATGCTGAGGGAGTGATCCTGCAAGGGCTTCTGTGGGGATCCCGTGAGCTGGGCTCTGCCCCTCTGCCTCCTCTGAGGGGGTCACACATGACGCGTGCCAGGCCGGGGAGGAGAGGTCAGGGGAGAAGAGGTCAGGGGAGGAGAGGTCAGGGGAGGAAAGGTCAGGGGAGGGTCCACGTTGTAGGACCAGCGGGAGGAAAGGTCCTGCCCTGCAATTGTCTTTCTCTGAACCAGGCTGGAAGGAAATCAGCAGCCTGATTACAGCCCTCTGTCATTCTCCACTGGGCATTCAGGCCGAGGGAGAAAGGAAATGACTCCACTCGTTGGATCAAACAGAAACGCTCGTGGCCCCGGCTTTCCTGACAGGAAGGGTTTATCGAGCCAGACGCGAGGCAGCAGACGACGGGGCCGGGGCAGGCCGCTCAGCCACCGCCACCAGGCTGGACGGGGGAGGCCTGAGCCCTGCCCTGGGGGTGGCGGGACCTTTCAAACATGATCTTTGGGGAAAGAATTGGGGTTGGCTACAGCTAAGGGGTTTGGAAAAGGGGAAGCGGGGGTGGGGTAGGGGCTTAGTCTGTAGGGAAGAAACATTTACTATTGTTTTGTTTTGTGTGGGTTTTTTGTTGCTGCTGTTGTTAATCCTCACCCGAGGATATTTTCCATGGATTTTTAGGGAGAGTGGAAGAGAGAGGGAAAGACAGACAGAAAATGGATGTGAGAGAAACACATCGATTGGTTGCCTCTTGCACGTGCCCAGACTAGGGCCCAGGCCGGGGAGGAGCCTGCAAGGGTACGTGCCCTTGACTGGAATCGAACCCAGGACCCTTTGGTCCGCGGGCTGACGCTCTATCCACTGAGCCACACGGCAAGGGCTGTGCTACTTTCGATGGGTTGGCTGCAGGCGGCAGCCCTGAAAGTCCGCCATCAGCAGGGTGCGGGCATCTGTGCTTCCGAGAGAAGTAGACTCAAAGCTCTGACATGCACGGCTGGGGGCACTTCATGGTCGGTCTGCTCACAGCTATTAACGGTGGGACTCTCGCCTTCCTCTCACTCTCTGGCTCACTATCATTTCTTACAAATATTTTTTTATTGATTTCAGAGAGAAATGGAGAAAGAGGAAGAGAGAGAGAGAGAGAAACATCAGTGATGAGAATCATTGATTGCTGCCCCCTGCATGCCCCCAGGGCCTGAGCTTTGACCGGGAATTGAACCGTGACCTCCTGGTTCATAGGCCGACGCTCCACACTGAGCCACTCTCACGCCGGTGGGCTAAATGAGGACAGCTCATAATTGTTCTCTGTCAGAGCCAGGAATATGAAAAGACGGGTTAGGTGCAGCCTTTCCGGTAGGGAGAGACCTTCCCGATTAGACGCCTGCGGTGCCCCCTGTGGGTGGTCAGAGGACTGGGTGGCCTTGGCTCTCCTCCCTCTCTGCCCTGTGGCCGCAGCTGCCACGGGACCCCAGCTCCCAGCCCGGACGTACTCGCTCCTGGTCCATGAGGGTGAGAAATGTCAAGCAGAAACAGCAAGAGGACTTGCTGGTGAGAGGGATGGGGAGGTCCCGACGTGGCGTCCGTAGTCACAGTGTGTGACGCTAACCCGTTGTTTACTTGTTGGTCCCCATCAGTGAAACCCTCGTTCAGCGTAAAGATGCTTGTCTTCTGCAGCGTCACTGTTGGGAGACCTTCGAGAGCCTTCTTCAGTGTGAACGTGTTCGTGTGAAAGCATGGAGTGTGGGCGTGTACAGGCGTGAGAGCATGATGTGTGGACGTGAAAGCATGATGGTGTGGGCATGTACAGGCGTGCACCTTTCTCCTCGGCGGTTGACTTGTGGACAAGCTATCACACGGGTAATTAAGAAAGAATTCTAAACAGTAAACGCGAAGGGCACGTCCCCGTTGGTTCTAGTGGAGGGATATGCCAGGAAGAGGAACGGTTTGACGTGGTTTCTGAGGCTGCACCCTGTCGAAGGAAAGCCTTGTGTCCGCACACGGAAGGCCGTTGGTGAGGACACTTTCGTCCCTTTTTCTTTCTGTCTGACCTGCCGGGAGAAGTCCCAGCTCCTGATGACTATGCACAGCCCCACCCTGACGGAGGTGAAGTGGCTGGAACACACACACACACACACACACACACACGCACACGCACGCACACGCACACAGGCACACACAGGCACACACAGGCACGCACACAGGCACACACAGAGGCCACACAGGCACGCACACAGGCACACACACAGGCACACACAGGCACGCACACAGGCACACACAGAGGCATGCACACAGGCACACGCACACACACAGAGGCACGCACACACACACTCACACACAAACACAGGCAGGCACACACACACACACAGGCACGGGCACATACACGCACACACAGGCACACACAGGCACACACACGCATGCACACAGGCACACACAGGCACTCACACAGGCACACACAGAGGCATGCACACAGGCACACGCACACACACAGAGGCACGCACACACACACTCACACACAAACACAGGCAGGCACACACACACACACAGGCACGGGCACATACACGCACACACAGGCACACACAGGCACACACACGCATGCACACAGGCACACACGAAGTCATACGATGCTGCGATTACTCTCATGTTCAGATTGCAGTCCCCATCGAGGCACTTAAATTCCTAGGAGATCAGCTGCCCTGCTTCCTCCCTTTGCTCTCGTCGCCCTGATCACTGCTCCCTGCCCCCTCCTCTCCGCCCCCCTCGCTCACCTCCTCCCTTCTTCTCTCTAATGCTTGCATCCCTTCATTCTCCTCTCTCGGAGCTGATGGCCTGCTTCTTACTTACCTGATAAACAACGTGCAGTTAGCAGAGAAATTTCATATTTTCTTATCACTGAATCTGCTGCCCATTTTCAAAGGTTCCAGTGACTCAGCCTTCCCTTCTGTTCCGCGTGAGCCCCCCTGCTCTTGTCTGAGGACAGCCGCTTCTCTGGTGCAGTTGGCCGTACGTACCTCGTTATGCCTGTTCAGGCGATTTGTTCCCGCGTTTATCCTCTCTCTGCTCTGTGTCATCGATTTCCCCCGTTCAGAACTGTTCCATCTGCGTAGATGCAGGGCAACAGAACCAGCAGACTGCCTGTCCCTCCGTTTGTGTCGCCCTTCAGTCCTGTCTTATTGTTTCTATTTGTAGAACAATTCCTTGAGTTTCTCTACTTCCTGTCTCTTCGTCCTCACATATTCGTTCAGGACCCGACATCAGGCAAGCTGGTCCAGCCCCTTCACCCTGAAGCTGCGATGCAAATGCCACCGATAATCTCCATCATTTTTTTTTATAATCCTCACCCCAGGATATGTTTTTCATTGATTATAGACAGAGAGGAAAGAAGAGGGAGAGAGAGAGAAAAAAATCAACGTGAGAGAGAAACATCTATTGGTTGCCTCACACACACACACACACCATGACCTGGGACCAAATCCAAAACCTGGGTATGTGCCCCAACCTGGAATTGAACCCTTGACCCTTTAGTGCACAGGATGATGCTCCAACCATTGAGCCACACCAGCCAGGGTTCCGTGTTTTGAAACTGATACCATTTCTCAGGCTTGCCCTCCGGAGACAAGTCAATATTCCTTCATCTTCTCTGAAGGAACGCAGTCTTCATTGGGCACCAGAACCACACACTTCCTTGATTTTCATTGGACTTAACCATCTCGGAGCTTGATCTTCTTATTCTGACTGATTGGTGAGCTTTGGCATGCCCTGGGCTCCGTGACCATTCCTCTGCTGACACCCACCTTCTCGCTGACCCATCACCTAGGGAGTGTTTACTTCACAAATCATCTCACTGCTCCTATTCCGCCTGCCAGGCCGGACCCCTCTCTGCAGCCAGTCACTCATGTCTCTCCCGTCCTGTCTCAGGACCCTCCTGTCTCAGCAGAGCCCTGAGGCCCCCCTTTCACACTGGTTCCCCTCGAGTCTCCTTCTCAAAGGAGGGCACTGGGCTCAGATAGGAAGGAGGTAGTGGTCGTCCCCGAGTTCCCCTTCTCTCACCCTCAGTGCCCATCCATCAGTCTGACTGCTCAGCTCTCCCTGGGAAATAGATCAAAATGCGGTGGAAAGAGGAACCACGATTTCAAGAACTTTGTGGCGAAAGTTCAAAGAGATAACTACACCCTGCTGATATTGAAGAGACGTGGTGAGGATAATGTGGGCGGTAATTCCCAGGAATTGGGAGGATTTGGGATTGCGCTAGAACAAAGCAAAAGTGTAGGGGAGGGGGGCGGAGGGCGGAGGGCGGGAGGAGAGCTGTTCTGTTCCTCTGAGATAAGAGAGAAGATGCCGAGAATCGGCAAAGAGATTAATGACGGGGTGTTCGTATTTCAGCCTTTAAGTGCCCAATTGACGGGTGGGGTGGACAGAAGAAAGAGTGGTAAAGGCTGACATCCACCATCTCAATAAAGGAGGAGGCAAGATTACCTCCTAAGATCTGACTCAACAAGAATAGGAGAGATTTGAGCTTGACCAGCGGGGCTCAGTGTCTGAGCGTCGACCTGTGAACCAGGAGGTCACGGTTCGATTCCAGGTCAGGGCACAGGCCCGGGTTGCAGGCTCGATCCCCAGTAGGGGGTGTGCCAATCGATGTTTCTCTCTCATCGATGTTTTTGTCTCCCCCTGTCCCTTCCTCTATCTAGAAGTCAGTAAAACATATGTATTTAAAAAAGAGTAGAAAACATATTAAACTGCTGCTATGAGGCATCAAAAGACAAGAATAAAAGGGCACTGACATCTGGGGGGACCCAGACGAGAAGCCCTAGTTGTTTGGAAGGTGTGATGTCCTGTCTCCATCGAGCTTCTGCTTTCTCTTGAACTCGAGGACAGGGGCGCAGACATCACCCCAGAAATGCACCCCGGGACCCGTGTACCTGGGTGACTGCGTAGAGCAGGATGGCGGGAGGGGGCCAGCCTTCTACTCAGACTCATATACTGACGGCCAGGGATCATTATCCAAGCAGCTGGGCCGGACCTCAGCCATGGGGTTGCTGGGCTGGTTTCGCTGCTTTCCTGGGCCTGGAGCTGAAGTACAGCTGAGGCCTTGATGTCATCTCCGGGGGGGGGTGGGGGGGCAGGGGTCCAAACTGCATGACCAGTGACCTGCCAAGGGAGGAAGGTCACCCTGGGGGCGAGGCCTCCCACCATGGTCCTTTGCTGGGCACCTGGGCCTTCCACCTGGGGGCCTTCTGCACCTGCCCATGTCCTGGCTCTGCTCCCGTCCGCCTACCTGCCCGCCGCGCATTTATATCGCTGCTCACAACTCCACCGTGATCCTTCCTTACGGATGTTCTGTTGGGGTCCCTGAATGACTTCTTACTATTTTCTCATTTACCGACACTCTCCTCCTGTTGGTGGAAGAGGCACCCAGGGAACTTCTGCACGAGTTTATCTGAACCAACTGGTGGCAGATGCCAGGGCGCAGACCTCCAGTGCTCCCGGAGGGCAGTTTTGAAGCTTCTTTTATGCCAGTGATGACGAGTCTTTGAGCTCGGCCTGTCAGCATTTTGAAAAACCCTAACTTAACTCTGTGCCGTGTCACATATAGACATTTTTTGATCTTTGCAACCATAGCAAAACAAAGACTTATATTTTTGATATTTATTTTATATATTTAAATGCCATTTAACAAAGAAAAATCAACCAAAAAAATGAGTTCGCGTGTCGCCTCTGACACGCGTGTCATAGGTTCACCATCACTGTTTTACGCCCTTGGAGTTAAGGCGGAAACTGAGCCGGGAGGGCATTGGGTTATGGGTAGTTAGCAAGACTGTGGGCTCTCCTGAGGGTACTGACCGCTTTTCTTTCAAAGGGCTGCTCACCTAGATGCCCCGAAACAATGGGCAGGGCTCCCTCAAGGCAAAGACACCCCTTTTACTAAAGCAGCTTTGTGCCTGGGGTGTGACTCCCCAGCAGGAGCTGCCAGTTAGGAATGCCTGATCACCCTGTGAGGTACTGTCCATTGAGCCCCTTTTCTATGAAAAGTTTACCCCAGGCAAGGAGTACTGCTCTACTCCCACGGAAGTCAGCTTTTCCTTCATGTCTGGTATTGAAACAGTCACAGAGATGACTTCATGTCGGGGGAATTTTTGCCTGAAAATGTGCACGACTTTAATCAGATTGCTCGCTAACCTCCAGGGTTCCAATAGATTCCTTCTATCCAACAGAACTATTCCTCGTACCAGAGAATGGTCATGGCTAGTGTAGGCTTGTGTATAAATGTGTTCTTTGATGAAGAAGTAAATTGTCTTTATCTGTATAACATAATCCTCTGCACTGTGTGCAAGAAGGTAAGAGTATAGTTTTGTTCATTCCTGAGCCACCTTGGAGCATTCCTTAACCCTGGAAGTATCTTCAGCTTAAGTTTTCATATGACACATTTTCAACAAATTTCGGCAGCTAGGATGTGTTTGTGTTACCATACAACACATGTTGTCTTAGAAACTAATGTGTCCATTCACTTTGTAATCCAACAGGTATTTACTGTAAATCAACTACCCAGTAGGGGTGGAAAGATAAAGTGTTTCAAACACAGATTAAGTTGCTTTTCTAAGCCATCCTTCTTGCAATTCATTTGATGGTGAGATGAAAGCATTTGTTAGTGCTGTTAATGGGGGGAAAAAACCTTTGAAACCTGTAAGGAATTTTTGTGAGTTTACTTGAGCCAAACTGTGGACAGATGCCGGAAGCAGAGCCTCCAGGAATTGAGATAGTGCTCCGGAGAATGGCGGGGTTACATCTGTATTTATACATTGTGATCAAAGAAGGAACATGGAATTCATTGGTGACAGATTAAGGAGGAGGGATAAGCAAAGCAGGGAACCCCCTGGGATTGGATAAGAAGTAAAATGATGGACACACACTTAGGTGGGTGCAGGATCAATTAACATGATAATGAAGGAATCTGTGGTCTCTGTCCTGGCACCCAGCACACCTGGCCATGCCCTCCAGAAAAAGGGAAGTTACAAGTTACCCAGACATTTCAAGGGCATGTTATCATAGATGCAAAAAGACAGACAGACAGGCTCAGTGAAGGTAAAGGTTGACCTTGTCAGAGTAGATACCGGCCTAGGATGTAACTGCCCACCATACCTGCTTTAGTTAAAGTTTAATTTCAGACCATCCTTTGTGGTGACTTTAGGTCTGAGTTTGCAAGACCCGCCATGCAGGCCGCCCCTGCGCTGGTCAGGTCAGCATGTGGCCCTTTTCGTTCTGGAAAAGTAGCCTGGGGCTCAGTTGCCAGAAACCTTTGTGCCTCTGAGCAAGTGGAGCATCAACTAAAGAACAAACCTGGCTGTGGGGACCGGGAGACCTTTCCTGGACAGGTTCCTGCAGTGAGAGAGACAGTGCCCCTCACCCTGGAAGCTGGGAGGAAAGGGCGTCCTTGGTGAGGAGTCAGGGAGGCTCAGATGAAGGGGCTGGGGAGGTAGGACCACAGGGCGGGTGCAGAGAGGCTGCGGAGCAGACATGTGTGACCCTGAGGTCCGCTATTCTCAGGAAAGTTCCCCAGGAAGGGCTGAGCCCCAAGCGGAGGGCGGGCCACGGTTCAGGAGTCTGGGGTAGGGGAGCGGTTTAGCTGAAGGGTGGTGCATGGGAGCAGGTGTTCCGTCCAGATTAGCCGGGCCGGAGCAGCCCAGCTAATCGTTTCTGCAGCAAGTAATGGGCTTGGGAGTCTTTGTCTGACAGCGGAGAGTAAACAGAGCCCTGACTCTTATCTGAGCCCCGTGGGGAAGGGTGGGTCTCTGCAGGAGCCGCTCCCAGAATGCAGGGCGGGGAGCTTCCTGGATGCTGTTCTTTTGGCTGGGGAGGAGGGGGCTGGGGGGAAGCTCCCATTGTCAGGATGGGGATGGAGGGGAAGAGGTTTCCCAGGAGGAGGCCTGGCAGCTCGGAGGGGAGGGAGGGCGGG
>NW_006293349.1:2286367-2296757 GCF_000327345.1 Myotis davidii
ATTTTTAAAAGAAAAAAAAAAAAAGGTGGCGGGGTCCCCCCCCCCCCCCCCAGACAGCGGGGAAGGCCCCGCCTTGTAAATATTTGGAAGCTGCTCTTAAAGATTAGATTTCCTGCTGGTTTCCTCCCAGGGAAGGGGGGACACTGTGAGATGCTCTGGCATCCAGGAGGTCTCTTCCCAGGCTGCTGGCCAGGCGGGAGGAGGAACACTTCTCTTCTCTCTCTCTCTCTCTCTCTCTCTCTCTCTCTCTCTCTCTCTCTCTCTCTCTCCCTCTCCCCTCTCTCTCCCTCCCCCTCTCCCCTCTCTCTCCCTCCATGAAAGAAAAAGCTCTTGAAGCAAAAGTTTACGAAATGAATAAAACGGCGAGTCTGTGCATTGGCAGTGACTGACGGTTAGAATTAAGTGTAAGCGCTTCCTGTACAAAATTCCAGTCTAAAATCCGCTGACACGAACGCAGGAGATTCAAATAAAAGTTTAAAAATCCTTTCAATCCCAACAAAAAGGCAGGACATTTGACACTGAAGTGAGATTTCGAGATTGTGGCTTTGCCTGTAGATCAACAGAATCTTCAAACAATATACGTTTTATGAATTTAGGATACGATCCATCGACCTTCGGAGCCGTAGCTGAGCAGTCAGACGCTTGTTCTGTCTCCCAAAGGCACCGAGTGCTTCCCCACAGGTGCTGTCCCCTCGGGGCCTGGAGCCACAGTTACCCCTGAGGCCGTGGGTACCAGTGTTCGGTGACATGACCCAAACGACGGGCCTGGGAAGGTGCAGCGCTGCTGAGTACAATCAAAATAGAAGCAGAGCCCGGCCCGCTGGCTCAGGGGTTGAGCCCGACCTATGCACCAGGAGGTCCCGGTTCGATTCTCAGGGCACAGGCCCGGGTTGCGGGCTCCATCCCGTGTGAGGCGAGCAGGAGGCACCGATCCATGATTCTCATCGTGGATGTTTCTAGCTCTCCCTCTCCTTCCTCTCTGAAATTGATGGAAATATATTTAAAAGAGCGTTTAGGCATTTGTGGAAGTGCATTGGGACACCCACCAGGTCCCTGGGAGAGATCGCTCAGGGGACGGAGAATTCCAACATCCCCCTCCCCTGGGCTTTCGCTCTGCTCTTAAGGACACAGAAGGGCCTGGGGCCATGCCATCTGGAGGTGCTGAGAAGCAGGGGAGGGGGACCCCCCAGCTCAGGCTGGTGGGGGGCAGAGGGCTGCCTCCCTTGCACCAGGCTCTGCACAGGATATTGTGGTGTCGCAGCACTGCCATGAGTGCTGCCGGGTACGTGTGTATGTCTGTCTGTCTGTCTGTATGTATGTCTGTCTGTAGTGAGTGAGTGAGTTAATCCTCACCTGAGGATATGTTTCCTCCCCATTGATCTTTAGAGAGAGTGGAAGGGAAGGGGAGAGTATGGAGGTGGGGTATGCAGCCTGCACCCAGGCACGTACTGCGGACCAGAATCAAACCCATGACCCTCCCGTCGGAGGCTGATGCTCTAACCACTGAGAGAACTGGCCAGGGCTGGATTTTAAAATGATTTATGGCTCGTATGTGAATGATGATTTCATCAGATTTTAGATTAAAAAACAAAACAAAAACTTTAACCTTGAAAGAATTCCAAAAAAAGTTGACTTTTAGAGGCACACGAAGATAAAACGCAACGCAGCGGCAGCCGTGGCAGGTTCGCGTGCGCACCAGGCGAGCTGGCGTCGTCATGGCCTGTGACAGCTTCTCCGGGGGACAGCGGGGGCTGCCGGCTGCCAGGCAGGAAGCGGCCGTCCATTAGCAGTCGCTCTGGGGTTTGAACTCATCTATAAATACCAGTGTTTCCTTTGGCAAATCAGTTCTCCAACCTGGAGGTGCCGGGTTTATTTAAAGAAATGATTGTTGATTCCAACTTTAAAAAAAAATGTAAGCCCACAAAAGGTAACATTTATGGAGTAATTAATACTAGTTGGCCTCACGGTGTTTTGTCAAATGCAGTTACTGATTTTTAAGTAAAATTGGGGATAAAATAATTCATGTAATGACTTCTACCTTTAGTGTTTATAATGAATTTTAAATGTTTACTTAGCAATTTAAACTTCCAGTTGGCTTTAAGCTTAGAGTGATGTTTCAATAAATTATGAACTATATATTGTTTTATTGATTACATGTAAATATTCGTTTATATTTTTGAACATTACTACACTTACCACATATCAAATGAATTTATACATTTTTCTAACAACATTTATAATTTATTATAATGGATCCTTCAGAAAGATAAAAGCAAAAAATATATATTGGTGTTTAATAAAGAAACTCAAAATGGGCCTTAAGAACCACTTTAACTTTCCCCTTTATATAATGAAATTATCTTTTTCTTTTTACATTAAGTTTTAGATCTTTCCATACTTTACTTATTTTTTAAAAAAATATACTGTATTGATTTTTTTACAGAGAGGAAGGGAGAGGGATAGAGAGCTAGAAACATCGATGAGAGAGAAACATCGATCAGCTGCCTCCTGCACACTCCCCACTGGGGATGTGCCCTCAACCAAGGTACATGCCCTTGCCCGGAACTGAACCCGGGACCCTTGAGTCCACAGGCCGACGCTCTATCCACTGAACCAAACCAGTTAGGGCTAGCTTTCCATACTTTAAAGATATTGAGAACTGCTGCCATTCTAATCTTGTTCCTCTGTATGTAATGTGCTTTTTCTTGCCGCTTTTAATATTTCCTCTTTCTCCCTGGATTTAAGAAATTTGATTTTGATATGTGTGTAGTTTGTTTGTTCTTATATTTGGGGTTTGTTAAGCTTCTTGAATCCTTGGGTTTATATTTTTGGAGAATTCTCAGCCTTTTTTTTTCCCCCAAATATTTTTCTGCTCCTCTTCTCTCTTTTTCTTCAGGGACTGTTTGATAAGTTGATGTTTTTCCACAATTTAGTGGCCAGCCCTCCCTCCCTCCCTCCCTCTTTTCTGTCTGTTACAGTTTAGGTAGGTGAGTTGCTGTGTCTGTGTCTTCAATCTCACCTCTCTTCTTTTGCAGTATCTTATCTACCATTAGTCCCATCTAGTGTACTCTTCATGCCCCACATTGTGGTTTTCATTTCTGGAAGCTGGAGTTGATTGCTTTTATATCTCGTCTCTGCCTCCATCCGCTTCCTCTGTGCCCAGCTTCTTGAGCAAATGGAGTGTCTCCGAATGCCCGTGGCTGCCACCACGATCATCCCTGTCATTCTTCTGGATCAGTTTTCATTGATTTTTCTCCCCATTATTTTTTTTTCTTCTTTGCATGCCTGATTTTTTTTATTTGTTTCCAGAAATTGTAGATTTTACCATGTTGGGTATTGAATATTTTTATAGCTCTTAAAATATTTTTGAACAAAATTATGGGATATAAGGAAGTTACTTGGAAAAGTTTAATTTTGGGGGTCTTGTTAAGATTTGTTAAGTGAGTCCAAAGCTTCATTTATTTTAGTTTTAATTTTTTTCTACTTATGAAGTAAGACAGTTGTTAGTCAATCTGATCGATGTCCTATGGGTTGTGACATGTCCCGCCCTCGCTGCTGGCTCTTGTGTGAGCGGCAGGCACTGTTCCCTGTCGACTCTCGGTGGCCTTTCCCCAGTGTTGGTCTGCTTACTAGAGTCCCCCCTCAAATTTGCAAATAAATATCATTAGTGACAGATGTGCAATAGAAGAAAATCAGGAAAATTTAGGAACTTTGGAGGAATCCTACCTGCTGGGCCACCCATACATTTGAGTACTCATGTTTATTCTTACTCAGTGCCCTTTGGGAGAGTGTTTGCAAGTATTTTAAAAGTTTAAGTGCATTTGCTTAAAGGAGTTTGGTCAGCACTTCTTCACCGATTCTTTACGATCTTGTTGTTTCTCTAGGGCATAAGGTGTGCTTGACGCGAACTCTTCGGCTGACCCCATCATGAACCGTGCTTTTAGCAGAAAGAAAGGTAAGCGTGCCCACCTGATGGCCCCGGGGCCAGTTCGGCATGAATTCCCATGAAAGTCAAACAGCGATGCTGAGCCGTCAGTTCTCCCTGTTATCAAACCAGGGCTCAGGAGTGAAGTGAGACAGCGCGCACGCGTTTGCGAACACTGCCAGGTACCCTGTTTGGCTGTCACCTAGTGCACGAGAGGAGTTGCTTAACGTACGTACCTGGTTCAGAATGCATTTGTGACGGTCAGCTCGCTGGCATTTTTACTCTGTGGTGTGAAATTGCAAACATTAAAATGATCTGAAATCACTTCAAACTTCACCTTATGTAGCCAGAAACCCCTAACTTCTTTGAATTGGCATAAGTTTACCTTGATTTAAATTCACTCGTGTATGTGTATGTGTGTGAGTATGCTTTGCTTTTATTTTTTTAATCCTCCCTGAGGATACGTCCAGAGAGTGGAAGGGAGAGAAAGAGAGACACATCAGTGTGAGAGAGAAACATCCATTGGCTACTTCCCTTAAGTGCCTCGACCAGCGATCAAACCCAGAGCCTCGCTGTGTACCCTGACTGGGATCGAACCTGCAGCCTTCCCGGTGTCTGGGACGATGCTCCATCAACTGAGCCACGCCCGGGGCTGCTTCACTTTATATTGAGTAATATGTGAGGATGGATGATAGGTGAATTGATAGCAATGACGCCAAAATGAGTTCGTTATTAATTTTAAGATAGGGATTTAAAATAAATATAAATGTAATAAAATGATCAGTATTAGAATGAAAGAAACAGTGCCATTTATATTTTAGGGGGAGGAAAACATGGCATTTTACCAACTATGATGCCCTCGGAGGGAAGACAGAGCTCTTCGCTAGTGTCACCTCCTTCAGGGCGGGTAGAATAATGCATCCTTGTGGGCAGAAAATGGCTGAAGAATCAAGCCAGCAGGGTCGGGACCACAGCCCCAGTTCCTTGTCTGACTAGTGACTGTCCTGTTCCATTCCACGCTGTTGGGAACAGGTTTTTTAAAAATATATTTTTATTGACTTCAGAGAGGAAAGGAGAGGGAGAGAGAGAAACATCAGGATGAGACTCATTGATCGACTGCCTCCTGCACGCCCCCTACTGGGGATGGAGCCTGCAATCCGGGCCTGTGCCCTGACTGGGAGTCGAACCTGGGACCCTTCAGTCTGCAGGCCTACACTCTATCCACTGAGCCACACCGGCCAGAGTGGGGACAGTGTGTTTTCACGGTTGACTGACACGCGGAACCTGCCGGATGAGAAGGGCTGGGTTGACAGTAGGACTTCCAGCCACGCAGCAGGGAGCCGGGCTGAGGGCCTGGACCTGGTCATGGGACTCGCCTTACAGTGTTGGGAAGGCGGTCATGTGGTCATGTGGTCATGAGACTACGTTAGATGAAGGACAAATAGCGAGAAACAATGTGGTCGTTAATTCAATGTAGGAAAACATTTCCACCAACTTGTGCGGAGACATGATGGGATCGCTCCAGGCCCCGCCTTCTCTGTGAGGAGCCATGTGCTCGTCTGGCTGGGTGGGCAGGACTCGTGCCTTCTGTGGGGGTTTAGGGGACGTCACTTCCGGGTGCCTCTGGGCCCTGGGGAGCTGGGAAATTATCATCTTACTTATCTTTTCTTGATAAGGGTGAGGCTGGGCGACATTCATTGTGGTCTGTAGCTTGCTTCTGACTTAAAACATACACCAAAACTAAAACAATGTTTCTTCCTTAATGCCTTTACCAGTAAAACAATATCTACACATAATCATGTGGTAATACAGTAATAAGACCCGATATCTGCATTCGTTACTATAGTCACGCTGTCTTTTAAAAACAAACACAAAAATCCTCCTGGAACTTCTCTTCTTATTTGCTTGCAATTCCCTTTCCCGTGGTTTTATTTATTTTAAATATATTTTTATTGATTTCAGAGAGGAAGGGAGAGGTGGAAAGAAACGTCGATGATGAGAGAGAATCATGGATTGAGTGCCTCCTGCACGCCCCACACTGGGGAGCAAGCCCGCTACCCGGGCATTGCGTATTTTGTCTCATTTGAAGACTGGGAATATGACCACAGGAAAATTAACGTGACTTAGAGAATCCTGAGGCCGAAATACTTATTTCCTACTTCGCCTCATTCTCTTTTCGTTTCCTGTTGTTCCTCTTACTTTCCAGGTCTCGGGTCACACACGCTTAGGCAACGACTGATCGGCCTGTCACTCTAACTCCGAGTTTGCCTGGCGGGCGTCCTCCCTGAGGTCCCCGTCACGCGGGAATGTCTCAGGCAGCGAGGCTGTGAGAGGAAAAGCTCTTAGGGCCGCTGCTCCCAGTCCCAGCACCGCTGTCGGCTTGAATTGCAGTTTGAGTTGGAAAACTGGAGCTGTACGAGGGAATCCCTATTGTCCCCGACACGGGAGTTGAAGGGCAGCCCCAGCGAGTATAACATCCACTTCATCTGTCCGGTCACCAGCCCCAGCACACAGTGTGTCCTCAGCTCCGACACTGCCGGGTGGTCCCCTGGGGTGAAGCTCACCGGTCACCGCGGTTCAGAGCTGACCAGGCCCCAGCCGCAGCCTTGCCGGGTCACCTGGTGCCTCGGAGCCGGGAGCAGGCTGCTGCCCGAGATCCCCACGGAGTAGCTTTTCCCCGTGGTCCCCAGCCACCCGCCTCGGGTCGGGTGTGTCTGCTGTGCCCTGAGTGGGCCGCGGGCACTGCACTGATTTATCTCCAGGTCCTGATGGCGCGGGGCAGCTCCCGGGTCTGAGAGAGACCCGGTGCCTCATTCTGCACAGTTCATCGCTCCGTAAAACCAGTCCGACTTCGCAATCACCGATTACATTTTAACCGATGTATTCGTTATGTAACTCCTTTCCTTACCTTCGCTTTCTATCTGAATTTTTTAAAATAAAAATTTATTTCACAAAAATGAGTAATTTAGTAACAAAACATATGAATATAGCATGTGAACAAATGTGATTAAATAATTTAACTAATTACACTTTATTTTCCTTAACACAACATACTGGAGCGTAGATACAGTCATAGTGCATAGCACTTAGATTTCGTTGTTTAAGTATTATTTCTCTTTAGATCCACTCGTAGGCATCCTTTCATCCAACAACATTTGGTTTGACTAAACGTTAATATTTTTTGCTTTTTGCTCATTTAGGCATTCCACAAAATATTTGGGCTGACATGTGGAATGTATAAAATTTAAAAATGGAATGAAAAGTATATTTTATATTTCTATCAAGAATATACAATCCAAATTGGTTTCAATGTCTTCTATCCTTTCAGCTACTTTTATTTCCAATATTCTGTTACTCTAATCTAAAACACTTCAAATTAAGATTATTTATATAAAAAACTGCTGATAGTAGATTCACAATTAATGTTTCTCTAAGCTTAGATTAAAAAATCATCCTAATATATTGATCTCTAAATGGACCCAAGTAGGTTGACTTATTTCTGTTTTATATAAATGCCGTTATTAGTTTAATATTAAAATTTCCCTTTATTAAGTTGTTCATTCTTTGCTAAATAATGAATAAAGAGAAAATGACTTTTTTCATTAGAGAATTAAGAAACATAACCTGTAATTTATGAGAGCAAAAAGAGAGAGTTATCACAAAATTAATCACGTAATTGGTGTAATTACTCAGAGCCCAGGGGGCGCAGTAACATTTGCATTATTTGAAAACACTTGGCAAGAAAAGCAGGGACCTTTAGATCAAGGAAAGGATGCTGTGATCACTGTCAGTCGCCTTGTTCTCATGTCTGCCTGGGGATCGGAGATGCTCTCCCCACATGTGCTAACGCGTGAATGACGCCCTCAGAGCCTGTGACTGACGTTAACGCTGTGTGTTCTCATTACAGACAAAACATGGATGCACACGCCCGAAGCTTTATCAAAACACTACATTCCCTACAATGCAAAGGTAAAGCAGTTCCCGTGATATTACTGAATTTTACTTGTTACGTATTTATGATGACATTAGTAATTCCTGGTTGATCTTAGAAAGTTTGTTTACGCATTGGCATTTCCTGGTGTATGATCCCTGAGAAAAATTTGCATAAAGTCATTTTGTAGGGTATAGTATAGGAAAGTTATTATTGTCTCCAAATAAGTGATTTTTTAAGAGCGGTACCCTTCACAATTTCTGTTTATGTTATGCCTGTGTTGTCTTTAAATGATTTGGGTTCTTGTTAAAGTGACTTGCAGAATCATGGTCTGTAGGAAATAAAATAACCAACAAATGAGTGTCCTTGAAACATTTTAATGTTGCTTTACACCGAAAAATATAGAAACTAACTCGGGGATGAGAGAAATGAGCTGCAGTTTTAATGAATGTCATTTTTCATGCCAAAAAGGGGACAAACAAAGCTTAAACCATTAAGAAAACAAAACAAAAAAAATCATTTTGGGGGTGAAGCTTTTGTTCAGTTGCTGCATTTTAACACATAGAAACAACCTATACTCGTCTTCAAAGATTCGATTCATTGTTGTAAAACTGGAGGGATGAATGCAATGAACAAAATGGTCTTTAAAGGAAGGTGTTATTCCCGGCCGGTGTTGTCCAGTGGTGAGCGCCAGCTTGTGGACCAGGATTTTGCCGGTTTGATTCCTGGTCAGGACACATGCCCAGGTTGAGGGCTCGAGGGCTTGATCCCCCGTGGGAGACGTGCAGGAGGCAGCCGATCAATGATTCTCTCTCATCGATGTTTCTCTCTCTCTCTATCCCTCACCCTTCCTCTCGCTCTAAAAATCGATAAGAACATTTTTTTTTTTAAAAAAAGGCATTAATTTGGTGTTAGTGAACACCAAACCCGAAGTAGATTTCAGAGAAATCCATGTGGGAGAGATGGAAATGAATTGAACAGTTGGGTTTGGGAGGCTGAGAGTGTGACAGACTCAAGTAACTCACCCGGGGAGACAGTGTGGGGAAAAGAGAAAATTATTTTCATAAGAGAATGTAAGAGTTTGCGGGTGAGCAGACCGGGTGCTGGGATAGAAGGAGGTTGGGTAGGAGGCATTATTTCAGGAAAAACGTTTTTAAAAATTCATGGGACAGAAAGTCGATGGGGCTTAATGGGCCGCTCAGGAGGGCCGGCCGCTCTGAGTCAGCACAGGAGGCACTTCCACGGCCGCCTGGACGCCCGGAGCTGCTCCCCGGCAGTGAACTTGCGGAGGGAAGCAACTGGGGCTTTCTGCTGACTTCGCAGCAAAAAAAAAAGGTTTAAAATATTTTCTCTGTAAAACCCATACACTTGACGTCACTGCCCTGCTTATAAATGGCCCCAAGGTCACGTGAGGACGGGGTTGCCAGACGGAGCATGGGAAGCTGCGTTAACTGACCGGGAACACCGCCTCATTAGGACCCTCCTCGCCCGCAGACAGCCTTCATCGGCCCTTGAGAGACTGTGACAACACAGAGAAAATAATGTAGGAAAGCACGTCGTTGCCAGGAGCTGGCTCCGTTTTGTTGGGAACTATTCCTGATCGTAGTAGGATTCTGTCCTTCCAGGGAACTAACCACAGACTGTATTTGTATATGTGATTGAAATGTCTGGTGTTGAAAAGGGGTTTCTATAGGGTTGAAAGGTTCCAATTATACCTTTTTTAAAAAAAAGTATATATTTTATTGATGTCAGAGAGGAAGGAAGAGGGAGAGAGAGAAACATCCATGATGAGAGAGAATCAAGGATCAGCTGCCTCCTGCCTGCCCCCACCGGGGATCGAGCCTGCAACCTGGGCATGTGCCCTTGATTGGAATCGAACCTGGGACCCTTCAGTCCACAGGCCAACGCTCTATCCACGGAGCCACACGGGTCAGGGCCCATTAGAGCTACCTTTAACTTGAACTCTGGGCCACTGTGACCATGGATCTGCTAGTTCACGTGAAGACGTTGCCTGTACGTCGCCTACTCTGAGTTTTCATGGAGCAAGATGCCAATGCGTGGGTCACCTTCGTCCTAAAGTCACCGGAGAAATACAAGGACGTCGGTGCCAACCCTGGCGGACCGTGAGGAAGTTTTACGAGGAAGAAGGTAATGAGGAGAAGAAGTGACATTATGTGGCCTAATGAGTCATGGCAGAGAGAAGTTGTGTTAGAACAAGATCATGTTGCTAATGCTTCTTGGATTATTGTTGGTGACTCTGTGATAAATTACCCTTCAGCGCAGTGTTCCTATTGGTTTACGAATTAGTGGAGAGAGTTTGGATCTTAGAAATAAAGATATTGACAGCCGTGCCACAGAAGGAAGTCAGCAAAGAAAACAGTCACGTGAAACGTTCACGAGCGTTCGGGTCGGGCAGCGGATGTGTCCGTGGGAGCGGTGGGTGAGACGCGCTCGGGTGCCCGATGGCCAGGAGCCCGGTTCCGCGCTGATGGGGAGCAGGGGGTGCCAGCCTGGCGGACTCCGGACCACGTGGA
>NW_006293349.1:2296795-2297476 GCF_000327345.1 Myotis davidii
GCGGGGTGAGTGGGCCGGTTGTGCTGGCTGCAGTTTCAGGGAAATGTCGAACACGTGAGGGGCTTCGCTGCATTTCCCGTCCGTCCTTCCATGTGTTCAGCAAGGAGCTCAGTTCAGCGTCTCCGCACAGGAATCACTTCGACAGGAACTTCGGAGGAGCCTTCACACTTTTCCTCTTAGACCAGTGGTTCTCAACCTTCCTGATGCCCGACCCTTTAATACAGCTCCTCATGTTGTGGTGACCCCCAACCATAAAGTTATTTTCGTTGCTACTTCATAACTGTAATTTTGCTGCTGTGATGAATCGTCATGTAAATATCTGATATGCAGGATGTATTTTCATTGTTACACATTGAACATAATGAAAGCATAGTGATGAATCACAAAAACAATATGTAGTTATATGTGTGTTTTCTGATGGTCTTAGGCGACCCCTGTGAAAGGGTTGTTCGACCCCCAAAGGGGTCGCGACCCACAGGTTGAGAACCGCTGCTCTAGAGTGAGCCTACAGACCCGCACTTTAGCCCCGAGTGGCTCAGTGGTAAGGGTTGACCTATGAACCAGGAGGTCAGGGTTTGGTGCCCAGGCAGCACATGCCCGGGTTGTGGGCTCGATCCCCAGTGGGGGCGTGCAGAAGGCAGCCGATCAGTGATTCTCTCTCATCCTTGATGTTTCTATCTC
>NW_006293349.1:2297488-2319124 GCF_000327345.1 Myotis davidii
TTACAAAGAGGGCGAGAGAGGCCTGCGTTGGCGCACTGTCCTCGAGAAGCCGGGGCGGGTGGGGCGGCTCCTGGTTTTGGAGACACGGGCAGTGAAACAATGGGATCCCCGGTCCCATCTCTTCTCACCAGCGGTGTCTGCTCCCTCCTGCCGGTCTGGCGGGCAGCTGATCACAGAGCACCAGGGGGGCTTTGGCTTCCATCCTCTGCTCTGGCCGCCGGGTGGTGTTAAGGAGCGCCGAGCGCACCCAGGCGAGGCCTGAGGACCGCGAGGGCTGCGGGGCCTGGACAGTCCTCCGTGCGGTGCTGCCTGGGTACCCGCATCCGCCATCTGCGGGCCGCAGGTCTCAGGAGCATGGGCTGTGCGGACCGAGCCCTCCCCGGGCAGCGGGCAGCTGGCAGGCCCCTCGCAGCCAGGCTGTCTGTGTGTCCTTCTCTGATTCGCAGGACTTGATGGCGTCAAGTTTATTTAGTCGTTTGTTCTGGGAAAGCCCTGCCTTCTCCACGTCCTCGCCCCCACACCCTGTCCTTCCAGCTGTTCTCCTGAGTCACATCTTCTCATCGGCCCCTTTCCACCAGCTTGGGGGAGGGCCAGGCTGGCCACTGGCATGTGCGACTGACCCGCTCGTGCGCCCACTGCAGTCCTCACCCCCCCGTGCTCCCACCGCGTGTAACTTGTCAGGCACCTGTCCGTCTCCGTCCCTATGTCTGTCAGTCCCTGTCCCTATGTCTGTCTCCATCCCTGTCAGTCCTGTGCAGAGGCAATGCCATGACAACTCTCTCTTTTAAAAATGTGTTTGTTTTCATTGATGTCAGAGAGGAAGGGAGAGGGAGAGAGAGATAGAAACATCAGTGATGAGAGAGAATCATGGATCAGCTGCCTCCTGCTCACCCCACACTGGGGATGGAGCCCACAACCCAGGCCTGTGCCCTGACCAGGAATTGAGCCCTGCCCTCCTGGTTCCTAGGTTGACGCTCAGCCACCGGCCAGGCCATACCAACTCTATAAACCCACCCACTTCGCTTACTCTCATGGCCCCCACTTTACAAATCAGGAAATCGCGGTAGAGGAAGTGGGTCCGTGCCCATCGCTGCAGCTGATCAGGGGCGCCCAGACCCCAGCCTCTCGGACCGCGAGCGCCCCCTCCCTCCCCCCCAGGGCCGCACGCAGCAGCCACCGGTGTCGGACAGGAGCCCTTGGTCTCTCCGTGTCAGCAGAGGACGCCTCCCTTCGAGAACTCCCTGTTCTGTGAGGAAGGCCGTCCCCGTGTCCCCTGCTGATGGCTTCTGCTCTCTGATGAGCAGTTTGTAGCAATTTACTCCTGAGAACGCGCCAGGACCAAAAAGAACAAGCGTCCTTTGTCACTGCCTCCTTCCAGAACATACCTGCCTCCAGGCCGTCCCTGCTCCCCAGGCCGACTGCAGACCCATCCTGGAGCTCCCTGTCCCCGCCTCCTGGGCACCGGGCTTGCCAGGGCCACACTCTCACTTGTGAACGCCCCTCTCCTCAGACACACAATTCCCACGGCCTGATGCCAGGCTCACTGTTCAGCGCCCTAATGCATAGGGAGCCTCGGCTGGTGGGGAGGGGGTGGGAGCTGTGAGGAGGGGAGCTAGCAGGTCACACCGGCCAGAGGGAGGAGGGAGAGAGAGCCAGGGGGAGGAGGGAGAGAGGGCTAGAGGGAGGAGGGAGAGAGCCAGGGGGAGGAGGGAGAGAGGGTCAGGGGGAGGAGGGGGAGGGCCAAGGGGAGGAGGGAGAGAGAGCCAGAGGGAGGAGGGAGAGAGGGGCAGGGGGAGGAGGGAGAGAGGGCTAGGGGGAGGAGGGAGAGAGGGGAGGGCACATCTGAGTCCCTGTCAGGAGGGCTCCCTCAGCATCTAATTTGTCATGATCAGACCGTGGCTGTCAGTGTGATTCTTTTTTGTTTTTTAAATATTTTTATTGATCTCAGAGAGGAAGGGAGAGGGAGAGAGAGATAGAAACATCAGTGATGATAGAGAATCATGGATCGGCTGCCTCCTGCACGCCCCACACGGGGGATGGAGCCCATAACCGGGCATGTGCCCTGACTGGGAATCGAACCGTGACCTCCTGGTTCCTAGGTCGATGCTCAGCCCCTGAGCCCCACCGGCCGGGCAGGGCCATTCTTAGTGGGAGATTGTCTGTTCGTTTGGAACACTCACTTTCTATTTCTCAGAATGCGTTCTTGGGCCTGGACTCAGTGCTAATAAAGATGCCCTTGCAGGTTTGTTGTTGGAGCCGCGGAAAATACCAGAGCACGTTACTCATTAGGTGCCTGAGGTCAGGCCTGTGACCTCACTGGATGTGGAGACGGATGGTAATTCTCTTCCTTAAGGCGCAGGCGGCCTGCCTTCGATTTGAAATGAAAGGCGCACTCCCCGCTGTTTCCATTGCCCTCGAATGAGGAGTTTATTCACAAGCAGCCCCTACAGGGCGTGGTGCACGTAGACGCATCTACATGTTAGAAACCCGTTCTACCCGTGACTGAGGGCTCTGACGAGCTAAGGCCCCGCGCGCCCCCAAACGAGTCACGCTGGCGTCATGTCTATTTTGACGATACTGAATAATATAAAGTTTTACTAATACATGTGCATTTAATTCTCAGAAATCTACATGCACCTGTATCCTAACTCGCTGGATTTAAATGTATGTCAACCTAGACTTAACAAAATAATTAAAACATTTAAAAATATTTATCATAATTTGCCCAACACCTTTCCCCCTGATAATCACCCCCGTGATCTGGAACTGCAGGGAATCTCAACATAATGCCCACAGCGGCCCTCGGGAGCGAGAAGTGGCAGCAACAGGTCAGCGCGCCCGCGGCCCCCCACCCCGTGCTGTGGCGGGAACGTCATGCTCCAACTTCCCACGTGAACCACGGGGAGGCTCCCGCAGGCGTGGCTCAGTGGTTGCGGGTCGACCTATGAACCCGGAGGTTCGATTCCCGGTGAGGGCACGTGCCCAGGTTGCAGCCTCCATCCCCAGCAGGGGGCGTGCAGGAGGCAACTGATCACTGATTCTCTCATCATTGATGTTTCTCTCTCTCTCTCCCTCTCCCTTCCTCTCTGAAGTCAATAAAAATATATTAAAATTAAAGAGAGAGAGAGCGAGCTCCCAAGAGAGCGTGTTGTCTGAAAATGAAGCTGACAAGATGTCAGGTTTCGTATATTTCGGTTGGGAAACCTGACCCTGGAAACTCCGGGGCTCTTAGCGGTGTGAAGGGGCGGCCGCAGGCGGGTCTGTCCCGAGGGGCCTGTTGAAGCAGGTGGCCTGGCTCCTCTGTCATCTGTGCCCTCAGGGCCCCCAGCGCGTGTCGCGCCCACCAGCTCTCTCCCGGCTGAGTTACGTGTTCACATGACGGCGATAAAGGCCGCTAGTGGACAGGCCGCTGTGCAGGGCAGACTGAGCCACGTTAGCTCCCGTTCTTCTCATTCTGATGGGAAGCGATAGCTGTTTCCCCAAAGCCCTTGAGAGTAACAGACGCCAGCGGGTGGAAATGAGGGGAGTCATGGCTGCGAAGCTGGTTTTCAGTCCTGGTTGTTCCAGAGGAAACGCGGGTCCCGCGGGCCCTTCAGGTTCAGCGACCTGCCCACCCCGGCCGGCGGAGCGCCAGAGTGACCGGGGCGTGTGGAGCCATCGCACAGAGGAGACGCGTGGACTTATGTCACCGTGTCAGCGTCAGCCAGGGCGGTCACTGACCCTCCTCCCGCTGCAGCTGCTGCGGAGCTGGCAGCCTGGGTGCTGCCCGCCTCTCCTCTGTGGCCTTGATCGCCGCCCCAAACACCTCTGGGGACCTGGTGGGACCATCGTCACATCGTCAGGTGAAAACACGGGCTCTATATTCTGCAGAAGGAGCTACGCCTGGGTCCCGGGGGCTCAAGGCCACTCCCCAGCAACCCCTTGTCCCCCCCCTCGTCCTCCCCTCTGCTCGGAGCCTGGCTGCTTCTCGCTCTGAAACCCCGGCTCTTCTGCCGGCACAGCCGCCCCTGCCTTTGCCGGCTTCCGGCACTGGCCCCACGGTGGGTGTTTTCTCCTCCCGCTCTCCCTCCCACAGCTTCCACCGTCCGGTGGCACCCTCCCTCCTCTCGGAACTCTCCCTGCCCCGAGTCTCATGCTAACAAATGGTGCCCTCACTGCCCCCCGCCCCCCCGTCTTACCTCCACGCCACCCCTCACTCCTCTCCCCCCCTGGTTTCACACATCGCATCCTGTATTTGCTGAGTTGGGGACAAGTGTTCCCGCCTGGGTGCCCGGTAACCACTTGGCACTTAGGAGAAAGCAGGCTACTCGTTTCCTAACTCTTATGCCCAGCGGATCCACCGCTTTCTTGGATGTGCTATGATTTTGACATTTATTCTAGACTAGAGGCCTGGTGCACGAATTCGTGGGGTCCCTCCGCCTGGCCTGTGGGATCGGATCGAAACCAGCTCTCTGACATCCCCCGTGGGGTCCCAGATTGCGAGACGGTGCAGGCCAGGCTGAGGGACCCACTGGTGCATGATCGGGGCCAGGGAGGGATGCAGGAGGTTGGCCAGTTGGGGAGGGACCAGAGGAGGGCTCCAGGGCGTGTCTGACCCATCTCGCTCAGTACCGATGGGCGGGACCCCAGCAACAAGCTAACCTACCAGTCGGAGCGTCTACCCCCTGGTGGTCAGTGCATGTCATAGCGAGCAGTTGAGCGGCCTTAGCATATCATTAGCATGTTACTCTTTGGTTGAATGGATGAACGGAAACTTAGCATATTACGCTTTTATTATTATAGATGAGCCCTGAAATGACTTATTATAGCTAAGTCTCCTGATGCTAAGCTATCGTGTTCTTGCCCATACTTCACTTGTCCATACTTCACTGACCCAGGTATTTTAGGGTCATTTATTGCTTTTATTTATTTACTAGAGGCCTGGTGCACAAAAATTTGTGTACTCGGGAGGGGACTGGAGGTCCCTCAGCCCGGCCGGTGCCCTCTCGCAGTCTGGGACCCCGTGGGAGATAATGACCTGATGGCTTAGCCTGCTCCCGGGAGGCAGAGGGCAGGCCCAATCCCTAGGTGCAGCCCCTGGTCGGGCTCAGAGCAGAGCTGATTGGGGAGTTGGGGCGCCACCCCCGTCACGCACAGAGCAGGGCCCATCTGGGGTGTGGGTCTCTGCCCCCTCTCATGCACAGAGCAGGGCCCATCAGGGGGTTGAGGAGCTCCCCCTTATCAGGCACAGAGCAGGGCTGATCAGGGGGTGGGGGTGCCTTCACCTGTCAAGACAGAGCAGGGCGGATAGGGAGGTTGTGGCCCCGCCCCCTGTCACACACAGAGCTGCAGGGCGATCAGGGGGTGTGGGCGCTGCCCCCTGTCATGCTGATCCCGGTGCTGGGAGGCATATTACCCTTTTACTATATAGGATAGAGGCCTGGTGCATGGGTGGGGGCCGGCTGGTTTGCACCGAAGGGTGTCCTGGATCAGGGTGGGGGTCCCCAGGGGGGTGCCTGGCCAGCCTGGATGAGGGGATGATGGCTGTTTGCAGCTGGTCACACACCCTTCAGTGTGGGGGTCCCCACTGGGGTGCCTGGCCAGTCTGGGTGAGGGGCTGAGGGCTATTTTCAGGCTGGCGGGTGACTGAAGCTCCCAACCGCTCCTTTTTTTTTTTTTTTTTATTCTGGGCCAGCTTTAGCTCTGGCTCCAGCTCTGAGGCCTCTGCTGCTGAAAGCAGGTATCTGGTTTGTTTGGGTTCTGTAATCGAAACACTGTATCAACTCCAGCTCTGAGATCCTGGCCGTCTGAAAGCAGGTTTCTGGGGGTTTGTTTGGCTTCTATATTTATTACAATGTTTCAAACTGCAGGCTCAGAGGCTGGCAAGGCAGGCGGGGAATGTGGGTTTTCTCCGTCACTGAAGCAAGCAAGCCTCATGTTAGCTTCAAGCTGCCTGGCTGCCGGCCACCATCTTGGCTGGCAGTTAATTTGCATATTGCCCTGATTAGCCAATGGGAAGGGTAGCGGATGTATGGCTAATTACCATGTTTCTCTTTTATTAGAGAGGATTTTTTAGTTTATTTTATTTTTTTAATATATTTTAGTGATTTTTACAGAAAGGAAGGGAGAGGGATAGAGAGTTAGAAACATCGATGAGAGAGAAGCATCGATCAACTTCCTCCTGCACACCTCCTATTGGGGTTGTGCCTGCAACCAAGGTAACTGCCCTTGACCGGAATCGAACCAAGGACTCTTCAGTCCCCAGGCAACACTCTATCCAGTGAGCCAAACTGGCCAGGGCTCATTTATTGCTTTTAAATGAAAATAAAATAATTTCAGGACTGAGTCAGTGTATGTATTTTCTATTTAGCCCGATAGACAAGGAATTGCAATAGCATGTCACAAAATGCTTAAACAAGAAATAGGTTAAAAAATAAGTAGCATACTTTCAACTTAGTCGTGTTTATGATAACGTGTACGTTGGGTAAAGGTTTCTTTCAAATGCCAGTTCTGCAGCGTGAAAATAACATGTGATATATTAATTAAACATATGAGGGTAAATAAAAGTGCATGTAGTTCTTTTTCAGAAAACTAATATACTGCAGCATAATCCTGTGTATGTGAAGGGGAGTGTTTTATATGACTTGGAATTATCACCACTAATCGGGTTATTAAATTTTTAGACATGGTCCAATGAAACACAAAGATCTATGTTAATACCGAGATTAAAGCTTTCAAGTGGCAGCTGGAAAATACTCTCAGAAGCTGCCCAGGAATATGAAGAGATTTATTTTCTTAAAGGCCAAGGGAAAGCAAATAAAATCAGCAAAAACGAGGGTTAAAATGAACTAATTACACGTTCCAGTGAGGATGCAGTGGTACTGACTAGTGATGATCTCCAAGTGTTGGAAAAACACAGAAATAGATGTCTTTAAAGAAAGACAGCCCGGCCAGCCTGGCTCAGTGGCTGAGCATTGACTGATGAACCAGGAGGTCAGGGTTCGATTCCTGGTCAGGGCACAGGCCCGGGCTGCAGGCTCCATCCCACTGGGGGGGCGTGCACCGAGGAGGCTCTGGAGGAGTGGGATGGATGAGCCTGGGAGAAGCACACAGGCCCCCTGGTCACCGAGCAGGGATAGCGGGGGCACCGTGACCGGGTCAGAGATCTAGTCTGTTGGTTCACTGCTGGGTCCCTGATGGCTAGAATTGTCCCTGACGCCTAGTTGATGCACACTCAATACTTTTGAAACAGGTCAGGATGCAGAAATAAAAATGACGAGGATGCATAATACGTATTTTTGAAGTGCATCAGGACACAGAGATAATGATAGTGATGGTGGTGGAGGTGGTCAGTAATTATAATACAGTGTCTCCGAGGGGAGGCACTGGAAATGCTATCGCCGGATCAGAGGGGTGTTAAAGAAAGTCTGCTCCCTCAGGGGAAAACATGAGGTGGGGAGAAATCAGGGGGTTCGTGGTGTAACGGGGGCTTCTCCATGGACAGAGGTCAGGGACACAGGCAAATTGGGGGCCATTACTTGCTCGAATTTGAAATCTGAAGTAGAACAATAGCAGTGGGCTGTGTTGCCCAAACCGTAAGTTGCATGAAAATTAAGAATAAGATACGGATGCGTATTGTCACCGTCATTCATTGTTTTGTAACATACGGTGATCAAGGACAATGAAATCATTGGTAACAGTATTGAAAAGGAAAGGAAAAGGCATTTCACTTCATGGACAGTTATGTTCCAGGACACGCCAAGTAAATAACAACACAAAACCACGAGGCGTAATAAGAGGATCTGGCACTCGGACTGAGTACAGGGTAAATGTTTTCTGTAGAGCAGTAACTTGTTGTAAACAGATTACAAAAATCGTATTTACCCCAAAATGGAAAGCAGCGAGGAACCTGGTCAACAAGAGAAGTCCTTGGCCTCTCTGACAGAACAGTACAGATACTTGCTGGCACATCATGTATAGATTTCCTGAAAAACTCTCCTGTCTCAAGCTTGATCTGGTCACATTGCCATGAGAGTGGCAATTGGATTGAATCACCGTGAGAAATGAGAAGACGTGTTGGCACGCGGCCACCAGAATGGGAGAGGAAGGTGCGCGTGTGCGTGTGCTGGTGAGGACTCCGCCGCCCGTGCTCCCATCCAGTGGCCTCCCGTGGGGTTCTCCTTGCTCCCCTCCCCCCGCGCTCCCTCCCGTCCGTCCTGGGTGGGTTAGCCCGTCTGTGTGCTGGTTGTGACTGTTTCGTCACTTCATCTCACCGTCTCAGCATGAACTCTCTGAACGTCCACTTGGTGCCAGCCACTGGCTGCTCTCCTGTCTCACTCTCACGGAAACATTGCGTTTGTCCCCATTTTGTGAATGAGGACACCGAGGCCCGAGAGGTTCAGTGAGTCAAGGGTGTGCAGGTCCCCGGGCTGTCAGGCCGCCTCACTGCTCTGACTCCCTTAGCCTCTAAGCCAGTGGTTCTCAACCTTCCGGCCGTTAAATACAGCTCCTCATGTGGTGACCCAACCATAAAATTATTTTCGTTGCTACTTCATAACTGTCATGTTGCTACTGTTCTGAATTGTCATGTAAATATCTGATATGCAGGACGGTCTTAGGCGACCCCTGTGAACAGGTCGTGCGACCGCCAAAGGGGTCGCGACCCACAGGTTGAGAACCGCTGCTCTAAGCGTATCTCACTGCAGAGGATGTAAACCTCAGTTAGCCAAGCGAACCTGGCCTCCGGGAGCAGTGCACACCCGGTGTGGGGCACGACCTGGCATTCTGGTTCTGCTCCATTTACGGCAGCAGCAGTGCCCTCTGCTGGAATCGGGAGAGCTGCGACCCGAGCCCTCGCTCGGCCACTAACCAGCTTCGTGACCTTGAGGAGTCTCTCACCTCCGGCCCTGGTTCCGCGTCTGAAAATAATGGGGTTTTAACGCGGCGTCTCCGCCGTCCACAGGCCTGTGGGTCTCCAATGAGAAGGCGGACGGTGCGGCCTGTCTGGCTGAGCTGGCGTTTGCTTATTATTGTAGTGTTTCTATTTATAGTAACATGGGGGGATGCCCTGCCTTCGTCCCGCTGTCTGGCTCCTGGGACGGAAGGCGGGCCGGCTGCCGGAGGGGCCTCGGGCAGGATGGCTGCTGCTTCTCCGTGACCCTGCGGCTCAGCTGTGTCTGCAAGGCCTCGCTGGCGGGCGGGCCACGAGCAGTTTCTTGCTGGTAGCAAGTCGCTTTGTTTTGGCTTAAAAGTTCAAGTCTTATTGTAAAAGCAAGAGCCTCTCTATAATAATAAAAGCGTAATATGCAAATCAATCGAACGACCATCCAGAGGACCACGCTATGACACCCACTGGTGCCAGGCCATCCACGGCAGGTACGATGTGATGGGTCGGGGTCCTGGCCATCACCCCATGATCGCCCCACAGAGGGAGGCCCAGGCCACTGGCCGGTGGGGTGACCAATTGGGGTGGCTCCATGATCACCCCAAAGAGGCAGTGCCAGGCCACTGACCAGTGGGCTGTGGCGGTTGGGCGGGGCTGCCCTCTGTGGGGGCGATCCATCATGGGGCTCCTGGGCTGTGAGAGGGCTCAGGCCAGGCTGAGGGACCCTTCAAACGAGTGCATGAATTTCATGCACCGGGCCTCTAGTTAATATAATACACCCAGCCTTAGCCAGTTTGGCTCAGTGGATTGAGCATCGGCCTGTCAACTGAAGGGTCCCGGGTTCGATTCCAGTCAAGGGGCACGTGCCTCGGTTTCAGGACCCATCCCCAGCCCAACCAGGGGCAGATGTGTGAGGCAACCAATTGATGTGTCTCTCTCACATGGATGTTTCTCTCTCTCCTTCTGTCTCTCCCCCTCCCTTCCACTCTCTTTAAAAAATAAATAAAATAATATTGCACTCCCTAGTCATGTAACTTAAGAACAGATGACACTGAATACAAAGTTACTCTCATAAAACAGGAACCCTAAACATCCGATCCAGTGTGGAATGTGGGCTTCTTAATGCTGAGCCCAGCTTCTCTTCTCTTCTCTGTCGGAATTTCCTGGCCTTCCTCCAGGGTGACCTTCGGAGGGTCTGGTTTCGCATTTAACGTGGGACTGTCCTTTTCGGTGGATCTGCTTCAATTACTTTTTCCAGGATTCTGGTTTTGGCAATTAAGTAATCGGTTTAAAGCCGACTGGTCCTGCCCAGTCTTTAGGAATCGCCTGTTACAATGTGCCTTTGAAAATTGGTTTTCCCTGTATTGCTTGGCACCGTGGCCTCACCAGTCCGCCAAACAGAGACTCCACATTAAATGGTCTGACTCACCCCATACTGCTTGTCCCCTGGTGCAGCGGAGAAGCTAGAAGGTTTAAAACTTTTTCTTTTGTTTACACTTGCCCTCAAGTGAGTGCCAAGGGCATTCGCCCATCCCATTTACGGCTCTGCAACCTTGTTCACAAAGAAGGAGACATTATCTGTTACTTATTTTTTCTAAGATTAGAACCCCTGTTGGTCATTATGCTACCAATCGTTGTTCACACTGGATGCTAGACAAAACTTTTATGTGGTAAAAAGTAGACATTATTTTCCCTTAATATTTAAAAAAAATATGTAGGAAAAATATATTATCTACATAAAATTGGTACACGTTGAATTATACATAAATAAAAGATGTACTCTGTTTATTTCTGTTATAAATTAACTTCCTCGTATGGTAAATAGTGCCAGATCGCGTAGCAGTTAGGCCTGGTAACTCTTTAGCTACTTATTTTAGTGGATATTAAAGAAGTAACAGCCTCCATTTCTCACGGTGACGGTGACGGAGGAGCCAGCCAGGCCGTATAAACATGCACAGCGTCCATGACTCCGGAGTTTCTGCCCAGCACGAGGCCTTCCTGCAGGGGTTCCCGGGCCGCACAGTCCGTTGGGGACACGCCAGTCCTTCCGTGAAGAGCCCCTGGCCGGCGAGACATCGCTGGTGCCGTGTGACGGCCCGCACTGCCCTCTGCTGGCAAAGAGGCCAGCCAGGGACCGACTAGCCTTGACTGCGGGAAAGGCAGCTCCAGACGCAGGCGGACCCTCCAGCTGTACCTCGGGCTCCTCAAAAGCGCTCGAGTGGGACACAATAACAGACACGGACTCAGTGAGAACAGGCGTCACCCGAGACTCGTCTTTTAAAAGCCTGTACCATTCTGAGTAATTGAAAATAGCTGTGGAATCTTTATTGTTGAAAGTATTACAGATGACTTCCCCCTCCCCCCCATGACCCCTCCACCTCTTCATAGCGGTTTAAGCGAAGTCTGCCTGTATTCCGTGAGTCCGAGGGGGCCGGCGGCTCTCGGTGTGTTCGGTGCGGACAGACGGCAGCCCGGTCCTCCCGGTGCGCTGAGCGGCCTGGGGTCTGCACGAACACAGAACAAGCTTTCACAGCATCGGCAGTGTCCTCCGATCTGTCGGAGTCTTTATAGAAGATTTAAAGAAGGCGTTTCATCATTTGTAACATCTGTTTGAAATACATGCCCCGTTGTCACATATTTCAGCGCGTAGACAAAGAACATGCTGTCTTCTTGCTTGTCGTAGTCTAACACATTCTAAATAAATGCCCCCTTTTGTACTTCATATCTTCTTTCCTGTCCACATTGTCAGGAATTGAACCGTGACCTCCGGGTTCATAGGTCGGTGCTCAGCCCCTGAGCCAGCCGGGCCCACGTCTCAGTTTGAAGTTGCTGGCATTTAGGGCAGCTGACGGCACAGAGCAGCGTGTATAAATAAAAGATGTACTCTGTTTATTTCTGTTATAAATTAACTTCCTCGTATGGTAAATAGTGCCAGATCGCGTAGCAGTTAGGCCTGGTAACTCTTTAGCTACTTATTTTAGTGGATATTAAAGAAGTAACAGCCTCCATTTCTCACGGTGACGGTGACGGAGGAGCCAGCCAGGCCGTATAAACATGCACAGCGTCCATGACTCCGGAGTTTCTGCCCAGCACGAGGCCTTCCTGCAGGGGTTCCCGGGCCGCACAGTCCGTTGGGGACACGCCAGTCCTTCCGTGAAGAGCCCCTGGCCGGTGAGACATCGCTGGTGCCGTGTGACGGCCCGCACTGCCCTCTGCTGGCAAAGAGGCCAGCCAGGGACCGACTAGCCTTGACTGCGGGAAAGGCAGCTCCAGACGCAGGCGGACCCTCCAGCTGTACCTCGGGCTCCTCAAAAGCGCTCGAGTGGGACACAATAACAGACACGGACTCAGTGAGAACAGGCGTCACCCGAGACTCGTCTTTTAAAAGCCTGTACCATTCTGAGTAATTGAAAATAGCTGTGGAAACTTCGGAAACTATTAAGCCGAATGTGAACTGTCTCAATAGCATTTTTAAAAATGTGTCTTTATTGTTGAAAGTATTACAGATGACTTCCCCCTCCCCCCCATGACCCCTCCACCTCTTCATAGCGGTTTAAGCGAAGTCTGCCTGTATTCCGTGAGTCCGAGGGGGCCGGCGGCTCTCGGTGTGTTCGGTGCGGACAGACGGCAGCCCGGTCCTCCCGGTGCGCTGAGCGGCCTGGGGTCTGCACGAACACAGAACAAGCTTTCACAGCGTCGGCAGTGTCCTCCGATCTGTCGGAGTCTTTATAGAAGATTTAAAGAAGGCGTTTCATCATTTGTAACATCTGTTTGAAATGAAATACATCCGTTGTCACATATTTCAGCGCGTAGACAAAGAACATGCTGTCTTCTTGCTTGTCATAGTCTAACACATTCTAAATAAATGCCCCCTTTTGTACTTCATATCTTCTTTCCTGTCCACATTGTCAGGAATTGAACCGTGCCCTCCGGGTTCATAGGTCGGTGCTCAGCCCCTGAGCCAGCCGGGCCCACGTCTCAGTTTGAAGTTGCTGGCATTTAGGGCAGCTGACGGCACAGAGCAGCGTGTGAGGGTGAGCGCTGCCGGGTGTCCCTGTGGCCATACCCACCTCCCCGGGCTCCTCCGTGTCCCGCGGCTCAGGGGCCTCATGACAGCGGGCGTGACGGCGACAGTGCGGGGCCCCGAGGCAGCGGGACAGCCCGTGGAGAAGGCCCCGGGCCCTGATCCCACGCGGGCCTGTTTGCACAGCGTCCATGACTCTGGAGTTTCTGCCCAGCACGAGGCCTTCCTGCAGGGGTTCCCGGGCCGCACAGTCCGTTGGGGACACGCCAGTCCTTCCGTGAAGAGCCCCTGGCCGGTGAGACATCGCTGGTGCCGTGAGCTCCGGCCGCCCTCCCACGCGGGAGAAGGTCAGACGCCGAGGGCAGGGCAGGAGCGCCCGGCCTGGCTCGCAGCTACATGGCCCCTCGGCGCCAACCTTCCTTCACCTGAACCCTTTCTCCTTCCTGGATGGTGCAAAACAGCACCTGCCCACCTTGCTCCCCCGCCCTCCCTCCTTCTCTTTCTCCTTGCCTTCCTCACTTCCTCGCCCCCCTCCTCCCTCCTTCCCTTCCTTCCTTTTTTTCTTTCCCTCTCTCTTCTTTTTCTTTCTCAGATATATTTTTATTGATCTCAGAGAGGAAAGGAGAAGGAGGGAGAGATTGAAGCATCAATGGTGAGAGAGAATCATGGATCAGCTGCCTCCTGCACACCCCGCACTGGGATGGAGCCCACAACCCGGGCCTGGGCCCTGACCGGGAATCCAACCGTGACCTCCTGGTTCATGGGTCGATGCTCGGCACTGAGCCCCGCCGGCCGGGCCAAAACAGTACTTTTCCCACCTGACGCACAACCTGGGGAGCTTTGAAACGCACAGAGACGCCCTGGTGCGGACCCACCAGTGGCGTTAGGCGCCTGGGCCCTGGTCTAAGGTCACGGCCCCAGTGCTTCTGTCCTACAGCGTCAGGTCAGGTCAGGTCAGTACCGGGTCTGAAGCAGAAGTCACGGGCGGGCGGGGGCGCTGGGTGGGGGATGACCTCCCACATCTGAGCCGCGGGTCCTCCGGTCCTTCCTGACGGGAGCTCTCAGGGTTCTGGTCCTTGGAGGCCAGCCCCGAGGCGCGGGTGAATGCTGGCGGAGCTGGGCCCCGACGCAGTGGCGCGGCTGCTGCTCCTGTCGCGCTGGCTGTCCCTGTGTCCCAGCTGTCCCTGAGGCGGCAGCACAGAGACCCCGTGAGCTCCACGAGCACCGCCCCAGCCCTGCCCCACGGGGCTGGGTCACGCATCGCCCGTTTTAACCTGCTCCCCAGGCGAGGCAGGGAGCCCGTTTGAAAACCCAGCGCCTGCTTTCCGTAGTCCTTACTTATTTCACGAATGACGGGGGAGTCAATGCGATTTTAAAAGACACTGTGACATCACTGTTGTGTTCCCTGAGCTGATACACAGAAAAGGGTGTGCTTAGCCGCGAAAAGAACAACAAGCCGTATGATTTCACTCATGTGAGGAATAGAAAACAAAAAGCAACGAATAAACTAACAAAGCAAACAAAACACGCTCAAAGGTACAGGCAACAGAGAGAGGTTACGGAGGGGAGAGAGGGTGGAGGGAGGCGAGTGGGCAAGGGGGTCAGGCGTGTGGAGACAGGAAGCCGGGCGTCTGTGGGGCCAGAACAGAGCACACAGATGTCAGCGATAACCTTGTACACCTGACACTGTGTAATGTTAGCAACTCATGTTACCCCAACACAATTAAATTTAAAAATGGGGGGGTTGTACTTAATCACTTTATGTGAAGTGTACACATACATACGTATTGATATGAGCAGTGACGAATTCATGACTCACTTTGGGGTATACTAGTAATTGGTAGTATGTCACAAAAAACGTCTTTGGGGAATTATATACACTTAATTTAATAATTATTTGTTATTTATATAGAAATATTTTATAGAAGAAAATACTCATATTTCAATTTGACTTGGTCTTCAACATATTATGATATCGGACTTTTGTTTAGGAGGTATTAATTCTCTCCAGGATAGAAGATTTTACGAAACTTTTTTTTGGACAGATCAAGTTGTTTTGTGTGTTGTTGTCTTAAATTTATCTTTATTGTTGAAAGTATTACAGATGTTTTAACTAAAAACCCTGCAGGTATATTTGAAAATAGAGTAAAATTGCAGACCATCTATGTTTTATTTTTTAAAATACATTTTTATTGACTTTGGAGAGAAAGGGAAAAGGAGAGAGAGGTAGAAACATCAATGATGAGAGAGAATCATGGACCAGCTGCCTCCTGCATGCCCCACACTGGAGATCAAGCCTGCAACCCGGGCCTGTGCCCTGACGGGGAATTGAACCGGGACCTCCTAATTCATAGGCCAGTGCTCAACCACTGAGCAACACTGGCCAGGCTGTATGTTTTATTATTTTTTTTAATGTAGTTTGGCTTGTAGCTTTGGTGGATGGTAGGTATAGGGTATTTTAAAAGTTTGTATTTTAAAAGGTAGATGAGTTTTATTAATTAAATAGTAAGAATTTATGTGATCAAATCATATATTGACATTTTCATAGAATTTAAAGGAATGTGCATGCATGACTTTTCCGTGTAGTGGGATTTGGGTTTGCATGAAGCCGCATCCATCTATTGTGCCAGGTTTAGTCCTAATGGTGTGACGCCGGGCGATGGTACAGCCCGTCTCACCGATGACCTCTCTCAGTTTCTCGGCAGCACGGAGGTGGAGCAGCCCAAAGGCACCGAGGTCGTGCGGGACGCCGTGAGGAAGCTGAAGGTAGGCCAGCCCCGTGCCTGCCCCCCCGCCCCTGACACCCCCCTTCTCGCCCCAACGGCTGGTGTACTGATCTGGTTTAAGTCATCATCAGACTGATGGGAATACCTTGGTGGTAGAAATGGCTTCCCCTGTTAAAAATGGACACTTGAATAAATATCACCAGATTAAGGAAGAATGCTTCATAATAAGTGTGAACACATAATTGTTGGTTTTCAGTATGGCACACTTATAGTTTTCTAAGTGCAGTTTCTCATACTTAACAACGGAAAGGCAATATTCCGTAAGTTTGGCTTCAGTAGCGCCTTCACCTTGCCTGGGCCACATGCTCTAACCCAGCTACTAGTGATGTAACAACTATTTAATAGTTAGACTGTCAGCCCGGCCGGCATGGCTCAGTGGTGAGCATCAACCCATGAATCCGGTTTGTGGGCCCAATCCTCAGTGGGGGGCGTGCAGGAGGCAGCCGATCGATGATTCTCTCTCATCACTGATGTTTCTCTCTCTCCCTCTCCCTTCCTCTCTGATGAAAACTCAGTTCTACTCTCTTAGCAACTTTCATATACGCCGTCCTAGAGGCCCGATGCACGCAATTTGTGCAAGGGGCTCGGCCCTCACAGCTGCAGAGGCTGCCCTCGGCCCTCGCAGCCCCGGCTTCGTCCAGAAGGTCGTTCGGCTGTCCGGTCTAATTAGCATATTACGCTTTTATCAGTATAGATTATGAACTTGCGCCCCGGGACTTACCTGATTCTGTACCTGCAGTTTGACCTCTGTGCTCCCTTTACCATTGCCCACGCCCGCCCCTGCCTCTCAGCCCGCAGTCCGTGGGCTATTTTTGTTTTGGGTTCTGCATATGTGACCGTATGATACCCGGCATTTGCTGCCTGACTCGGTTCACTTCGCATAATGCCCTCAAGGTCCACCCGTGTCTCACATGGCCAGACGCCCCTTTTTATAAAAGGCTGAGTAACATTCACACATATGTCACATCTTCTTTATCTATTCATTCATCAGTGGACACTTCGTTGCTTCCCTCAGACTTCTCATCTCTATCTCACTAAGAAAATCTAACATCCCACTAAAACAGCAGGCCCTCGGAGAACATCTTTTGTTCAATATCATTTTTTGTTTTATTTTTTTAATAAATATATTTTTATTGATTTCGGAGAGGAAGGGAGAGGGAGAGAGATAGAAACATCAATGATGAGAGAGAGTCATTGATCGGCTTCCACCTGCATGCCCCCTACTAGGGATTGATCCCGCAACCCAGGCATGTGCCCTGCCCGGGAATGGAACCCTGACCTGGTTCATAGGTCAACGCTCAACCACTGAGCCCGCCGGCCGGGCTCCATGTCGTTTTGTTGTAACACTGTGAGATGCCAGGGGACTGAGCTGGAGTTGCAGTCAGCCGGCCTCTGGTGAAATTGGTCTCGTTATGAATCGTTGTGCCTGTTCGAGAACCTATTGACGACATTAGACACAGACTCAGTTTCCCTCCCGTGTACAGGTCACTGCTGCTCCCCGCTGCTCTCAGGCCTTTTGCTTTGTGAGCGGCAGCTGTTCTCTATTTCACTCGTGTCGGAGGGTGAGGCTTCCGATCGCCCAGGCGAAGCCACGACGGGCCCAGCTTTGCTCTGCTGGGGGCTGCGTCAGGGGGAACCTGAGCGTTCAGTCTGCGGACAGATGGGGGCGGGGGGCTTGTGTTCTGGGTGAGGAACCGAAATGGATGATACTTTTCTGTATTCATTTTATCTGCAGACATTCGTCCTCATGTTTTAAGTAAATAGGCTGTGAGGTCCCAAGGTGATGTCTCTCCCCTGTGGGGGGAAAGCGAGGCAGCCTTTTCTTCCCGCCGCGCAGCAGGGAGGAGGCACACCTGCCCCTCCTGGGCCAGCGCTCCTCAGCTGATGGAGACGTTACTGATAAAAGGTGCCAGTTCGTGGGCATCAGGCAGAGTACGGTTCTGTTTCCCTGTCCAGAATGCTTCACGTGCTGGGCTGGAGTCCAGCTCCCCTTCGATCAGAGTGTTTTATACAAGAATAATGGCATTCACCGCAGTGTTTCTTCGTATCTAGGGGGGCCTCTATTCCGTCACCCCAAACCCCAGCCGGAAGGACCCACTCACATCATGGCCAGATAAAATGCAAAGAGATACTTGAAATGCAACGCCTTGGGAACAAAGCTAGTTTTTATGTAGAGTGTGGGGCAAAAGTAGGCCTACAGTTGTTCTTATGGAAAATAATACGATAGTTAATAAATAATAATGCATGAAAAACTCGCCGTTTTGTGTCCTCACAGCGGTAAGCCTACTTGGGCCACACGCGTGTTTTTGTGGGACTTTATGCGCAGTTCCAACATAGTTTTACGTTTGAACGGTTCTCTGTTAAGGACGGGAGGTGGTTGACAGGAAGACACACGTTACCTGGCGCCGTTTAAAAACGCGCGGCCAGGTGGTAGTGACTCAGCCTTTCCAGGACCTTCCGGAACAAACGTGTGTGTGCGAAGCCATCTTCACTGAGTGATTGCAAATAATACTTAGATTTGGAAAGTATATTGAGGGTGATGATTCAGGAGCCAATGAAAATGAACAGAGCAGTGTTTTTAACGTGTTTTTAAATTTTTTTGTGTGTGTTTGTTAGAGGCCACAAATCGAAGTCTATTGTTTATATTTTTTAAAAAGAATTTTTAATTCTGCTGTTATGCTGAAATGGCCAGAGGGTGGCGCTGTGGCTCCACTTAAAAATAAATGTGTCCACATCCCTCATTTTAATTTTCTGCTCATTTTTCTTAGTCACACGCATTCTGACTGCTCTGTTACCCACTACAGTGAAGTATTTTATTTCACTTGTTTGGTTAAGGTACATTTTATAGTTACTAAAGTTTCTAAAAGTTTGCAATATTAATATGTTGGCCTTTGACTTAAAAAGAATGAGAATTTTAGGATCAATGCAATACAATGGAAAACTTAAAAGATTTTCAGTAATTTATTTTTCATGCTACTATGTTTAATTATGCCTGGTAGCTTTTCAGAAAGATTTTAAAAACTGATTTATTTTATTGTATGCCACTTTTCTGTCATTTCATGGAGAATTTATAGTTTACAAATTTTTCTAAAATGTAAAAATTTTTGTAAACGAGTATGTATTTGTCAAAACATCATATTTTATATTTCTTGAGTATGTTTTAGGCTGAGATGAAAGAAGATACCAAATTCTATAAAGTCTGACAATTTAAAAACCCTTTCAACTTCTATCTAATACCAGTGTTTTTGTAAGGAATTTAATTTGAATAGCATCTATTTATTTTTATAAACACAATTAGTGTCAGTTTTAGAGGACTCAGTCTGTAGGAGAAGCCATGACCGTGGGCTCAGGAATAACTCCCAACTTCTGTGAAATCTAATCCAGCAGCTTTTTCATTCGACTTCAGTCTCTCTCTGTAACGAGACGCTGTTTAGTTTGTTTTTTAATGTTTTTACTGATTTCAGAGAGAGAGGGAGGGAGAGGGAGAGAGAGATGGAAACATCAATGATGAGAGAGAATCCCTGGTCGGCTGCCTCCTGCACACCCCCTGCTGGGATGGAGCCTGCAACCCGGGCCTGTGCCCTTGACCCGTAATCGAACTAGTGGCCTCCTGGTTCCTGGGTGGACACTCAACCATTGGGCCACACTGGCCGGGTAAGAAGTTTGTTTTTTAAACGCAGAAAATTTGTGTGCAAAGAAGCGCCGTTTAGTGATGCGTGGCCACAGAGCTAGGTTCAGACCTGACCGCTACCCACCATTCAGGACCCAGGTCCTGGCTGGGTGACCTGTGAGTCCCTGAACACAGTCCCTCCCTCTCATGCCTCCGAAAGCCTCAGACCAGATCCTTGGTGTTGATTTTCCTTTGTCTCCCTCTGTGTTTCCCCTCCCGGCCTCCGCCTGTTTTTCCTGCCTCCCACCCCCACTTCCTTTCTGCATTCCTTCCCTTCTTATTTTTTTTCTGGCAGAAAAGCAATAGCTCAGCAGATGGGTTGCTGTTGGTGGGTGTTCTGTACCAGCCCCTGGGGAGCCAGGAGGGATCCCAGGAGTGTGGGTGCAGCTGTGGGAAGGTGGGCGGCCACTGCTCGTCCCTGTGGGAGGAGGGAGCGGCCGGGAGGCTGAGGAAGCCCAGACGGCTGGTCCCAGGTCCCAGGTCCCATGTGGCGGGTGATGGTGAAAGCCACCCGGGCACATCCCAGGGCGCTCATTCCTCCAACATGGCAAGGAGACTGGGGCGGGGGAGGGGGGTGCGAGGGGGACACACAACACACCCACACACCCATCCTCCCTCTTTGGGCGAGAGCTGGGGTGATTTTCACGATTCTCACTAAAGCAGAACACATCTCTTCAAGGAAAAACAAAACCCTCTGGCCTGAATTAGTGGAATTCATGTGCAGAATCCCACCCGGAGAATAAAGCCAACGCCCCGCCCCATCCGGGCAGGCAGGGCCCTGGCATCTGCGGTTGCAGCTTCTCCCTGCAGAGTCCTCCCCGCAGTGTCCTCCCTGCAGCGCGGGCCACAGTGGGGAGGCCCTGGCCTCTCTGCTCCAGGGGACTGCACCCCTGCAGTCACGTCTGCCCTGAGTTAGAGGCTGGTACTCACAGCGCGCGCGCACACACACACACACACACACACACAGACACACACACAGACACACACACACACACGCCGAACCCTGCCCTGCTCGGTGCTGTGAGTCAGGCCAGGATGAGCCACGTGCTGGGAAGGCCTAAAGGGGCGAAGAAGTCCCATTCTCTCCCATAGTTCTTTCTCCGCGTTTCCATGTCTTACAAAGAAAGGTGTGTGTGTGTGTGGGGGGGGGGACAGGCTCGCAGGGAGAGGAGCAGCGTAGACCCGTGAGGGCGCCCCGTCAGCTGGGACTCAGTGAAGCGATGAGCACTGTCCTTAGTAGCCGTGTCCCGAGTTCTGCACGGGGCGCCCTCACACGAAGCAGCGTGTGTCAGGGGTGTGTGTTCTAAAGTAAATCCTTAAAACTAACGTTGCTTAGTGTCCAGTGTAACGGGCCCCTGTCGGCTTGTTTCCGGCACTAAGTCCGTGTGAGCAGAGAGGAGAAATCCCACACACGGAGCGCATGGCTGTTCTGGTTGATTCTGTAACAGAACCCACGAGCATTTACACGCACCTACGATGCAGTGAGCGGTGCCATCGCTGCTGCTGCGGAAGCACCTTGGAAGGTAAGGTCCGTGTTTGCAGGAAGCTCACCGACTCCGCTCTGAGGACTGTGCGCTGGTTGGGGTGATTACTCGGTTCTTAGCTTGGCTCCGAGTGTGGGAATCGGTTTCATTTTATTCGTTGATTTGATTGGGGAGGACGTGCACCAAAGAAGCATCTGGAAAGGGAAGGCTGGCCCGGCAGCCCCGGGGGCACGTTCTCCACCCGCACTACCAACACAAGGTCGCCCGGCCGGTCTGGCTCCGTGGATAGAGCATCGGCCTCCGAGTGAAGGGTCTCGGGTTCGATTCCAGTCAAGGGCATCTGCCTGGGTTGCAGGCTCGATCCCCGGGAGCAACCTGTCCATGTGTCTCTCTCACATTAATGTTTCTCTCTCTGTCTCTCTCCCTCCCTTCCATGCTCTCTAAAAAATTCAATGGAAAAATATCCTCGGAGTAACAAGCAAACAAAAAACTAAACGTGTTAATTAAAAAAAGAAAAAAGGTCCATAGGGAAAAAACTGATCTCTGCTTATCTTCCCACCAAGTTTTCATTTTCTCAACCAGCGTGAATACAAGTTTATAGATGCCATGGTCGAAGCAGATTAATGGTGGTTTCTAAAAGTTACTGGGAATCAATCTGATTTTCAGGATGGTAATGATAGGTACTGTGATTTCTAAATATTTTGAGGTTATGGGGGATTTATAAAATACTTTATAATGGGCAATAATTTAATGAAAAGTTCAACACAATACAAACGTCATATATATATGTATGTGTGTATGTGTGTGTA
>NW_006293349.1:2319340-2349171 GCF_000327345.1 Myotis davidii
TGTGTGTTCAATGGAAACAATTATAATTTTGTGAATAATTTTTCATTTGTAGTTTGCAAGACATATCAAGAAATCTGAAGGCCAGAAAATTCCGAAAGTTGAGTTGCAAATATCAATTTATGGAGTGAAAATTCTAGAACCCAAAACCAAGGTAAGGCTCATTTTTGAATGTCAGACCCTCTCGAATCTTTCCTTGTGATTAGATTCGTTTTAATAGATACGTGATGTCTGTTACCGGGTAAAACTGAGGGGTTCCCAGTTGAGGACCGCGTACTCCCTGGGGTTCTGCGGGGCGTTGGGACTGCGCCCTGGGGCCCGTGCCTGCCCGTGTGAGCGGCTCCAGGCCCTGCTGAGCACATGAGTCCGTGAATCTGGTCTCAGGGTCCCCCCGGAGCTGGGAGAGGTGCGTGAGGAGAGGGTCGCTGAGTGGGAAGGAAGCAGAGGCTGGTGCTGTTTCTGGAAAGGCCCTGGGCTGCCGGCTGCCCGTGGACATGGTCAGCGTGTCCTGTCGCCGGGGCTGCCGCCATGAGCCCATGGACCTGCCGTCTGACAGCGGAGCTGGTTCCGCGCTGCCCGGTGGCTGCCGTGGTCGCCTCCACAGGTCTCCCCGGGGCAGCAGGTGGCGGGCCCTTGCTGTCTCTCCCCACGGCACCTGTGCCCACACGACATCTGCCCACACGGCAGGAGGTCCAGCACCAGCTGGTGTTTCAGGGAATGGACCAGCCCCTCATGTGTATTTGTGCGTGTTCCCGTGTGTGTTTGTGCGCGTTCACGTGTGTGTCTGTGCGTGTCCGCAGGAGGTCCAGCACAACTGCCAGCTGCACCGGATATCGTTCTGCGCCGACGACAAGACGGACAAGAGGATCTTCACGTTCATCTGCAAGGACCCCGAGTCCAACAGGCACCTGTGCTACGTCTTTGACAGCGAGAAGTGTGTACGTGTGCGGCGTCGTGGGGCTGTCGTGTTGCGGTCCAGGGATGTCTTGCTTCCGGCGTGAGTCAGGTCTTGGGACGTGAGCGAGGCCCATAATTACTTAAACTCGCTAATGGGCCCGTCCTGCCCCCGGCCGGGCGGCGGGATCCCGTCCGTAGCTGAATTCCCGTGTCAGGCCGCGGGCTCGCACGCCAGCGGCGTCTCCTAGGGCGCCAGCCCTGCTCCTGCTGTGCACTCATGTTTCTTAGAATCGTATCACCTATTTGTGATTTTAACCTCAGGTACGATTTAGGAATGTGCGCATAATGCAGAGTGATGGTCAGCAGAGTTCGTCTTTTCTGGAATGTTAACGGATCTGATGCAAAGAAAGATGTTAAACTCCAGGAAATAACGTCTGTGCGACTTCTTTAAAAGTAGCCAACACTTTGGAAACGTGGTTCTTCATTTCCATTACCCAGAAAGCTTACCATAGTGAAAGGTAGTAGAATCGTGGAAGGTGTGAGCGCATGTGTGCGCCTGTACATGGGGGCGAGTGTTCACTTTGAGTGTCATCTAAAGTTCTCAGCAGGTGAGGACGGTCAGGGAATTCTAAAGTTCAGTTCTGCAACGATTCTTTAATCTTCTGGAATCTTAAGGAAAACCCTGGGTCTTGATTAGAAGCATAAGCCAATGCTAATCATAACCTGTATTCTGTAGTCCGAGGTCCTGTGGTAAAGCATAAGATGTGAATTCCAGGACACGCTGCAGCCATCAATGGCTTTTTCTTTCTCAAGTATGTTTCTATTGATTTTAGATAAAGAGAAAGGGAGTGGGAGAGGGAGATGGAAACCTCAATGATGAGAGAGAATCATCAACTTCGATCAGCTGCCTCCTGCACGTCCCTCACGCCCTGCCGGGGACCAGGCCTGCAGCCAGGGCCTGTGCTCTGACCGGGAATCGGAACGGTGACCTCATGGGGCCTGGGTCGACGCTCATCCACTGACGTCTTTAATGAAGGAAGAACGTCTCACCTCGGCAACGTTCTTGGCTGGGACAAGAAAAGAGCTTAATTCATGCATTTGCTCATGTTCAGGCCGCCATAGCTGTCCGAGGACTCATATGATTGTCACCCTCACGCAGTTTATTTCTGGTTTCCGTATGTGAGCTTCTTGAAAACAAACACCTTTTTTATTTGTCCACCTAAGTCCTACAACAGGTGGACAGTAGACACTCAACGAATTTTTCTTTAACGAAAAAGGCCATCTTTCAGTAGAACATGCTAATATCTGTATCTTTTAGATAGAGTGCTCTTTAAAAAGACAAACTAATGTGCTAACCTAATTGGCATCAAAATATGTTTTGAGAATTTGATGAACATTATAGAACATTTCGTCAGAAAAAGATATGCTTACCCACATGAGAAGTGCTGTGCGCACAGTAAGGAATTTTCTGTGCCATTCCAGTGGTTTTTGGAATGTGTCCTATTGAGTGGATGCATCGTGTTTAATGCTCCAAGTGCTGCTTAACTGTGATTGCTTGCAGATGTTCCCCGTGTGACCAAGAAGGCTGAAGTGGATCTTCTGTGTGTGAGATGGACTAGCCTTTACCACTTACACCAGTGATGGCGAACCTGTGACACGCGTGTCAGAGGTGACACGCGAACTCATTTTTTTGGTTGATTTTTCTTTGTTAAATGGCATTTAAATACATAAAATAAATATCAAAAATACAAGTCTTTGTTTTACTATGGTTGCAAATATTTAAAAATTTTCTGTATGTGACACGGCACCAGAGTTAAGGTAGGGTTTTTCAAAATGCTGACACGCCGAGCTCAGAAGGTTCGCCATCACTGGCTTTCACCGAGCAGTGCACTTGGCTGTCTTTCTTGTCCTGCGCATGGAGATAAACTTCCTTGGGGTCTTTTGAAATATTGATAGAAGAGATGATTATGAACATGAGCCTTCTTATGGCTTTGTGTCAAGTGCTTCTCTTCATCTGATCCCCATCAAATTGCTTACGTGATCGTTTAAACATAAGCTTGCCAGGATCCCTGACTTTATTGCTGCCCGATCATCATTGTTTGTCACCGACTGCCGTAATTGTGGTTCCTCCAGGCATCATTCTCTCTGAAGAAAGCGTAGGCGCATTGTGTTTTCTGAAGGCTGAAACGTGGAGCCTACAGGATGGCTCCCACCGTCTGTGTGCTCAGCACTCAGAAGGGGGCCTTTCCAAGCAGAGCTCTTCGGTTTCCACTTCAAAAAACAAGTTCATGTTGATGGGCTGGAGCGCAGGGAATCTATGGGTCGCACATTTGCCAAGTAATTCTGCTGCAGGTGGATGGAGTCTGGGCTTCAGAAAGCAAGGGTTTGAGCTCCCTCTCCAGCCTCAAGTTAGCATCACCTCCATGAATGAGCTCAACGAGGACTGTTTCCTCAAAGTTTCATTATATTGTTTTTACCTCAAGGTTTTATTTGCTCTAATTGTATTAATTTGCAGAGCCTATAGCTATAAATATAAAGGAAATTGAATTTATAATGTAATACTTATTAAAAGAGAAATTCCCGGGCCTACATGGTTTCATTGGTGTGATGTTTGTGAAGCGTTCAATTAATGACTTTACCCAACGTCATGTTAATATCATAAGTAAGTGTGTGTGTTTGTCTTATTTTTTAATCTATTTTTATTGATCTCAGAAAGGAAAGGAGAGGGAGAAAGAGGAATAAATACCAATGATGAGAGAGAATCATCAGTCAGCTGAGAATAATTTTGGCTGCCTCCTGCGCGCCCCACACTGGGGATTGAGCCTGCAACCCAGGCCTGTGTCCTCACTGGGACTTAAACCGTGACCTCCCGGCTCATAGGCCGACGCTCAACCCCTGAGCCACGCGGGGCACGTTAGTTTTTACATCGCGCAGGGAGGCATTGCGTCGTTACTCAACAGCAAGACCTCTGCTCATTTCCACTCCTCTCCCCCAGCTGCTGCCCTCGGAAGTGCCCAATGTGAATGCTTTTCCTGGTTCACAGAGCAGCCTGACACATGCCCACTAACTGTAAATCTCCCTTCTTTTATTTGCATGAAAGGCGGAAGAGATCACTTTAACCATCGGCCAAGCGTTTAACCTGGCATACCGGAAATTTCTAGAATCTGGAGGCAAGGATGTCGAAACTAGGAAACAGATCGCAGGGCTCCAGAAAAGAGTGAGTAAACTGAGCGGGTCACGTCGCATGTGGCGTCAACACAGGGAGGCTCCATATCATCAGGCAGACGTAGCAGGCCGCCATCCATCCCCCCACGCTGTCCCGTGTCCCTCCCGCCATCACCTGCCCGCGGCGCGCGGTTGTTAACCATTTCGTGTTGGATTCCCGCAAGAGCGTAGTGTCTCATGTGACTGCTTCCCTCCTGATGCTTCTCACGGGGATCAGAGCAGCAGCAGCAGCGGAGGCCGGGTAAGTGGTTTCCCACGCAGGCCCGGCCCGCGCCGTGAACGGCCACCTCTCCACGCTCTTCAGCGCCTCCCCGGCCTGCGGTTACCTCCAAGGTTACCGGCCAGACTGCACCGCGCCCCAGGGAGCACAGACGAGGGATTAGGAACTTGCCTGGTGCACCCGTGTAAAAACATTCTAAGCGTCATAGGTCTGCCCGGGGACCCAGCACTGTATTCCCCAAGCTTCATCCAATGATACCAGGCAGCACATTGCAATTGAAGTAACAGGGACTCCCACTCGTGAACGCAGTTATGATCAGAGCCGACATTTCCCAGGAGTCCTTTTCTGAAGGTCTGTCCAATGATCCTTTGCCTTTTAGATTCAAGACTTGGAAACAGAAAACGTGGAGCTTAAAAACAAAGTACAGGATCTGGAAAACCAGTTGCGAATAACGCAGGTGTCAGCATCCCCAGTAAGTACTGAGTTAGGGCACGTTTTCCCGGGAAGCGGATTTCCTGGTGACAGGATGTCTCGGGATCATCAGCTCGGCGACGTTCCTAGGAACACTCTGTAGTCAGTAGTTTAAAGCTGCACGTGGATAGAGATGACAGCTATTCCCCAAGGTTAATTAAAAATTAAGATGTCCACCCGGCCAGAGGAGCTCAGTGATTGAGTGTTGACCTATGAACCAGGAGGTCACGGTTCGATTCCAGGTCAGGGCACATGCCCGACTTGCAGGCTAGATCCCCAATAGAGGGCGTGCAGGAGGCAGCTGATCAATGAGTCTCTCTCATCATTGATGTTTCTTTCTCTCCCCCCCTCTTCTCTGAAATCAATCCTATATGATAAAGAGCTAATATGCAAATGGTCATCACGCCATCATGCCGTGATGCCCTCACGCCATCACAATCCATCACCAGGACTTTGCGTGCACAGCAAGGCGTGCGCGGGTGGGCAGGGACTTAATGCTGCGTGAACAGCGCGGAGCTGGGTCCCAGCATCTCCGGCCTACCTCTCGGGCAATCCATCGAGGAGCCCTGGATGGGTGGGTGGGGCCTACCTCTTTGGGGCGATCGATCATGGGGCTCCTGCACTGTGAGAGGGCACAGGCCATGCCGGGGGATCCCCCCCCCGCCCCCCAGTGCACGAATTTCATGCACCAAACTTCTAGTAAAAAATAATTTTAAAAAATTTAAGATTTCCTTGGTAGCTCAGATCAGAGTTGTTTTTTCATGTTGCTCTCATCACTTATTGTTGTTGTTTCTTCCTAGAATAATTCAGCCCTCAATTTTTTTCTTTGTGGCATATTCTTCATTCTATTCCTGTTGGTTACTGTGTACTGAGGTTAGACTTACTGGCCTCAGCCAACCTGCCCTTGGAGCACTGAGCTTCCTCCTAGAAGCTGGACTATCACCAAGACCAAATCTGCTTTCTTACATTGCACAGCCCGGTTCCCACGGGGAGCGACACAGCGTATTTCAGACACTAACATGAAGGGTAGTCTCTTCAGACAACACTCAATGTTTATGGTGAAATTATTTCCCTTTGGTTTCTCAGAAATGTTAGATCCTCTTCCCAATACCAAGAAAGATACCATTATTTTGTGATTTGGCTAAGTAACATTTTTGAAGGGAAATGGAAGTTCAAACAATATTTTTCCTAGACAAAATATATTTAGGATATTTTTTCTTTTTGAATCATGTGTACTGATGATTTTCTCCATTAAAGGGAATACCTTATCTAGTATTTTTGTTAATATATATTTTTATTGACTTCAGAGAAGGGAGAGGGAGAGAGATAGAAACATCAATGATGAGAGAGAATCATGGATCGGCTGCCTCCTGCACGCCCCACACTGGGGATTAAGCCCACAACCCAGGCATGTGCCCTGACCGGGAATCAAACCATGACCTCCTGGTTCATAAGTTGACGCTCAACCACTGAGCCACACCAGCTGGGCATTATTTTGTATTTTAAAAATATTTAATGTATAACTTACAGCATATACTGTGAGCTGAGACACAATGATAGCATTTGCAAACTTGAAAAGAATGTTTGTTGCAGATTTTTATGTGCAAGTTCTTTTTGCTTCAGTCACTAGGCTGACCCAGGGAACACGTTTTAGCACATAGGCCTGTGTTTGCCATCTAGCGCTAGAATGCTTCCCCAGCTCATCACCCTGAAGAATGCTTCTATGAGGAGATATTTAGGGTTTCACACTTGCTGTGCCCTGGAAGTGGGTCAAAACACATGCTTTCCTCTGCACCCCCCTCCCCATCGTCCCCTGCATCCGGGGGTATTCCCACTGTTATTCCCAATTATTCCCATAGTCGGTGTCTATGGGGCGATAGGGCCAGGTGAGCGGACGGAGTGAGGCCTGTGCCCTCCCTCGCGCCTTTGTCGCCTTTGTCATGCACAACGCCGTGCTGGCGCGTCCTCCTCGGTCCCGGCTGGTTCTGCTGTTCCTACTGCTCTCTCTTCACTGCCGTTGCCAGGTGCTTCTCATCACTCAGACTTTTTCTCCTCCCCCATTTTATTTATTTATTTTTATTTTGGGTGAATTTATTGAGGTGACACTGGTGAACAAAATCATACTGATTTCAGGGGCACGACGCTGCAACACATCATCCGTACCCTATTTTGTGTGCCCCCCCCCAAGTCAAGTCTCCTTCCATCACCATTGACCCCCCCCATGCTCTCCTCCACCTACCCTCCCCCTCCCATCCCCCGGGCAGTCACCACACTGAGAGATGCTCTGAATGACATGAAGCAGAAAGGAAGAGAACGGGCGGGAGCCTTTTAGAGAGATGGTTGTGGGGGCAGTCCATGCTGCGCAGGTGGCATGTGAATGGAGGCGGCGGATGAAAGTCAGGGCAGATGGCCGAGAACAGGCACCGGCCTGCGCCTGGAGGGAGAGCCAACAACGTGGAAGTGACGTGGAAGGTCCGAGTCTGGGTCTCACAGGGCCCGTGGGCCAGGGCGGAGCTTTTGTGTTGATGTGGTTTAACTGCCGTGAGGGAGAAGTTGGGATTAGGGCATCATCTGGCTGCTGCCTGCACCACAGGCTATGAAGAGGCCAAAGTGGCCCGGCCGGTGTGGCTCAGTGGTTGAGCACTGTCCCATGGACCAAGAGGTCCCAGGTCCGATTCCCAGTCAGAGTACAGCCTGGGTTGCGGCTCGATCCCTAGTAGGGCGTGTAGGAGGCAGCCGATCCATGACTCTCTCTCATCATGGATGTTTCTCTCTCCCTCTCCCTCTCCTTCCCTCTCTCTCTAAAAATCAATTGAAAAAAAGCATGTCAAGAGGCCAACGTGAGGTCCCAGGCTGGCCAGGCCGCTCCTGCAGTGGAGCGGGCGGGAGGAGGCCGGTCGGTCTAGGCGTCTATCAGTTGAGCCCATCAGCAGAGCGTGGTTCCCGATGCGTGTGGAAGCGGAGTTTGCAGGATTTCCTGATGGCTGGTGGGCGCCGTGGAGTAAGAGAGCGGCCAGGATTGTACATGATGCGGGGAGGGGGCAGTAAGAAGCAGTATTTCACTCTTGCTCACCTGAGTTCTGCCTACTGGGCAGAGTGTTCAGTGGGTGCAGAAGAGACAGATCTGGGACTCAAGGAGGGGCGAGCCTGTGGTGTGGTCCCCGAATGAAAAGTTTGCTCTTCCTCTGTCATCGGGGGAACTCTTGTTGGTGGTTTTGCTCACGCTCCCAGGGTAAGCCTGCTCCCGCAGCGCTGAGGAGTAGGTTAGTTCTAGCCCGAGAAAACAAGTAAGAGACTTTTTCTTCTGTTTGCTCTCAGTATTAAAATGAAAAGACATTTTTCATGACGAAGAAGGTGTATCTTTAATAGACATAGATATCCCAAGCCCCTTCCACCTAAAGCCAATTCCTTAAGGGCGTGATGATGAAGACCACCCTGCTTTTCCTTTTCTCGTGTGTAAAGTGACAGCTGTGTCTTTGCTTGTACCGAACGACCAGCACGCGGGCCTGTCTCCTGGACACACGACGGTGGTCCCTGGTCCCTTTGCCGCCGAGTGAAGTCGCCTCGACAGGCTGTGTCCACGCCTCTGTGTCCACTGACACGGTGGGCGGCTTCCCGTGGCTTTTGGAAGCAGGTCCTTCTCAGGACAGCGTTTCGATACAGCGAGAACTTTCCGTTACTTGGCTGTGCTGTTCGCTCTGCGCTGTGCTCTGGTGGTTTGGCAGGAGATCAGAGGTTCGTTTTCCACCATTTGGTACTAATTATCTCGGGACAATCTGATTTCCATTTATTGCGTTCACATGGCAGTGCTGCCTGTATTTATATCAGAAGAGGGGTTTGTTCTGCCCTCCTGGCCTCGTGGCCGCCTCCAGAGGGTTGCTTCATTATGAGATGTGGGCACAGCAGTGACATCCAATCCCTGCTCTTGATTCTCGTGTCTGGATGCTTACATTGTACATTTCTGGCTCGAGGAGCCTTTAACCAAACCAGGCTCCTGCCAGGAAGTTAAGTGAACAAAGTTGTCATCCCGAGACCCGCTGGGCGTTCTGTCGCTGAGGAGCACGATGTCTTCCTTCCGTGAGACCCGGTGAGACCGGCAGGCCCTGCCGTCGCGTGGGCGGCCGCGTGGCCACTGACCGAGCTGAAGAGTGGACTCACTGCGAGTGGACAATTTATCTTCCTCGGGTGTTTTCTCAGCGACGAGGGAAGTGGGAATGGGCAGGGGCAGATGGTGCAGACGCCCCGTCACACAACAGCCCACTGGGAATCTTTAAACAAAGGCACCCGTTTTAAACATGAGCGTTGACTCAGGAACACTCAGTGCCCACAGAACGCGCTGACCAGTCCTCAGCTTCACTTTCATGACTTCACTTCCAGACGACGATCTGGAGAAGTAAACCCTTGTCTCATGGGAAGAAAAAATACTCCATTCCGGCCCCGACCATGAGTCCCTGATTCAGCCACTCATCTCTCCTTGTGTCAGTGTCCTCTCTGAGAGAGTGGACATGGTAGCCATGCGATTTGCAGAATTCTTGTAAGAACATTTAAGATGATAATGGGTCGTATAACTAAGAAACCAATATAAACAGATTGTGGATCGAGAAAGCTGAAAAAATACATCCATGATGCCGTAAGTTCTAAATTCTAGAAGTTGTTACTTATTTAAAAAGTGATGTAACCCGGCCAGCATGGCTCAGTGGTTGACCAGGAGGTCATGGTTCGATTCCTGGTCAGGGCACATGCCCAAGTGGTGGGCTCAACCCCCAGTGTGGGGCGTGCAGGAAGCAGCTGATCAGTGATTCTCTCTCATCATTGATGATTCTATCTCTCTCTCTCCCCTCTCCCTTCTTCTCTGAAATCAATAAAAATAAAAAAATTAAATATAAATAAAAAAAGGGATATCAAAAATGTGCCCTAACAGTGGACTTTAAAAGCGTGAGTTAGCATGGCAGGATAGAACGTATTGCTGGAACCTTTTTACATTACCATTATATTTCCCATCTTCAGTCTTATTTAACCATTTTTAATGAGAAATTTTTAATTTAGACCTTCATATTAATAAATATAAGTAATTTACTTTTTAAATTTCATTCTAAGTGGAATATTGAACCTCTATTTTAATAATTTTGATAAATCATATTTTAACCTTAAAGTTGATTTACGTTTTTAAAAGGGTCTTGGGAGGTTGATGGCACCAAAATAACAGCATAAAGTAAAATGTTGGTGTCATGCTCATATTTCTACAGACATCACCACAGAAATGGTCAGTCTTTCGTTCAGTGTTTTTATGAAATGCGTACAGCGTTTACTGCCGGGCATCAAACCGCCACACCATCTATGTGGGCACAACTCAGAGCTGAAATGGTCCCCAAGCACATCCCCCATGCATGCCTTCCACGCATGTCCCCCACGCATGTCCCAGCCCCCACACATGCTCTCCAAGCACGTCCCCCAAGCACGTCCCTCACGCACATCCCCCACACATGTCCCAGCCCCCACACATGCTCTCCAAGCACGTCCCCCACGCATGTCCCAGCCCCCCCACATGTTCTCCAAGCACGTCCCCCAAGCACGTCCCTCACGCATGTCCCAGCCCCCACCTCCTGGAGAAGGAGCCACAGGCGCCCAGGAGCAGGGATCTCAGACGTGGGCGCTCTCACTCGTGTCCAGTAGCTCCTGCACCATGACCAGCTCCGTGCGGGCACAGAACTCGTCTCAGCAGCGAAATAACTGGGAGCCGGGCATCGCCCCGGGACAAGGCCAAATCAGTGGATCCAGAATGTAAGGACGGTCACAACAGGAACATCAGCTCTACTAAATGCCTCACTCAGATATTCCTTTCACTATTAGTAACATTTTCCCCAGTCGCCTGTCCTTCCCACACGCGGTAATTTTCCAAACAAGTTCCCGTGTGCTCTTCCCTCCTTGTCCCCCCTCTTCTCCTGAGAGCCCCTCTCTGTCCTTTCTTCCAGCTGCTGCTCACGGGGTCTGCCCACGGGCTCCAGCGCTGTGCGGCCCCGCTCTGGCGCTCGAGTGAGGACTCGGCCCCCTGTCTAAACCTCCCTCCCACCCCCGCCAGCCCTGCTCGCGCCGCCACCTCCAGGCTGTCGCTGGGGATGACACCGCCGCCTCCTAAGTGTGGCCTTCCCCGGCCCGTCAGTGAGAGCCGCACCCCGAGACCGCATGTAATTTTCTACACGGAAACTTCTCTTTACTCCCCGCTGATCTTCTTTAATTCTGCCGGCCGTGCTGTTAGACCAGGGGTGGGCAAACTCTTTGACTCGAGGGCCACAATGGGTTCTTAAACTGGACCGGAGGGCCGGAACAAAAGCATGGATGGAGTGTTTGTGTGAACTAATATAAATTCAAAGTAAACATCATTACAGAAAAGGGTACAGTCTTTTTATTTTTTATTTTTAGTTTTATTCATTTCAAACGGGCCCCGCCGGCCGTACTTTGCCCACGGCTGGGCTACAGGCAGTGGGCAGTGCGGGTGTGTCTTGAACAATGGGATCTGGGCCTTTGGTCGCCTGACGTCAGAGAGCTCCAGGCGGAGGGTGTGGATGGTGCACAAACCCCCAGAAAGATGAGGGGACAGGGACCTCAAGGGACCCTTCAATGCAGCAGATGGGACAGGAGGTCATCGGTGATGTGGGCGGGAGCAGTTTCGGTCGAGTTCATGCCTAAACAGCAGAGCTTGAAAGGCGTCGGGGGTTGAATGCAGTACAAGTTGGGGCAGGAGAGGTAGTGCCTTCCTCAGGGAGCTGAGCCTGGGAGAAAAGAGAAAGGATGAGAGAGGAAACGAGAGGGACAGAGCGAGACATCTACGGTCTGTTTTTGACTGCAGTTGAGATGTGAGTTGTTGTTACTCTGAGGAAGGTGAGAGAGGAGGACGCCAGGGCGGGGGTTCGCAGAGCAGCGTTCCCGAGGAGGACGGGGTGAGGGTGAGGCTGCCCGAGGCTTCGGATAGTGTTTACGTTAAAGGAAAGGATGGTAAAGGGGAAGATGACAGCGATTTTCCTGCGTGGGAACGTGCACTAGCAATCCTGCTAATGGCAGGTCTGTCACTCTACACATAAGCAGCCTTATTAGTGTTCATTGTTTTCGTCGTCTGTGACCCAGAAAAATAAATGCATTCTGGGAGCTGTCACTTTAACATGAACTACTCGAAGCATTCTCTGTCTACGTTCTCATAGGAAAAGGAAACATTTTCTCACCATCCCTCTCCGATGTGGGACTTCTTTCTTTCCTTTCTATGGATTGTGTGTGTGCGCGTGTGCGTGCGCGTGTGCATGTGTGCGTGCGTGTGTGTGCCTGCATGCGTGTGTGCATGTGTGTGCGTGTGCGTGTGTGCGTGTGTGTGTGCGCATTTTCCCCTGGATGACAAAGTGATGATTATTTCATTCTGTCATTATGCCCTGGCCCAGACTGGCTCAGATAGCAATGATCTTGGTGGTGTATTCAGTGATTATTAACTTAAACCACAAAGTAGGGTTTTATTATAAAAAACTTGATGAAATCTTACTCAGCAGAAAAGGCACTGCAATGTGTCTAAGAATAGGCTGTCGTGGTTATAAATATAAATTGAAACACACCCTTAAAAACTGTGAAACTTGTTATCATTGCATTTAATATGGTTATATCTAAGAAGGTACATCACTTATGTTCAATTATTTTTGTTTAAAACTTATAATCCTATGCAAGATCTATTACTGAAATCATGTTTTCTGTAGTTTCTAGCATGTTCAGGTCTCTGATACAAATAGCAGTTATTGCTGGATGGACAGAAAATCCAGCGCATGCTCCGTATCTCCCTAGAACAGTATCATCACTAGGCTTGCCCTCATCTTTGAGGACATTTTTGCTGAAATTTTCTCTTGCTCGCTTGCCCATGAGCATTTAGCATAGCTGTGTGGACCATATGACATGGCCAGTATGTAATTGTTTTTGGTTCATGGAATTCGTTATTCATATGGTTTGCATGTAATTGAAGTAGTTCGCATGGCAGTGTGTCCACATGAACTAATTACCTTCTCTCACCGCAGGCCAGCAGCGTGTCGCCTCAGTCGCCCTCCACAGACATCTTCGACATGGTTCCCTTTTCCCCCACCTCCCACCCGCCGGCGGTGCCCACACCCAACGGCACGCAGCCGCCCCCAGTGCCTGGCAGAGCTGCCGAGATCAGTAAGTTCCGACACACGTCACTGTGCCTGCTGCGCTGTGTACATTGTGATGGCCGACGAATACTTTATGTGAAATTAGGTATCTTAACAAGCTCATGAAAATTTTTTATGACATTTTTGTTACTGACTTCAGAGAAGAAGGGAGAGATAGAAACGTTAATGATGAGAGAGAGAATCATGGATCGGCTGCCTCCTGCAGGCCCCACACTGGGGATCGAGCCCGCAACCGGGGCCTGTGCCCTGACCGGGAATCAAACCGAGACCTCCTGGTTCATAGGTCCAGGCTCAGCCACTGAGCCACACCAGCCGGGCTCATTAAATTTTTTAATTACCAAAGTGTTATGTTTACATGTGATACAGTATTATGTTTACAACGTATACATGTGTGACATTCATAGTTCAGAGTATACTACTAAAGACATGACTTACATTTAAAATTGTATGAAAATTACACTTTGGTGTAGGGTTATTTATATCATAATACAAAGCACTGATTTATATTTTTATTGGGTTATATTGGGGCTGTATTTTTAATGTTTTAATGATTAAAAACAACTCTGGTGGGAATTTTCATGATTTTGACATGTCTCATGGAGCTCAGTGTAAATTTTGGGATAAGCTTAGTGGGAGATACATAAATCTATGCATTCCATGGTTCATTTATTGCTCCTATAGAAGCGTTCTTTCTTTGATATCTGAAATGTTCGAAAGGCGTTGCTTTTCTGATTCACCTTCTGAATCTAGAGGGAACGTGAAAGTCTCTTTTTGATGAGTTGGAAAGCAGCCGACAGACGCTCACTGTTAATTATCTTGAATGTGTGATCTGCGCCCTGTCACAGAAACCGAAGGCATAGTTCCCACGGGCCGTGATCCGGCACCGGCGCCGTGTCCAAAGGGAACCTGAAGGAGAGCAAATTTACAGTCTGCTCTCCCGCACCCTCTCGGCGTCACAGGAACACGTGTCAGTGTGGCTCGGGAGTGTTAGCATAAGGCTCGCAGCACGGCAGGGCCCTGGTTGGTGTGTGTCCCTTTGTGAAACGTAACGTCTGTTCCCATGTGAGGCAGCCATTGACTTTAGAAGACGAACGTAAATGCGGAGGAATAACATCAGGGACTTTAAAAATCTGTTGATGGGAGCGTTCAATACTTTACCTAATCTGAAATGTATACACGAATCCCTCTGGGTGTATTTTGTGCCAATACACCCATCATCGTGTCCTTAGAAAGGTTGCCAATTTCCTGATATTGTCATGGGCTGTTTTTTGTCCTTCTGCGTGTCCGACACTCTCCCTTTACGGCTGTTTTACAACTGGTGGGAGACCTCTCACTCTTCGCAGTGTCTTTATTTGGGTGATAAATGGTATGTCCCTCTTAGGTTTATACAATCCTTACCAGAACCAGGGACTTCTAAGCATTTGTCATTTATTAACTTATTTCATATATGAATCTGATGCCCCAACATTATAACTGGAGAAGCAAGAATCATGGGAGGGAAGGAGCAATGTCCAGGATACAAGCAGCTTAAGTAGTATTCCTTACACAGCCTGACTTTAGGGTGTGGTTATAGTTTCCTGAAAATGAAAGTCTTACTACATTATAACTTCCCAGGCCCATCGATAACTTGAAATTCCTTTATCGTCTGTTAGGGTTTTATTTGAATTGATTCAGAGGAAAGAAACTTCTTAACCATTAAAAAATTTCTTTTTCAATTAAATAATAGGTCATAGCCTTATCAATCACAGCCATCGATTTTAACTTGGATACTTCTTTGTGATTAAGAAAAAGTATACTTTAAAATATATGTACAGGGAGCTTTTTGATGCTGGGATGATACTGGGACCAAGGGTTTTCTGGGAAGATGACATGATTTCACACCACATGAGATGAGGTCCCTTAAATTTTTTCTGAGATTCATACGTGAACTCTGAGTAAAACTGCCCCCTGGCTCGTCAGTCCTGCGCGTTGCTTCACAACCAGGTCCGTGAGTGGAATGGGGACGTGTCGGTGAGGAGCACACTCATTTTAATAACATGTAGGTATTGTCGTGCATTAATGATCGAGTGTTCGGGGGATTTGATATTAGGAAGGCCTCGTTAAAGACGCATCCTAAAGGGAGTCTGTGCTTCTGGTTGGTATTTAACAGGCCTGAGGTTGGGAAAGCCCAGCGCACAGGGTGAGCGGCTCGCTTGTCATGTGGGATTTCTTTACGGGACCGGCCTCTGTGTTCATACACCACGTCTTGTCTTCTGTCCAGAACGAGACCTGTTTGGAGCAGAGCCCTTCGACCCGTTCAGCTGTGCGGCAGGCGACTTCCCTCCAGACATTCAATCGAAACTCGATGAAATGCAGGTGACTACCCGGCAGATCGGCCCAGGCCTGGGTGTCTCTCGTTAATGTGTGATTCTGTAGCCCCTCCAACAGATTGGCCCAGACATGGATTTTCCCTTTTAATATGTGATCCTGTGTGCCCACATTATCCTTTCCTTGAGTTATTATCACTATGAAAACGTACTTAAAGTAATTACTTTACAATAATAATATGCATTTAGTCCTATGAACACTCCTGCAGATGCTAAGGATGAGGTTTGATTTGGTTCTTCATGGTGCAACTTGCAACGGCAATACAATGGTTCATGTTCTTACGCATGATGGCTCATTATTTTGAAATCCAAGAATTAAAAGGTCATGACACTGGATTTATCAGATTCTATCTCAGTCTTAACAATTGTGAATGTCACAACTGTGACTGGGTGGCTGAAGGAAACCTTTGTCAGGCTGACGCCAGCCGCTCCTGACGGAGGCATTGGAGGGCAGCGCGTGACTCTGGGCTCTCGGTGAAGAGCAGAAGCCGGTCACCGGCTTTTTGGGATGTAGTTCAGTTGGGTTTTGTTCTTCCTCTCCCTTTCGTTTTCCAGTTCTGAGCTGCTCTGGAAGTTTGAAGATGCTGGTTTTAAGAGCGCTATAGAATGGGCCATGATTAATCCATGCTCTTATAAACACTAAGTTCTCCTGTTTCATTTTCTCTTTATAATTTGGTGAAGTTATTATTTGCTAGTTTTTATCAAAGACATATCCTTGAAGCTCTCAGACAAATACTAATTCAAAAATCATAATTAAGTAAAAAAATTACATCACCTAATAAAATCCAAGTTCAGAACTTTGATATAAGAGGATGAATGGTGTTATTTAGCTGAGACTGAAATCGCCAGCATCAAACCTTCTGTTCGTCTTAGTGTCGCCATCTCTTTGCTATATTCCACATGCTGTGAAGCTTTCACCCAAATAGCGCACGGTAACGTGTCAGGAACTCTGTATTCTGCCGCCTGGGATCCCTGGCTATGCTTGTGTAAGGGCGAATACACCTGTGGGCAGTGATGTGACAGTATTTGTTCTCAAGTTTATACGAATCATAAAGAGTACTTTCTTATCAATGCTTTTTAGATTTTCACAAAATGGAAAATTTTTCTGTACGTTTTTGAAGATAAGCCTACAGCTTGAGACCTTTGTCGGCACTCAGCTTTGAGAAGCACTGTGTGGAATGGCTGCATGATGGGTTAGACACAGAATGTTGAGCTGTGGTATTTTTCGTTTTCGCCACTTCTAATATTTTCTTAATGTCTTCTCTTTTCTGCTTTCATGGTGGGTAGCGCCAGAGATGGTTGGTATATTATTTTCATAATAATTTTAAACAGCTTGCAACTTTTTAAAGCTAAAACTGTAACATTTGCATGCTTTGTTTAACAAATATTCAAACAGCAGTTTCATATGGATGTATCTGATTATTAATTGTGTTTCAAGGGACCCTACAACCCATATTTTAAAGTATTTTTCTCAACGACAGAGTCACTCTTGTGTTGTCCGTATCATTGCTTGCCTATGTCTTTGAGTCCAGGAATAACTTGCAAGGTCACTTCAATTAAAGTAAAATAACATTTTCATCAAAAGTCTCTGATGATTCTATTACTTATTTTGTTAGCTTAATTAATCGAATGCACAGTTAGCTACTATTTTTATCTTTGCATAGAATGTAGACATTTATACAGTATAATAGGCGTCATAAACCATCATATTGAGTTAATAAGCCTACTGAAGTATTTGGTTTCCCTTTTTTATTGACAGAGAAAGGTCACAGAAACATCTCATACATGTACAATTTAGTAAAAAATGTTAAGCCATATTTCATTATAAATTGCTAGAAAGTTAGATATTTATTTGAAATCAAAAATTCAGGTTTTTCATTTGACATAATTTAAACTTCTGGTACATGACGTCAGCAGAGAAATCAGTATAAAATAGCATGGTGAGCCCAGAAGTACACCTTGTAAGTTATAACTTAATACCTGGCAAGTCAGTGAATGGTGAAAGAATTGTGCATTAAGTGATGTAAAGTTGACTGGTTAATAACTTGGAGGATCAATGTACCAGTATAGTAGACACAGAAATATTCAAATACATTTCATAAGCAGTAGACAGATTTAAATGTTTGAAATATGAATATCAGACTTATTACTTGGAGAGAAATTTTTATAAGGGCATATTTTATATAAACATATAGTCTTTTACAGAAGAACTTCCATAGTTCTTTTAAAATTTCTGTTTAATAATATAACTATGTCAAATATTTGTAATTAAAGTACATAGACAAATGATTAAGAAACTAAACAATCAACAAATGAATTTAAAAAAAAAAACAGTAGTTCACAAAAGAAAACCAAGTGGCTGGTATACATGTAGACATGTTCAGTCTAATCAGAGAAAACGTACAAATTAAGTAAAGAACTATAATCTAGCAAATTTTAAGTATTATTTTCTTACTAATAATCACACTAGTGTAAGTGACGGAGCAAACGCTAACTCACTGCAGACCGGCGTCAGTCCCCGCGTGCCTTTTGCTACTAATACTCATGTTGTATTCTTCACCAAGTTAATACAGTCTGTTCTGAGGAGACAATAATTATAACTGTGGAGATTATGGAAAATAATTCAGTACATCTTAGAAATGGTAAAATACGGGAAACAGTTAAATCATTAAAAAATAATAGGCTGATGCTACATAGTCATTAAATTAGTTTCATGGGGACTCTGTAAAGAAAGCTTGTTCTGCGAATGGGTGTCAAGATCTGCCTGGGGTGTACACCTACGTGAAAGTTTGACAAGCCGACATTCTGACATTGAATTATTTCTTAGTCGCTCAAAGCCTGAAGATTTCAACTCTTGTTCATAGTCTCTTTGATTTGCTGATTTTATTTATGTATGTATGTATTTATTTATTGCCAGGTGCCCTCCTACTTTAATGATTTTTCCTGCTTTCCAGGAGGGGTTCAAAATGGGACTGACTCTGGAAGGCACGGTGTTCTGTCTGGACCCCGTGGACAGCAAGTGCTGATGTCAGAGGAGAGCGCCTGGTTCGTGTTCAACCTGTTTGATCTGCACGTGCGTCTGTGATTGCGTTACAACCCGTCTTACCCATGTGCCAATATGTTTTTTAATATCCTCACTTTCTGAAAATTATTTCCTAAAATTTCCTCATGCCTTCACTATTGACCTGTAGCATTTTATTTTAAAAGCAACTCACTGTATTATTTTATGTTCCTGTCTGTTTCTGTTGTAAAAGAATTTCTAATCAGAGGACAAATGATCCAAATATCTCTCTTGTGTTTGAGTTCTACAGCGTCCGCACCTTGAAATCTGTGTTCAGGCTCCAGGCTGCTAGTTTAGTGCTGATTTCCCCAAAGCCATACCTTAACGAAACCTTTGAAAGTCCTAAAGAGATATACCAATGCCAAACTGAATACTATATTCAAACTAATGAACATGATACCAGATGTCATTTTCTGTATGAAGCGCTGTTTCCTATCATTGAGAAAATGTAAACTTTGAATATAATGCCACTAAGTCATTTTTGATAGGTGAAATGGCAAACATATAAATGCCTATTATAATTAAACCAAATGTATGTAGAGTATTGGTAGATGCAAGGTAATAATGTTAGCCATTATCATCAGTTATACTCTAAATATTGTATTTCATAAACAAATATTGTGGGAAACTGTAAAATTTCCTTTTCAGCAAACACAGTTTAAGTTCTAATGAGATAAGTTATGTTACTAAACGTACAGACATCCTTCGATCTCATGTTTCCTGAAAAAGCATTTGGAATGTTTGCTGTCTACAGCTGCACTGTCTGTTACTTGTATTTATTTCACCAAATATATTTTTGTCTCAGAATATTGTGATGTCTCATTAGTTTTGATACTATACAGTCTATAGAAACTCCTCTTCATGAATCACCAATATTATTTAGCAAATTTAATGTTTTGTTGTTGACATTGGAATCTCATTTTTTTTTTCACAAAAATCAAGTTGCTGCTCAGTTTATCTTTAACTTGAATAATAATTGTTACTCAGTGCGACCAAAATTTACGGTTAAAACTTACCATTTGGTTCATCACAATGTGAGGACAATGAACGAGGCTGCATTGCTGGGAGATCTCCCAAACAGATTCTCTGTCTCTTTTACTCTCAGAAATTTTCTTCAAGCGAAGGTACATTCTCACTAGGAAAAGAAATCCAACAGCTTATGCAATATTCTATTTGTATGTATCTCCATAGGGGTCTAAGATATATGTAAGCCTTCTTGGTTGCTTTCTGGTATCTGTTAGGTTGTACCTTAATTAGAAGGTAGTATGTGTTTCATAAAGAAAAGTCTTTATAATTTTGTTTGTCATATCGTATTTTGGAATTTGTATAATGAGGACGTTTAGAAGCCATACCAATGGCTTTTTTTAACAGATAGAATTTGTATTTTTATTGTACTTTAAAAAGCTTTATGTAATAGGTATATATTTAGTGGCCATTTATTATCAATGGTAACATAATAAAATACTTAAGATGGTATTTGCACATTTAAGATACATTACTTTACCAATTTTTAATGGTAATCAGGTAATCAATTCTGCTACTGGCATGATTAAACAGTCCATAATTGGTCATTGACTATGAAAATTTGTTTCACCAGTGCATTTTTATGAAGATCCCGTTGAAAACTGTATTTCTATGTAAACTCAATATGTTTGATTTTACTGAGAATAAATGATTTTAATTAAACTGTATAACTTGATCATTAATAATCCCTAAATAAGACACATTTTGAGGTTAATTTCATGCTGGATTTTTCGGGTCACAGGTTGGAGACAAGAGAGACAGGGTTTAACTTCATTTCTTAGAGCCACACACATTCCAGCCATTTGAGCAAATATTCAGTTGTAAAAGCAAAGGATTTGATCCTGCTGGTGAGAGAGGTCACAGTGAGACACGAATCTGAGCTGTTGGTTTGGTTTGGGTTCTTTGTCTCAGGAAGTGGACAAATAAATTCATGGACAAAGGAGGAGTAAGCAAAGGGAAATGAAGTTTATTACAGTGAAAGTTAGCAAAGCTCTCAGCAGGCTAAGGGGTCCCAAATAGGGTTCCCACAGAAGCTGACCAGTCTAGGGGTTTATATTTCCTGCTCTTGCCTCCTGTTGGCTCTTTCAAAAATAACACCAGAACACCAGCCAATCTCCTTTTGCCTTCATCTTCCCCTTAGTTCCCACTCTCAGGTCAGGGGGAAGGGCAGCTCTACAGGTGACTGGTCCATTCAGTCTATCTTGCTCACATCCTGACCATTTGGCTCATTCCCTCCCCAGGCCCTTACCCTAAACTACCTGATCCCATTTGACTCCTCATGCCCCCCCCCCCCCCCCCCCCCCCTAAAGACAGTTTCTCTCCTTTGTTTCTTTGGACTTGCACATTGTGCCCTGGGTCCTGCCCGGTGGGGGGGGGGGGGGGGGGGGGGGGCAATGTGAGGAGCCGACAAGCAGGGTTCTGTCAGGAGAGGACGATCTGGAGGGCCACAGAAAATCAGGTGACCCATGTGGGGGTTCCATTTCCATAACCATTTGTTGTTTGAAGGATTCTAGGTGAGAAAGCACAAATTTGGCTAAGCTGTTAAAAATGCAGGGTCCAAAAATTAGGAAGAGCACTTCAGAGATCAGGGGGCATGGAAGGGTAAGAGCCCAGGTATGCTAGGCAGCCAGGGAGAGAGAGAGACCACCCAGTGTCTGGGCCCAGTGGTTGTACTTATACAGCCATTCTGCTTGTTCATAAAATTTCCTTATGTTTGTCCCCATGTGGCCGGGATTATTGGCATAAGAGCAGAAGTACTGTTTATCACTGCACAGACTCCTCCTGGCCCTGCCAAGAGGTAATCGAGGGCTACACGACTAACCAAGTCCACACAGGCTAAGGCATCCAAAGAACTAGAGTCCTGCTCTGGCTGCTGCCTTGGCAGCCAGGTCAGCTAGTGTATTTCCTTCCATGACCTAATCAGCTCCTCTGGTGACCTTAGCAATGTGAGGGGAGCTCCCTCTGAGGGGAGGTGTACTGAGGACAGGAGCCGATCAAGCTCCTTATGGTATTAATTAGGGATCTAATGGGGGTCAAGAAGGATCCTTACCCCCTGGTTGGTGTGGCTCATGGTTGAGCATGCACTTATGAACCAGGAGGTCATGGTTCAATTCCCAGTCAGGGCACATGCCCAGGTTGCAGGCTTGATCCCAAACATTGGTGATACTCTCTCATCATTGATGTTTCTATCTCTGCCTCTCCCTCTCTGAACTCAATAAAAATATATTTTTAAAAAAGAAAAAGAAATATCTTTCCTTCCAGATGGCCTCAGGGACCTGGAGAACTCAGAAAGCATATTTAGAGTCAGTGTATATATTTACTCTCCAGCCACCCCAACTCCAGTGCTCTCACAAGGGTGATCAGCCCAGCTGACTGAGCGACAGTGCCAGCAGGGAGGGGAGCGTGCTGCAGAGCAGGGACCACAGCGTAACCAGGCCTATGCACCCCATGTTCCAAGAAGGAGCACCCACACCTGAGTGAGGTCATATCAGGACATTCTAGGAAATTCTCCATTAAATCTTCTCTAGTGTCATAGGTTTGCAGGACTACCCGTGAACGGTCATGTTATGTTATTTCTTTTCCTTCAGGAAGGAACATGACTAGATAACAAAGCGGCAAGTTTTTATTTGGACTATAACCCTAACCCTAACTCCTTACGCTATCCCTAACTCCTAACCCGAAATCTAACCCTAATCTTAATTACTAAACCTACTTCCAAACACTAATCCTAACCCTAAGCCTATTGTTAATTCTAAGCCTAGCCCTAACCATAACCCTATCCCTAACCATAATTCCTAACCCTAACACTAATCCTAACACTAACCCTAACCCCTAACCTTAACTCCTAACCTTTAATATAACAATAACCCTGACTTCTAACCATAATTCCTAATCCTAACACTAACTCCTAAACCTAACCCTAAAGCCTAACCCTAACACTAATTTCTAACCCTAACTCCTAACCCTAACCAAAATTCCTAACCCTAATTCCTAATATAACCCTAACACTAACTCCTAACCCTAATCATAACACTAACCATAATTCCTAACCCTAACTCGGAAATCCTAACCCTAAATTTGCACTAGCCATAATTCTAACACTAGCCCTAACACTGACCCTAACCCTAAAGCTGACCCTAGCCATAACCCTAAAGCTACCACCAATCCAAGCCCTAACCCTAGCCCAAACCCTATCCCTAACCATAATTCCTAACCCTAAACATAACTCCTAATTTCTAAACACTAGCACTGACCCTAGCCCTAGCCCTAACCCTAACCATAGCTCTAACCCTAATCCTAACCCTAACCCTAACCTTAACCCTAGCCCTAGCCCTAACCTTAGCCCTAACCCTAACCATAGCCCTAACCCTAACCTTAGCCCTAACCTTAACCCTAACCCTAGCCCTAGCCCTAACCCTAACTCTAACTCTATTAGTAGTGTCCTCTAACAGTTGTCCTGATATTTGAGAAGATGGCTATCTGAAAGCCATAAGCTTCCTTTGGAGGATAGTGATATTATGGGGAGTAAGTGCCGTCTGGTCCTTTCCTAAGGTCACCTTGGTGGCCGCTGGGCCCAGCAACACCACAGTAACCACCGCCCACAAACGGCAGGCCAGCCCTTGGCCACGACGTCCAGTTCTTCACTCAGATATCCCTCAGGCTGTTGGGCAGGGCCCCAAGCTTGGGTCAGTACTCCTAGGCTCCCCCCACCCCCCGCCCCCCTTCAGTTACATGTAGTTTGAATTCTTTCCCAGGGGCAGGGGCGGGGGGCGGGGGGGGACCCAAGTCTGAGGCTGGTTAAACTTGCCCTTGGACTCAGCTCCCATTCAATAAATCGGCCTTCATTCATTTGAATCTCTTTCACTAATAGGTATAAAGGTCTGGCTATTTCTACAGAATCCCATTATCCCCAGAAATCCTCTTAATTGTGAGTGTCTGAGGGGGTGGGAAGGAAGAGATGGGTCAGATCCTGTCCTCCCCCAACGCCCTGGTGCCTGTGGTCAGGTTTAGCCCTAATGCTTTATGGAGGTCCTGCAGCGCTGGGCCATGGTCCTCTCTCAGCCTGTGTGCCTCCTGTGAGGTTTCCTGGGTTGGGGCACAGAGGGATCATCTACCTACTGTAGCATCCTAGTCTAAGTAAACTGATTTAAATCCTGCACTAATCCCTGACCAAACAAGGGTGGGGGTGGGGGGTGCTGTCCCTACACCCCTGGGCCAGAACAGTCCAAGATAGTGGGGTGGCTGGTCAGAGGGATCCTCAAATGCAGAGAGCTACTGTGAGCCCCAGTCAAGGGGAATGCAGCAAAAAGCATCCTGAGGTCCAGTACCATAAACCATTCAGAGTCCTGAGGGATTTGAGACAGCCCAGGTATGGATTAGGGAAGTGAAGTTTATTACAGCGAAAGTAACAAAGCTCTCAGCACGCAAGAGGGGTCCCGAAATGGGTTGCCACCAACACTCAGTGGTCTAGGGGTTTATATTTCCTGCTCGTGCCTTCTATTGGCTCTTTCAAAAATAATACCAGCCAATCTCCTTCTGCCCTCCTCTTCCTGCCCTTAGTTCCTACTCTTGGGTTCCGAAAGAAGGGCAGCTCTGCTGGTGACTGGTCCATTCAGCCTACCTTGTTCACATCCTGACCATCTGGCTCATTCCTGCATTATCTACCCTCTGCCCTCCCTGCAGCCCTTACCCCAAACTGCCCGATCCCATCTAACTCTTCAATGGTTTGGTTCCTTTTACCAGAAGCATCTGGTGCAAGTAACTGTATTGTGAAAATATATATTTTCAAAAACAAGAGTCTTTTTAGCCTAAAAATAATGCCAAGCATGTCGTGGCTGATAGTCTTAAAAAGGTGGACTTGATAATAGAATTCGAGCTGTGGCTAATGGAATTTCATGAAGAAGTTTTGAACCTATCAAAACACAATGTTAAGTATTTGAAAGACATGCAGGACTCACCTACACTGCCTTTGCACACCAATGAATAACTCATCAAGCTATTCAATAAAATTCACTTATTCCTCACTCCATGTGAGTAAGATGATTATGTGGGTAAGATAATGTCTAGTAATTCTGCTAACAGACATTGTTAAATTGGAGATGACATGACACCTACCTTCAGTTAGTTTATTATCAGAGAGGAAAAGAAAAGCAAATACATGAATAAATGAAAACCAATATGTACTAAGGTGCTCTGTGCACCCAAAACTCCTCAAGGAATATTTATATTTAACTGTTTTACATTTGGGGACCCAGCACTGGCCAGTGTCTCATGCTGTGTGTCCAGTGGAAGCATCTCAGGACAGCCAATACAGTCATGGTCTCCATCTCTTCTTGTTTCTTTTATTTTTCATTTTCATTTTTTTAAAGTTTTAGTCACATTACGGTAATTCATTTTCTAGATAGAATTTCTGATAGATTTCATGTTGTTGCATTTCTAAATACTGACTTTTCCTACCCATTTAGATGTTACTTCACATAACCACCAACAAACTGGCTGTTAATATTTTTCTGTCCCAGTGTTTCCATATATACTTCCAAATTCAATATTTATTCATGATTTTGGGTTTCAGCCTCTGGTAAATTACTTGAAGAATCTTGGACGCAATTTTGACAACTAAATCTCAGACTCCACCTAAAGTACACCCTTTCTAAGCCGAGAACACACTGTGGAGATGGGTATGGGTGATTCAGGGTGGGGCAAAAGTGGGTTTACAGTTGGGAGTAATCAAGACACAGAGTTCAGTCTTGTGTCATTAAGGAGTAGAGGCCCAGTACACGAAATTCCCGCATGGGCAGGGTCCCTAGGCCTGGCCGGTGGTCAGGGACGATCGAGGCCTTCTGGCTGCCGGCCTGGGCCTCCCTTCCCCAACTGCCAGCCGGGCCTTTCTTTGTTCTGCGCCACGCCCTGGTGGTCAGCGCACGGCATAGCGAGCGATGGAACTCCTGGTCTCCCGGTCAAACTCCTGAGGGGACAATTTGCATATTAGGCTTTTATATATATAGATTGTATTATTTTCCCAATTTATTTCTCTGTTATCAATGTATCTTCTCAGCTTCAGATCACTTCCAGCTGCTTTCCAGACAGTCCAACTTGGATATCCCCCATGGACACCTTGAATTCCACGTGTCTAATTGTTTGGTTCACAATCTGTTTCTCTTGTTCTCTAGCTCAGTAATGTGTCCTTGTCTAGCCAGCTAGAAGTTACCTTCTGTTCCTCCAAACTCTCTAATTCAGTGGTTTTAGCATTCCTCCTCCTTAACCTTCACAAGTTTCTCCACTTCTTTCTGCCCTTATTGCCAGACCTAGGTTTAGCCACTACCATCTCTCACTTGGCTACTTCAGTAGCCCCTATAGTTGCTGAGTTGTTTTGGGGGAATTTGATTGTAAAGCTGCAGAAGAGATTACATATGATGTCATGACCACCATAACTGTGCAACTGAAAATTTGCAGAAACTTTCCTTATGCACCTTAGCCGAATTGTGGGCATTCGTTCAGAGGCACACTCAGAATTCATCGGCCAGGCTTGTCCAGTTTGCAAAGCTCTCTCTGTGGGCACCGCGGACCATGCGCGAAGGCTTTCTTTAGAGGGAAGCTGACTGGAGGCTCTAGTGATCTCCTGACTCCACCAACTTACTAATGTGTTTTGCAAAAATCCGTAAAAACACTGTCTGTAAACATCTTTTAAAAATATTTTAATGCCTCTTTGTTTAAACCTTTCTATGTATTATCCCAAAATCTTGAGGGGAGGATGGCCTTGTCATGCTGGGATGCTCTTCGCTGCCAAGCGCAACGCCGATCCATCAGCGACCGCGAAGTCTGCAGTGCGCCCTCACAGGCTCCTCGCGGACGATGTGACTGTGACCCTCACACTCTCTGGGGGACAGAAGAGCAACAGGCCCCCCGGCAAATGCTAGAGGACCTTCACCACGGGTCTACTCTCATCTGGTCGTGACTGTGACCCTCACACTCTCTGTGGGACAGAAGAGCAACAGGCCCCCGGCAAATGCTAGAGGGCCTTCACCATGGGTCTACGCTCATCTGGCCGCAGCAGGCATTTGCTAAGTGAAGATCTCAACATACCCTAAGCGAATCGTAGACTAAGGAACTCTCCTCAACGGAGAGAAGAAAAAAATGAATGATGATTGAGCGTAAGGAGGCCGTGGGGGCTCAAAGACGGATGTACATTGGTGTTTAATACTTTTACGTTCCCTTATTTGTCCTGAACTCTTCATTGTCCTTCTACTTCCAATGACATTTTACAAGAACATGTTGGGGCCCTTCCCAGCTGCCGACTCCCTCCCGCTGTCTGGCCAGGCTGCTGTGCTCTCGTCTGTTCCAAGGGTCACTTGTTCCAGTCGAAATAGCTGTCTGGATGCCCTGGACGGAATCCAGGTGCTGGTCTTTCCTGCAAAGAAAGCAAAGAGAGATGTTTGTGTCTTGGCTGCATTTGGAAAGAAAAAAAGAATAAAAGAACGTTATGGCTAAGTCGACTGATAGTTGAAAAAAAATTAATGTAATTCTGGAACTAATTCAAAGTTGTGATCGTTTCTCAGAGCTTTGTGTCCTATTGCTTTGTGAATACTTCCCCAAGTCAGTTGTTGACAAAGTCAGTTGTTTACCAAATAAGTAAGTAATTGGTATTAAATGGCTAAGAGTAGGTAAGAAGGGTGTGCAGAGTGATTTTGACCAAGTCAGCATGTGTTAATTTCTCACTGGAGCCATTTAGGTCTCCACGTATTTCATTCTTGCTGCCGCCTCTAATTGGAAAAAATAACCTTACTCTAGGGGTGCAGAGAGGAGGAAGACACCGGTGGTGCGGGGGAGCCCCGAGTGTGCAGAGGGTCAGCTACCCGCACTCGGCAACCTGGCTGAGCCCAGATACTTGACCTGCTCATCTTTCGAACAAGTGGGGCCGTTCGCAGGCTCCGCCCGAATGCTGAGTGTGATGCAACGATGTAAAAGCTGTTCCGACCACGACTCCTCTTTAACTTCCCCTTGTTCTCTGGTGATGCCTGAACGTCCATCGCTCCCACAGAAAGGGGCTCAACGGGAAAAGCCTGCAGGTCAGCGGCCTCTTGGCTCCTGACTTCCCGTCACCACCAGGCCTTCCGGAGCCGCTTAGGCACATGGGGAGCCGCACCTTCCGTGAACTTGGTCAGTAATTTCCAGACAGATCCCTCTGCAAACGCACAGCTTTGGGACATCTGAGCTCCATCAGAGGGCGGCCCTGAGCCCCGGTCTGAACCTTCCTGCTCGCTGGGACCCCTCGCGGCCCCGCTGCAGTCTGATCTCCGGCCTCGGGAATGCGTGTAACGGGGTCACGGAGTTCGGGCGCATGAGCTATTCTTGGCGTCAAACACAAGGAAGTCCTCCAAACAAACCAAGGATTTTAGAAGTTGCCATGGCAACCGCATAGCTCCTCTTTTGTTTACATCGTCGTCACAAATAAACAGGAGTCGGGCTCCGAGGTGCACAGCTCGGGCTGGCACTCGTCCTGCGAGAGGACAGCAGGCCCCGCGGGCGGCCCGGCCTCGGCCTGGTTATTGTCTCCAAGAGCCGAGTCCCCGGAAGGCAGGCGTCCAAGCAGCTGCACCGAGAGCGGCCGTGCTTCTCTTCAAAAGCATCGATGGCCGGCCTGGCGGGCGGGGCTCAGGGGCTGAGCGTCCACCTAGGAACCAGGAGGTCAGGGTTCGATTCCCGGTCAGGCACAGGCCCGGGTTGTGGGCTCCGTCCCCAGTGGGGGGCGTGCAGGAGGCGGCCGGTCCATGATTCTCTCCCGTCATGGATGTCTCTCTCCCTCCCTCCCTCCCTCCCTCCTTGAAATCAATACAAATACTTTTTTAAAAGCACTGACAGCTTGCCAGGTTCTCAGGATCACGGTGACACAGACGACGCAGCCTCAGAGGGAGCACAAGGCCCTGGACTCGCAGCGAAGAAGTTGGCACGTTTCAGATAACGCCAGGTCGCAGTACAGAGAACGTGTCGTTTTTATTTTAATGGCATCCGCTTGCATGTGCTTACATTTTATAAGGCAGCGTCATAAGTGAGAATGTGGTATTAGACTATGTTCTCGAAATGTATTCAAGTGAAACTGAGGTTCGACATGTGTCGAGTTATTCTCCTGGTGCGGGCTCTGGCGAGTGGTTTCTTGCTGCTGAGCCAATGGAGAGGAGAAAACGCTGCCCTGGCCCGAGTGGCAGCTGGCGGGGCATCGTGCTGGGCACCGGAAGGGCGTTGGTTTGATGCCTGGTCAGGGCACACGCCTGGGCTGCAGGCCCATCCCCAGTCGGGTCCAGCAGGAGGCAGCCACTCGATGTTCTGCGCTCACATCTCTCACATCGATGTTTCTCTCCCCCACGCCCTTCCCCTCTCTCTAAAAATCAGTTTAAAAAAGAAAGAAGAAAACCGCAGAGAACATGAAAATTCCCAGCATCCCTGTTAAGTCTTTCAAAGTCAGAAATGACATTTCTCATTGCTCTGTCTCCCTCCCTTAAGCCTGGATCTTACAGCTGAAACTACAGAAAACAGATGTCCCTGAGCAACCACGGGGCTCAAGCATCCATTTCTGCTCCGCACATTGATCAAATCTCTACCAACCTTCAGAAGAGAGTTTACAAAAGAAATAAAAACAACAAAAAACCCTCAACCTCTTCTTAGCAAATAGTTTAATTTTTTTTTAAAAAAGGACAAGTAATCAGAATGTCTATCCGATCAAATAAAATTAATTAGAAAGCTGGAACACAGACAACAGTCAGTGAGACCATGGAAAGCACATGAGTCATGGCCTGGTTGAGTTTATTTAGAACACACATACACACACAGAAGAATTTGGGATTCCATCAAAACCAGATTGTTTTCCGTACGGCTCCCCAGCAAAAAACTAGACCGTCAAAGGAAAATTGGACCAAAATGTCCCCAAAAGCAATGCATGAAAATTGTCAAACCAACAAAACAAAATAAATGAAAAAGTAAAAGGAAGACCATGTTTTATCACTTTGAATTTTCTATGGTAAAGGCCATTCAAGAGTGTTTTTATCGCCAACAATACTTAATATTAACTGGCATTTAATACCCACTTAGCTTTTCTTTAACAATGATCGGGGACACTGGACAGCAGATTCCTGTTGAGGATGTGCAGGGAAATGCTGGAATGGGAGTTACAGAACCAGGGCTGTTTGGGAATGTGCTTGCTCTCAGGAAAGGCCGCGCGAGAGGAAAATGAATGCGTTAATTGATGACTGTTCCTCGGGAAAATGAGCCACGTCAGGCGGAGAGGAACTTCGGCTGTTTCCAAAGGTCGGCGGTGATGGCATTTAGGAGGAAAACTGAAGCCACATTCTCATCCCTAAGACAGAGCTTTATGTTGAAGGCTGGAGGCGCGGTCTGTTCTG
>NW_006293349.1:2349189-2350526 GCF_000327345.1 Myotis davidii
GTGCGGCCGGAGGAAAACGAGCCCTTGTTCTTCACTGAGGGTCTGCGCCTGAGCCGCGCACTTTCTGGAAGGAACAATGGTGACTCCTGCACCGGCTGCTTCTGCATCAGCTCGGCCCCCATCCCAGCAAGAGAAGTCTTTGTGTTGCTTTTTAATTAAAAAAAAAAAAAATCTATGTACAGAACTGCAGTTCCTAGAAATGTGATTCTGAAGTTGGTCTGCGCCAAGGAGTGAGTCGCTTGAGGGATTCAGTGAAAAATTTGGAAACAGTTCAGGGGCATTTCTTTGGCTTCCATGTTTAAAGGCTACAGCAGCAGAAGAGGGATGGACTGGAAGGAATGGCTATGCATTGGCCAGGGTGATGCCCGTCTCTGACCATGAGCACGGACCCCCACTGCGGTGTGTCTGGGCGGCCAGCGTCCCGGTGGGATGAGCAGGCTCCCCGGCGAGGACTCCGCAGAGACCAGCTCGGGCCGCGTGGGAAACCACACGCCATCAGTGGAAACGCTGCAGTCAGACCGCTAATCAGGGAGCCAGCTTTCCCAGAAGCAAGCAGTTACCACGGACACATGCCAACTACTCGGGTTAAAAATACTGTTAAGAAATTTCCAATCAGCACAGGATGGGAAGGTGGGCGCAGACCACAGAGACGAGCTCTGGTGCAGCAGTCAGTCCTGACCAGCAGTTTCATGACGATGAGAGTTTTCCTCGGGCACAGGCGGAGCTCAAACAAAGGCAGCTGCAAAGCCATCAATTATCTGCGGGGGAAGCGAGGGCCTGCACCTCCCCGTCTTCATTCTGCCCCATTAAGCACAGATCATGGAAGTCTCTGTATCGCAGAGAGGTCACCATGTGGGAACATTTTATTCTCATTTTAAAGTACCTATGTATTCAGATGTTTTCGTGACTTTATTATTTGACACTTCATGATAGTTGTAAATTAATACGAATTAGAGCCAAGGCAATTGTGAATATAAAGATGGGAATTTATCTGAAGAAACCTGAGACACTAACTCGAAAGGATACACGTGCCGTGTTCACTGCAGCGCTAGTGACAACAGCCAAGACCCGGCAGCAGCCCGGGTGCCGTCAGGAGGCGAGTGGACGAAGAGCGGGGGTGCGCGCACACAGTGGAATATGGCTCAGCCATGAACAGAGGAAATCTGACCCTTTGCGACAGCATGGGTGGACCTTAATTACAATAAGCCGGTCAGAGAAAGACAAATAACATATGATTTCACTTATATGTGGAATCTAATGAACAAAATAACCAAACAAGCAAATCAAAACAGACTCATAGATACAGAAAATAGACTGACAGTGGACAGAGGGGCGGG
>NW_006293349.1:2350618-2358969 GCF_000327345.1 Myotis davidii
GTAGAGACAGACTCACAGATAGAGACGAGGCAGACAGCTCTGGAGGGGAAGGGGGACTGGGAGTGGGCAGAGGGAATTGAGTGAAAAAGAAAGAGAAGAGCAAGAGCTCATGGACATGGACACAGGCTGTGACTGTGGGGGAGGGAGGGGGGTGGAGGTGGAACAGGGCATAGAGGAGGTAAACAGTGATGGGAAAATAAAATAAATATATTTTTTATTTTTGTATAGCAAAATAATCCTGGAAACAGATTCAGAATGACAGGCAGACAGGCAACTATGTGTAAACTTTTGTGAGAACTTAAAATGTAAGAAACAAACAAATTACAATGACAATGTAGTCATAAAACATGTTTGTCTTTGTGTCAAGGTTTTATAAAAACTAATTCACCAAATGAGTTTCTCTTTCTTAATTTGATGTACATTCCTTCTTTTTGATTTTTAGAGAAAGAGAAGGGGAGAGGGAGAGAGAGAGAAACATCGATGTGAGAGCTAACATCGATCAGCTGCCTCATGCGATGCGCTCCCCCTGCTTGGGATCAAGCCCGCAACCTGGGCATGTGCCTTGACTGGGAATCGAACCTGCGACATTTTGGTGCACGGGACGACACCCAACCAATGAGCCACACTGGCCAGGGCCTTATGTATATTACTGCTGCATAATGCTAATCTGTTCCATATGATATTTTTTTCCAAATTAGTTTACCCATATAGATGATGTTCTTTTTGACCCCTTAATAATTTAGCTCTACATGTGGTACTATTGACAAAAACTTTATCTGCTATTGAGTTAATTCTATAGAACAGAAATCATCTGAGTCTTTTGATCATTTGCTATCAATTGTTCTAGCTTAAGCTCTTCACAGTGTTCATGAAATAGTGTAGATGAGTTGACAGGAACTTCTGATTTATTCCTATAGATGTGAAAGTGCCACATGTAATAAGTGGTTTCTATATGGATTACTCTAAAACCCACAAATTGTATTTATTCTTCTATTAAGATAAATAGTTCAAATAGCAAATCATGTGATATATTTTGGATGACATGTTGCATATTTTTTGACATGCTGATAACGTGTTGAAGCATATTCTTCCAATTGGCAATTGCAACTCTGGATCTAGTTTCTTTTTTACAGTTGAAATTACATTCAAGCAGAGAGATAACTTATTAATGAGGCGCTGAATTTCCCAAAATGACTAATTTTAAAGTATTCTGAAGTGCACTCTGAAGCAACTTAAAGAATACAAGAGAACTGTGCATCTGATAGATGGAAGTGATGATAATCAAACCTGAATGGAGTGGGCATTAATTTTACAGGCATTCAACAGAAATACTAGATATTTTTAAAGCTGTATATTAGCATTTTCAAATATAATTTCAAAGGTCCTGCTTACTTTGTTTTACGAGTAATTGTCTGCTAATAGTAAATAAAAGCACCTTAAGAGATGAAAAAGTAGGGTACTTAATATACTTGAGGTCATGACTGTTGTGTGGTTGCAGATGAAAAGTGTAAAAAATAGCCTGGCTGGGGTAGCTCAGTGGTTGAGCACCGACCCATGAACCAGGAGGTCATGGTTGGATTCCCCATCAAAGCACATGCCCAGGTTGTGGGCTCCAACCCCAGTGTGGGGCATGTAGGAGGCAGCTGATCAATGATTCTCTCTCATCATTGATGTTTCTATCTCTCCCTCTCCCTTCCTCTCTGGAGTCAATAAAAATATATTTTTTAAATGGGATTGTAACACCCACTAAGTTATGCTACCATTGCTACTACAGCTGCAGCTAACAGTGAAGAAAAAATGGAGGCCTGATACATGGAGACTTATCTGAACAATGTCTGGCAGCCTGGACTTGTTAAGAGTCTATTTGCATGAGACACAGAGGCACCTCCAGGGAAATAATTCTTCCTAAGGGACGAAGGACAGACCTATGAGCTTAGCCCTGGGACACGGGTTCCTCGTCCTGGCTTGTGCCCTCTTGCAAGCCAGGACCCCTTGGAGGATGTTGGAGAGCCGGTTTTAGCCCGATCCCACAGGCCAGGCTGAGGGACCTCACTGCTGCACCAATTCGTGCACTGGGCCTCTAGTGTAAAACATAAAACCAATGGAAGTAGATAAATGTACTCTCATTCGTTTGCAGCAGACGCCACACAAATAGTCTGAGTAGAGGAATTTTTGGTGGCTTTTTGAAAATGTAAGCATAACACGGATTTGCCTTCAAAAAGATTGTAATCAAGTCAGAGTTGTCAGAGGATTGTGCTTGAACAACTCGAGAGGATTTCCTGTATCGGTCACGGAAGAGCCTCTAGATAAGGTCTGAGGGGCTCTCTAGTTGTGGACTCTATTGAGGAAACCAGCCCAGTATATAATGTGTCAGCAAGTCTATCGGTGGCAAACAGCACAGTTTATTTCTCACCCACACTCCATGTCCATTACATACTCCAGGCTAAAGAAACAGTCCCAACTGGGTGTGGTAAACACACAATACAGTACGCAGATGATGCATTAGAAAATGGTACACCTGGGACCTATATAATTAACCAATGTCACCCCCATACATTCAGTGAAGAACAGACACCGTCTCTAACAGGGCGTTATGGTCTGTGGTAAGGTGAAAGGAGGCATGCGGAGTCATCGGCTGACTCAGCACTTCCTTGGCAGTTGCACGCATCTCTTCCGCTCAGAAGGGAACACACATCATTGCATCGGCCCAAGCAAGCCACGTGCCCACCCCTCAGCCCATCAGAAAAGGGGCATGGAATGAGAACTACAAGGGGGGAAGCACATTTTTCAAGCATTGAAATAATCCAGGACACTTATGAAATGCCGCCAATACGTAGTAACTTTGTGGCCTAGGAAAAACACTTCCTCTCTTAAGCCTCAGTCTCCTTGCCTATAAAATATGAACAGTATTTAGTCATGGAGTTAAGGGCAGAATGAAAATCAATATGTAAAGCATTTAAAGTTAGGCTGAAACTCAATAAATGGTAGATACTCTTATGAATTCCACATGAAGGTAGAGCAATAGATTCTTATGATCCAAACAGGTCTTGAGCAATAATAATAAAGTTTAAGGAAATTAATATAAACAGGCTTAGCCTGCTCTTCCTTTCACTGGTTTTTATATCATTAAATTACTTAACACATATTGTTTGGGTGTGTTTTTCTCAGCTTTGCCCGCCCCAGGACATGTGCTGCAGTTCTGAGCTGCCGACTGCTGCACGTGGTACCTTTGATGAAAGGAGGCCTCGATCTTTCCAGGACCGGGTGCCAAAACCCAGTACATCTCAGGACGCGGTGACTGAGGCCAGGGGCGCGGGCCCGGCATGGCCTCCGGTAGGAGCCTTGGTGCCGAGCGGCTGCAGAACCAGCAGCCCCACAAACCACAGACCCGGTAACCGAGAGCCCTGTGCTGAGTCCACGGTTTGAAATGTATCCCGGGGAAGGATTCCAGCCCAAACCAAAATTGGCGAAAATTCTTAGGAAAGAGGAGGTTCTGGGCGGCTCAGAAATGCTGAAACGAACGGCTGCTGACGAAGTGTCTGCCCCATTTCGCCTCCTTGAACACGATGGGACGGCGGCCAGAAAGCAAGCAGAGATGTGGCTTCCAGGCCTGGCCCTTTTCCTTCTGAAAATCTGAATATTTGGTTTTCATGACTCTACACTCTGCTCATTCTCCATTTTCTTACAAGGACGATACCGTCCCCTCTGACGGAAGTCTCCTTTCACGTTCTTATAGTTTACTCAGTTCCACTCGGATATTGCTGTCCCTACACACATCGCTATTTCACGTGGTATTTTCTGCCTTCCCGCCTCACTAAGTGCTCGCTAGCAGCAACGTGGTACAGAGCGCACTTCTCATGACGCTCGGTGTCTGACCGCGCTGTTATGAGGAGACTGCATTAGCAAGCACGTGCTGCTTAGAGACCGGCCTGCCTCTCCTGGCTCCACTGCCATCACACCGACAGATGACAGTTTTCCCCACACGTCATGGCGGTCCAGGGCGGCCTGAGTGGAAGAGCCGATCGATTTTAGCCCAGGAAACGGTTGCTGTGGGGCCTGGCTAAGAAGGCCCAGGTCAGACGTGAACTTGTCCCACGTCATTCTCTGAAAATGTGTGTTGGGGGACGCCGGGGCTGGAACCATGGGCTTTCCTCGCATGAAGTCGGCACAGAGCACAGCTCCTTGCAGCAAGCACTTGGGAGGCTGGGTGAGAGAGGAAACTGAGAATTAGCATCGGGATGGAAGCCCTGGAGTGAACACCCCGTGGGGCCTCCAATCCGAGAAACAAGAGGCTAGCACAGGAGGCTGCCGGATTCGGGCCGGTGAGCCACAAAATACCACGTGTGGGCGCGCACCTACAATGCGATTGAAACTTCGTGGCCCAAGCGCAGAAGTCAGTATTTTGTGGAAGAGCCACACTCAAGGGGCCAAAGAGCTGCAACTGGCTCGCGAGCCACAGTTTGCCGACCACTGGCCTAGGGGGTAGACGGGTGGAGACCCCCAGAAGGAATACACATTGTCTCCCAGTTTAAGATCCCGGTGGCCCCAAAGAGCACATGAAGAGGGTGAACGTTCAACAGAGAAGACTGGGCCTCTGCTGTCGGTGTTCAGGGTTCGAGGTGGCCTGAGTCTTCAAGCTGTGCACACATTTATCCGTTGGTCCCAGTCTGCGTCTCAGGTTTCCATTTGCTTTTCCATCACAGCCCCGAGAATCAAATCTTCCCTGGAGCCAGCCGCCCCTGTACATCCTGAATCTTATTCCCAGTGTTCCCTTCTCCCCAGGTGATGGCAACAGGGTTCTTTACATTGTGCAAGACTCTCTGGTTTCATAATTGTCTTAAATTGTTGATTAATCATATGTAGCCAACAACTGCTTTCTTTTGTTGTTGTTTTTCTAATCTATCCACATGCCTAATCAACAGCTATCTAATTCCACGCTCCTTATTCTGTCTACATTCTCCAAGCCTTTAAATATATACATTATTGCATCTAACAGTATATTCAGAGAGGAAGGGAGAGGGAGAAACATCAATGATGAGAGAGAATCATTGATCAGCTGATTGCTGCACGTCCCCTACTGCAGATCGAGCCCACCACCTGGGCATCAAACCGTGACCTCCTGGTTCATAGGTCAACACTCAACTGTTGAGCCACGCCAGCCGGGTGTAACATTACACAGGTATCCTATTCCGTTTCATAACCTTAATCAATTCCCTGCAATTCAGCCATCTCAGCATTCTACCATCAGTAGTGCTCGGTCCTGAATGTCCGTTTTCCAGGAGTTATCTTGCTCCAAAATATCACCTTAGAGTTTGCCTCCTAGGACTAACTCTGCGTTAGCGGTCACAAGTCAGCTTCCTGAGGAAGAAGATTCTGGGTTGGAAATGTGCAGTAAAAACATCTATCAAGGAATGAGGGATGTAGGATTGGGCTGAGGGAGAAATTACAGGGCAACGGAGTTGTAACAGAAACCTCAGGCCAGCCCACGTGGAACGCTGCAGCTGGGACGTCTGTCCAGGATTGTCCCGAGGCGGGAAGAAGTGGCACTTCCTACTAGATGTGTCCTTGGGTGCAGCCGCCTTGAGAAGGGGGCATGCTCTCAGGTGAGGTCACGTCCTTTCGCCAAGGATGAGTCTCAGGGAGGGACGTGGTGGTGACCCACCAGGCAGCGCTGTCCGCATCCAGGAGAAGAGAGGCCCTCAGCCCTGGGAGCAGAGGCCTGCCCCCGCCTCGGCCTCAACACTGTGGTCATATGTCTCTCAGAAAAATCCAACAGACCTGCCCTAGCTGGTTTGGCTCACTGGATAGAGCCTGGGGACTTAAGGGTCCCAGGTTCGGTTCCAGTCAAGGGCATGTACCTTGGTTGCAGGCACATCCCCAGTAGGGAGTGTGCAGGAGGCAGCTGATCAATGCTTCTCTCTCATCGGTGTTTCTAACTCTCTATCCCTCTCCCTTCCTCTCTGTAAAAAATCAATAAAATATATTTAAAAAAATCTAACTAGACCATCATGTTTCCAACGTGCGCCATCTTAGGCAGACTTTTACCAGGGGCCCCATCTCTGGCGGACGTGCCTGCACAATCCCTTCCCTTAATGGGAGCAGGACCAGGGAATATAATGGGGTATCGTTCCCGTGATTATGCTACTAATCAATTGACTTTGAGATCATCGAAAGGAAGAGGTGTTCTTGGGTGGCCTCGATCCTGGGGTGAGTCCAATAAAAGAAAGCAAAGCATCTGAGAAATAGTCCCCTGATGGCCACTGACACGCAAGCTCCCACGTGTCAGAGGGCCGGGGGCCGGGAGGCCTCCAGATGCTCGGAGAATACCGGCGGACGGCCAACAACAAGACAGGACTGCCAAGCATGCCACTCTAATAAATTCTGTCAAAACGCAGGTGAGCCTGAAGGAGGACTGAGGCCCAGATAAGACGGCAGCTCCGGTTCAGCTCACAGCTGAACTTCTGCCGGGAGCCGGTCCATCCTTGCTGTTTCAAGGGACCTGGCATATATGGCATACTGTTCTTAATATGTTTGCTCACCTTCTTGGCACTATGTGTTTTAACCAAGGTCACCTCTCCAAGAAAGGTTGTTTCCCCAGGTAGGGATTTTCCCCTGAAGTTAGGGAGGGAATAAAACCTCTTAACCCCTTCCCCAGCAGAAAGAGAACATGGCAAAAGATCCTGGACAGAACCTGGCTACAGAACTTGGTTGGAGAACCTAGACAGAACCTCGCTGAAGAACCTGGCAACAGAACCTGGCGACAGAACCTGGCTGGAGAACCTGGACAGAACCTGGCTGGAGATCCTCACTGGAGATCCTGACCAGATCCTGGCTAGGCTGCTGATCAACTGAACGCTGTCTCCGTGTCATTCCTTCTTCACCGACTCCGTCCACACCTTTGGGGACCCCTGGACCTGCTGGGGTTGGACCCCAGCAAACTTCAACCTCGGAGGACGCTGAGCAGAGCACCCAGCTCAGCCAGGCCTGACTTCGGGCTGACAGGGGCTCTAAGATAGTAAGTGGGTGTTGTTTGGAGCCATGGAGCGTGTGGTACCTTGTTATGCAGCAGCTAACCCCTCAGGACGGCCATCAGAGACCCTCTATAACTCAAACTTGACTTATTAATCCAGTGGGATTTCTCAAGATGAGAACATGTTTCAATGCTTTCCAGCTTTTCTCGTTCCACCCTCACACACATGGTTCTAGGCCAATTGTCAATGGATTCCTGCCCCCGGAGGTGCCCCGAGACCTGGTCTCCCAATGGGGCTCCCGCTTCCTTCCTGCCCTGTCCAAAGCTTACACTTTCCTAAGGCCCACGGTCCACATCTTATACATAACAGTCAACCCACGTCTGCTCTGAGCTTGTAAGGTCCTGAGAGGCTCTAATTCATTGTCTGGCCAACGCACCCAAATACCAGGGAGACTCTGCCTTCCCAGCCCGTTTCCCAACGTGGGGACCCGGAGCAGGAAGATCCTGTGACTTCTGTCCCCGACTTCCCTGCAGATGGCAGTTCAGCTTTGCCAACACAACGTAAACTGTTGGTTAGTCATAGAAGCCAACTACTGCTTTCTTTCGTGACTACTTCAATGTGGTGCAGAGTTTGAATGAAGAGTTGGCTTTCGGGTGCCAGAGGGGCTTTCTCGATTATTTATTCTAGAAACTCCATTTTAGCCCTGGCTGGTTTGGCTCAATGGATAGAGTGTTGGCCTGTGGACTGAAGGGTCCTGGGTTCAATTCTGGACAAGGGCACATGCCCCGATTCGGGCGCGATTCCCAGTGGGGGGCGTGCAGGAGGCAGCCAATCCACGATTCTCTCTCATCAGTGATGTTTCTATCTATCTCTCCCTCTCCCTTCCTCTCTGAGATCAATAAAAATATATTAAAACAACAGCAACAACAACAAAACTCCCTTTTACACACAACGAAAGTGAAGCACGAAGGGTTCAGAGGCTCCGCCTCAGCGCTGAATGTGCACAGAGAACCACTCTCTCCTGCTTCCCAGTTCACCAAGGTCATAATCAGCAGGGAACTAGGGACTTTGAGAAGAGACAGTGAGATCCGTGTTTGTCTCAATCGTGAATCACTATTATCTCGGTCTGTCATGAGTGAAGGTTGTCGAGGTAACAATGTCTAAACTTCAGAGAGTTTTTATGAACATTTAGTGGAGCCAGACAGAGGGGACTCCTGGAAGCAAGGTCTCCACAGACTGAGAAAAAGGCCTCGGAAAATAACAGCTTGCAGCTGCCTTCCAGGCATTTCATGTTTGGGAGGAAATGCAGGGGCAGTTACAGGAAGGCAGAGCAAGCAGCCAGGGGCCTGGATCACAGGCGTTCAGATTGTGGGCTGTTTC
>NW_006293349.1:2358987-2361397 GCF_000327345.1 Myotis davidii
GGGTGGGCAGAGGGGCATGGAAGGAGGGCAGGGATTACAAGGCGGGAAAGGGGGCAGTTCACAGGTGTGGTAACCTTAGACGCACAGACGCAATGGACATGGCTTGCTTCAGGCAAAGGTGCACTTTGAGTGTAGAAATCATATGCGGGGGCGGGGGTGACACCCCACCTGGGCAGGGATTTTTGATCAGATCACCTGTGAGTTCACTCTCCACAGAAGCCCGTTCTCACCCACAAGCTAGAACATTCTATTACGACAGGAGATCATTATAGGGTCCAATCGTGAGCGTGGACTCAGTCTCTCAAGCCTGACTTTGAACCCTATCCCTGCACGGTGCGATGCACGACACAGGATTTATTTAAACTCTCAGAACCTCCGTTTTATAAGTAAATAGTAAAACTTATCCCTCACGGTCTTGGCATGATAATAATCGGCTCAATGACCTTTCATTATTATCTCTTTATTTTTATGAACTTAAAGAAGTTTGTTGCACTAAAAATTGACCTGGAAACATGTCTGAAGAAGTGAGCCGTGGTTTTAGGCCGGTGGCTTCTCGGTTCTGGTGGCCATGTGACAAGGACAGGTTTCAGTCCACAGGGGGATTTCGTGATAAAACAAGAAGCAAACACTCACCGAATGGGGGCAGATTAGAGGAACGGTTTTGATAAACCATTGATGTCAGTTATGCTAGCAGTTTAAATTTTATTCAGATTATTTTAGCAGGTGCTTCCCAATCGGCCCTATACTGCTCCAGAACTACTTCTAGACTTTACCTTGGCAAGCCATCTTCCAACCTGTGAGTTCCCTGTGTGTGTGTGAAACTAAATGTGAATTTCAGATGGACACGATTTAAAGGTCCTTCACTGTGACCCTCTGATCGCTGATGTACTCCCATTGGCCATTAATTGCTTTCTGAAGCACTAATTTTTTAAAATGTAAAATAATTCTATTGAAAAAAATGTAATTCTCAACATTTAATTGTAATGATTTGATCACTACAGTGGAAGAAAGAATAAGAAACGAGGTAAAAGGGGGAAAATATTAGGAAAAAAGAAATGACATATAAAGAATAAAGAGGGTTTGCTAATCACTAATTTGCATGTTGTATCCAACAACTATAGAGAAACCAGGAGACTCTTGGTGAAACTTAAATATTTCCAAAGCTCTCTGCACAATTCAATCACAGATGTTCTGGGTGGCCCTGGCCCGTGTGGCCCAGTGGCTAGAGAGTCAGCCTGTGGACGGAAGGGTCTCGGGCACATACCTTGGTTGCAGGCTAAACCCCTGGCCCTGGTCAGGGCACATGAAGGAAGCAACCAATTGCTATGTCTCTCTCACATCGATGTTTCTCTCTCTGTGTCTCTCTCCCCCCCCTTCCTCTCTCTCTAAAAATCAATGGGAAGATGCGCTTGGGTGAGGATCAACAACAAATGCGTTTGGTCTCCCACAGCCCCCCACACATACCCGGGTTGCAGGCTAAACCCCTGGCCCTGGTCAGGGCACATGAAGGAAGCAACCAATTGCTATGTCTCTCTCACATCGATGTTTCTCTCTCTGTGTCTCTCTCCCCCCCCTTCCTCTCTCTCTAAAAATCAATGGGAAAATACGCTTGGGTGAGGATCAACAACAAATGCGTTTGGTCTCCCACAGCCCCCCAGGTCTGGACAGTTCCTGGAAGAACTGACGGGCACACCGCTCCCCTCTCAGACCTTCCCCAGGTGAGCACGGACGTGCGGTCACCACCCCTACCTGCTGGCCGGCACGAAGCCTGCCCCTCTCACACGGGAGGATGAGATCTGGGACGGAAGGAGGGAACAGAAACCACCTCCAGGTCACTCCCCCCAGATACAGGAAAAAGCTGTGTTTTCTTACTCGGCTCCGACCTCCCAGGTTATGGGTCAGATTGGATGAGCTTCTTCAGGAGGAAGCCCGCTTTTGTAGCCGAACAACTGATGTTTCTCCTCCTCCTTTCCTTGCGGGGCCTGACCATGGACTAACCCTGCTCCTGAAATCAGCCGTTTCTCCTGCTCCGCCCGATGGGAAAGGCCACGTGTGTGTCTCGGGTGAACTCCAGCGCTCGCGGAGCCTCAGCGCGGCCGTGGCCGATCTCGGCCTCGTGGACATCCCTGGCCTTGGGCGGCCGCAGGGAAGTGTCTGCGAGGGGCGTCTGGTGTCTGCTTCCGGGAGCTGGGGGAAGGCGGGGAAGAGGCGGGTGCACTTTTTTTAAAGAAACGGCTTAGAGACGCTGCTCGAGAAGCCAGCCTGTGAAGCGCAAGCCGGCCAGGGCCCCGGAGACTAACGTGTGAGGTCCCTTTGCCCACCGTGTCTCAGGGGTGCAGCCCCACGAAGTCTGCCCAGGCCTGGCCTGTGGGGCTCCGAGGGGCTGGCTGGAAGGAAAGGGGCAGAGGGT
>NW_006293349.1:2361418-2361729 GCF_000327345.1 Myotis davidii
GAAAGCTCATAGATGGACACGCCCTTCCCAACCCCTGTAACGCTGGTGGAGAAACCCCTGAGGAAGGGCGGGATCCAGGGAATGGGCCCTGCAGGGAGGGAGCCAAGTGCACCGTCACCCCGCCTTCCTGTGGGTTCGGGCGGGCGGTCAGACTCCTGGAGGCCTGCAAAGGGGTTGGTCTCAGACAGCTCCGTCTCCTGGATCTGCCTCAATCAACAAGAGCGAAGGGAAGGGAAGGAGAAGAAAGGAACAGGAAGAAAAGGAAAAAGGGAAGTAAAAATGTTGGACGTTCAGGCTGGGAGCACTTTCTC
>NW_006293349.1:2364585-2368627 GCF_000327345.1 Myotis davidii
ACTGAGGGCAGGAGGTTCAAGTCCGTGTTAGCCATTCCTGAATCTGAGTGCGTCTTTCTAACTCGTGGAGGGCAAGCACCAGGCCTTAAAGGTCTCATACTTTCGCCGGCTCGTGTTGACACAGAGGCAGCCAATTCTGATAGTTCCACAGGCGGCTCTTGGCCAAGGTTCCCACTCCAATTCCCCAGGCGCTGTCCTAGGCCCAGAAGGTCCAGGCGATTGGCAGGGGCCTGTGCAGAGGGAGGCACGAAGCTCTAGGCTTCCAGGCTCTGCTCTGTAGAGGCACTTGGGAGAGGCCAGGGTCTTGGCCTCCAAGACAGCATATTACAGCCCGGCCGGTGTGGCTCAGTGGTTGAGCACTGACCCATGAACTGAGATCACTGGTTCGATTCCTGGCCAGGGCACATGCCGGGTTGTGGGCTGGATCCCCAGTGGGGGGGTTGCAGGAAGCAGCCCATCAATGTTTCCCTCTCACTGATGTTTCCATGGTCTATCCCTCTCCTTTCCTCTCTAAAAAGTCAATAAAAACATATTTAAAACAAAAAAATCTTTTAAAAACCCACATCGTGTTATACTGCATTCAGTCCTCATTATGCTTCTGTATATATTCTACTCGTATGTGAACCTTAACCTGTACACCACGGCGAGCTCCGTAACCAGGAGCACAGAGGCAGGAGCGGGGAGCTGGCATTTTAAAGCCTTTCCTTATGAACCCGCACGCCCACAGGAGCTGAGAGGAGCTTTACGTGGTTCCACTCTAACCTGCCTGGGAGAAGGGGGGTTTTCCCAGGAGGGACGGTACCAACCACACGGAGGGCTGGAGAGAGCCCACAGGCCGCCCTGGTTGGGGGCGTGGAGGGAGAATTCGGGGGACAGCCTCAGAGCCAGAACATTCCTACGGGCTTTAAGCAAAGCCACGCACAGAGGATGCAGCCTGCCCCGGATCAGGGGAGCAGCCCCGCCCTGCCCGCCGCGGCCTAAGCTTCAGGGGAGCAGTCACACCCTGCACGCCGCGGCCTAAGCTTCAGGGGAGCAGTCACACCCTGCACGCCGCGGCCTAAGCTTCAGGGGAGCAGTCACACCCTGCACGCCGCGGCCTAAGCTTCAGGGGAGCAGTCACACCCTGCACGCCGCGGCCTAAGCTTCAGGGGAGCAGTCACGCACGGCACTGCCGACGCCTGCAGCCCGGAGCTCACGGCAGGAGCATCAGGCCTGGTCGGTTGGTCGGTTGGTTGGTCAGTCGGTCGGTCTGTCTGTAAACACTCATGTGAGGCAGAGGGTGGTCTAAGGTGGCTTTCGCCGCGTTCTACCATTTGTTCTTTACAAGGCCCAGGACACGTGACCAATGGAGACCCACACACCACAGGTTTACAACGTTAAAGTCACAAATAGCTCCAAAGCAGCGGTTCTCAACCTGTGGGTCGCGACCTCTTTGGCGGTCGAACGACCCTTTCACAGGGGTCGCCTAAGACCATCCTGCAGATCAGATATTTACATGATGATTCATAACAGTAGCAACATGACAGTTATGAAGTAGCAACGACAATAATTTTATGGTTGGGTCACAGCATGAGGAACTGTATTTAAAGGGCCAGAAGGATGAGAACCACTGCTCTGGGCAACTATGAGAGAGGAAAAACTATGTTAAAATATGTCATTTTTTTATTATCTAAAAAAAATTAAACGGCATCTTACTGTACGCAAAGACTTTCCCCCTGAAATTAAATGCAGCAGAATCCTTTTGCATTGGTGCAGGCTTGAGAAATGTTACACAAATGATGTCGACTCTACTGAAAAGCATTTCAGGTGGGGCTGTTCTCCAGCAGAAACCCTACCTACACGGACAGTTTTGGGGTGGCTCCTGGATGGTGGGCCCTGACCCGCCGCCAGTGGGGTCATTGCGCTGAGAACACATCTGTGCATCGCAGCCGCGTGGCCTCAGCTCCCATGCCCGGCCTCACAGGCTCTCGCGGGTGTTCTCCACACACAGGCCTGGGAAGTCTAGAGAAAATGGCCTTCGGGGCTTTACTGCGAGGGTCTCACTGTCCTGCTGCTCCGAGGGCCTGGGACCCAGTGGCCAGGGGAGACCAGGCAGACCTCGGCCCCACTCCACAGCCACTGCCAAACTGTCTGCGTCCTGACGCGACCCCCGTGACCCGGGTGCACACTCGCGGGGGCTCAGACATGGGCAGACGTGGCGCTGCCCGGCTGGTGGTGGGAGGCTTCCCCGGGGCGTGGCCGCGGGTGCCGGGAGCCGGTCCATCCTTGCTGTTTCAAGGGACCTGGCATATATGGCATACTGTTCTTAATATATTTGCTCACCTTCTTGGCACTATGTGTTTTAACCAAGGTCACCTCTCAGAACCTGGCTACAGAACCTGGATAGGACATGGCAAGAGAACCTGACTAGAACCTGGTGACTGAACCTGGCTGGACAACCTAGCAAGGGAACATGGCTACAGAACCTGGCTGGATAACCTGGAGAACCTGGCTGGAGAACCTAGCAAGAGAACATGGACACAGAACCTGGCTGGAGTTCCTAACCAGAACTTTGCTGGAGATCCTGACCAGAACTTGGCTAGAGATCCTGGCTAGGCTGCTGATCAACTGAACGCTGTCTCTGTGTCATTCCTTCTTCGCCAAATCCGTCCGCACCTTTGGGGACCCCTGGACCTGTGGGGTTGGACCCCAGCGCGCGGGCAGGGCAGGACCAAGCGTTGCTTCAGGTCAGCTTGTATCAGAAGCTAAAGAAAAGGGTTTATAGTAGAAGCATCACATGCCACTTGGCAGTAAAGAAAGTTATTTCGGGAGATGATAGACGGTTTGGAGTTATCTCTATTGTCATCGTCACACAAATCTACCCGCTGTTTCCTGCATTTAGAATAAAACTAGGGTTTATAGGGTGTTCTATGCCCACCGACAGGCTACGCCCTTTAGAGACTGTGTGGGAGGAGCTGTGCTCCAGGCAAAGGGATGCTCCCCACTGGCCTCTGTGCTGCCTTCACACCTCAGGGTCTCTCCGGGAGTGTTCGCTCTGGCCTGTGCCACGTGGAAATGACTGGCAGTGTGACCTTCCCTGGCCATGTGACAAGCACATTCAGGCCAGCATTCTGCTCACCACTGGCCTCTGGGCGTCACCGGAAAGGAGCGTCAACGCCTCCATACGTCCATGTTCACAGGTCAGTCAACGTATCGTAAAGGGACACAGACACACAAACCCAGCTGCCGGAAGCCGGTCCTACGCTGTCTCCGTGTCATTCCCTCTTCGCCGACTCCTGGACCCGCTGGGGTTGGACCCCAGCACCCAGCTTCAGTCCTTAGAAAGCGGCATTTAAGGATAAATACGCTCGATTAGAAGCGGTTCACACGGGCGGAGAACCACAATAGTGACCATGTTTACGGGGAAATTCCAGCGCCCACAGCAAACAGCGGCTGCAAAAACAGGTGCAGGCCCGACCCTAACAGAGGACGATCACTGACCCAAACAACCCAGTCACCACGGCACCGCACACACGGACATACCAGCGAGACATCCAAGTTCTGGATAATAGACTGACTGCAGCTCAGGGTATGATTTCCCCATTTGTTAATTAAAGAGCCTATCTCCTTAAGCAACATCTTTTCCCGTCAGGTGATCTAGCACAGTATCGCTTCCTCAGTCAGTGTTTCTAACAATGACGACTATTCACCGAAGTGGTGAAAAGGGAATAAAATAACTCAGGGGTGGGCAAACTTTTTGACTCGAGGGCCACAATGGGTTCTTAAACTGGACCGGAGGGCCGGAACAAAAGCATGGATGGAGTGTTTGTGTGAACTAATATAAATTCAAAGTAAACATCATTACATAAAAGGGTACGGTCTTTTTTTTTTAAGTTTTATTCATTTCAAACGGGCCGGATCCGGCCTGCAGGCCGTAGTTTGCCCACGGCTGAAATAGCTCCATTAGCGTGACAGCTCAATTAAGTAAGTGGGTATTGCTCAATAAGAAAGACCATTTTTAGAGCATAATAATGGACACAGACAGTAGGCGGGTGAGGGCATG
>NW_006293349.1:2368658-2374635 GCF_000327345.1 Myotis davidii
GAGTGGCTGGGGGAGGTCAATGCGGGGGGGGGGGGGGGGGGAGACTTATGCAATACTTTAAACAATAACAATTTTAAGTTAAAAAGGAAAAGAAATACAATTTTTAGCATAGGCATAGTGTGTTTAAACAAATTAAGAGCAAAGGGGCCTTCTGATCTTTTCTGAATTATGAATTGATCCAGGAAAGATGCAAGAGTTTGAAGGTTATCCAAAAAGAATATTTGATAATATGAGGGTGTCATGAAAGGAACTGAGAAAACTTACTTGACAGAAGCAGTGACAGCAGACTTAGTTGATGAAGAATTAGTAAAGGTGCATTGTGAAAATTTGAGAACTATTTGAAGAGATTTCTTATATTGCTCTGAACCACAGAATTAGGTTAAATTATCTTAAATGGTCAAGTCTTTGACATCAAATTTAGGCTCTGTGCATGCGCCTCCACTTTGTACATTTAATGCAGATTACTAAACAGATCATTATAAAGTTTGTGTCTATTTAATTTACAATTGGGGAACATACATCTAAGTGCTAAGTACTTGTTCAAAGTACTCGGAACTATTTTAAAATGTTTTTCTGTAGGTTCACAGGCAAAGTTGTGACAGAAAAACGCCATTCTACAGATGAACCAATCTTGGTTCCCTACCAACAAGAACTGGAGAAGTGAGACTTTGGGAGGGATCCGACTGCAGGTGTCAGAGGCGGCAGGAGGTCAACGCAGGGATCTCAGGGCTCTGAAGTGAGAAGGGCCCGGCATCTGCCTGGGCGTGTTTACCTCACAGCTTCACGTTCGCTTCTCCGCCTCCTCGTGGAATGAGGCCTGCATCTCAGATATCTCATCCACACAACAGACTCATCACACAGATTTGTGTGGATTAAATAAGTTAATGTATGTAAAGCCTCCCCCCCCACCCCCCGCCTTGCCTCTGTCTCTCCCCCTCCCATCTGAAAGCCTTTTCACAGCGCACTATTTAAAAGTAGGTTTTAAACATTCTATGCACGTGCTTTAAACAGTGTGATTTCCCAGCTTTGCACGTGGGCGGTCCCAGGCTACACATGTTTAAGTGACACAGTTCGTGGGTCTCTTAGGGCCTCGCAGGAGGGACGTGGTCACAGTTCGGGCGGCACCGCCCTCCTTCCTGGAGTCCCCGTGGTGTGAGCAGCACTGTCGGCGGCTTCCCACACAGGTCTCTGTGCTGGCGTGTCCCCTGGAGCCCGGGGAGACCGAGAGCACCCCACTTTCTCTCCCAGTGACCGCAGGAGCCCCTCTGCCACCTGAGCCTGGAAACAGCCAAGAGCCAGGAGCCCCGGGACGAGGGAGTCTGCACCCACAGCCCAACTCAAGTCAGTGCGCTGAGGCCAAGAAGGTACAGCTCAGACCCTCCTCCTGAGGCCCGGTCACATGCCTCCTGCACCTCCTGCACCTCCTGCTCTGGCCTCGCCCATCCAGGCCCCAGACCTCCGCTTCGTGCTGCAGGAGAAGGGGAGCAGGGGCTCTGACTGTGAGGAGACGGTGGGGACCTGTCCTGGAACACCTGGAATGAGGGTGCTGCCCGTGCTCCCCAAGAGCAGCCACCAGCGCTGCCTCAGGAGCTAGGATGAGACCGGCAGCCCCCGGGCCTGAGAGGCACCTGCACAGCCGCCTTTCCTCTTGGCTCTGAGCTCGCGGCCTTCTCTCCCGACCAGGGCGTCCGCCTAGAGCAGGGTGATTAGTCAGCAGGGAGCTTCCGTTCATGTCCAACCCCATGTTCCTCTCCAACACGGCGAACCGTGCGCTGCACTGCGCACGCCTGGACTAATACAAAACAATCCTGAATGCCAATAACAGTCCTGAATGCCAATAACAGTCCTGAATGCCAATAACAGTGCTGAATGCCAATAACAATCCTGAATGCCAATAACAATCCGGAATGCCAACTGTAACTGACAAATACAATTCAAGTTTTTATAAAGAAGGTAACCTATGCAATGGGAGAAAATATTTTCACCTCATAAAGGGTGCGTATGAAAATACATAAATTCAATACAATTTGTAAATTCAAAAGCAAAAAAAATCCGAGTAAAAATGGACAGAGGACCCAGCAGGTATGGCTTCCTGGTTGAGCACCAATTAAGAAGTTGCTGGTTCGATTCCTGATGAGGCCACTGGGTTGTGGGCTCGATCCCCAGCCGGGGCCATGCGGGAGGCAGCCGATGGGTGATGTTTCTCTCTCATTGATGTTTCTATCTTTCTCTCCCTCTCTCTTCCTCTCTCTCTAAAAAATCAATAAAAACATGTTTTAAAATGGACAGAGGAACTGGATAGACATTTTCCCAAAGACATACAAGTGGCCAACAGGTACATGAAAAGGTGTTTGACATCACTAATCACCAGGGAAATGTAAATCAAAATCACAAGGAGATATGACCACGCACATCACCATGGTTATCACAGAAACGCAAGAGACTCCCTGCTCGGTGGTAAGAGCTTCGAGCCATGAACCTGGAGGTCACGGTTTGATTCCTCTCAGGGCACATGCGGGGTTGTGGGCTTGATCCCCAGTGTGGGGCATGGAGGAGGCAGCCAATCAATGATTCTCTCTCATCACTGATGTTCTATCTCCCTCTCCCTCTCTCTGAAATCAATAAAAACATATATATATTTTTTAAAGCAAGAGATAACAAGCATGTGGAGACAAAAGAACCTTTATGCACTGTTAGTGGAAATGTAAGCTGGCATAGCCACTAAGAAAAACAGTACGGAGGTTCCTGAAAAATTAAAAATAGAATTACCCTATGGTGCAGCCACCGGGTTCTGAGTTCATACACTAACGAAAGGAGATGGGAATCGGGGAGGGATCTCTGTCCCCCACGTTTACTGCATCCACAACAGATAGTTGAGTTAGTTCTTAATGTGACTTGGGGAAATCATGACGAGTTGGACCTGCTGTGAAAGAGATGATGGGGCCAAGTGACATTTTCTTGTCGGTCGAATTGGACCATAGGAAGAAAATACAGTCTTTGTTAAAATGCTTTTGGATGTTGTCACACATAGAAGTTATATGCAATGGAACCTTTAAAAAGATTGCATTGGTTATTTGGTGTGAATGGAAAGTAAATTATTGACTTAACATTTACCAAACCAAGTGGAAAAATGTCTGTTTATCAAACATGCGCAGTTATCTATGTCAAAATATAAATAGTTTCTTTACCAAATATTTCTAGAGTAATTTAACCTTCCCCAAAACAAGACTAATTTTATTTGTTTTAACAAATCTGATCTATTTTAACCACACTGACTTTGTCTAAAGAGATTCTCTTCTAAAATTATGGATCAGGGCCTGAAGCTTGAAATGTAAAAAATCAGTTTTATGATGTGTATATACGTGGAAGATCACAGGATTCTGTCAAACACAACAACAACTGCTGACTTTGTCTTATTAAGGAAACAATGTGCAAAGCATTTCCACTTTTCTTTATGCTCAGAGGATAAGACAGACAGCGGTCACTCTACTTGGAATATTTTTTCCCTTTAGACAAGTTATTTAGTTTCTCTTGCTTCATTCGTTCAAGAGTCCTTTTCCCAAAATTGTTTATCAATTTTTGTTTAATACATCACAGACTACTTAAAATAGGTAACATTAGAAGGTTTCCATTGATAAGCAACAGAAGCGGGCTTGAGTCAGCCACCAGTTTACACTGAGGGAGAAGCAGGGGCAAAGGCGGGCAGGAAACAACTGTGCGATTACTCATTTCCATAAACTTCTTACCGGACTAACCCAGAAAAGAGGGAAAACACAGAGTGTCTAGTAAGAAACGCGATCGGGCACGTTGGTACTGAGCCCGCAGGTATTAAAGGGTAAAAACAGCACACATAACTCTGTGTTTGCAAATTCAGAGACTTAGATGAAAAATACCAAATTCTTCAAAGACACAAACTAACAAATATATAATCTGAACAATTATATGTATACAAAATTGAATTTCTACATAGAGCAGCAGTTCTCAACTTGTGGGTCACAACCCCTTTGGGGGTCGAATGACCCTTTCACAGGGGTCGCCTAAGACCATCAGAAAACACATATATAATTACATATTGTTTTTGTGATTAATCACTATGCTTTAATTATGTTCAATTTGTAACAATGAAATTGGGGGTCACCACAACATGAGGAACTGTATTAAAGGATCGTGGCATGAGGAAGGTTGAGAACCACTGACATAGAGCATCTTCCTGAAAAAAAGAAAGAAAGAAAGAAAGAAAGGAAGGGAAGGAGGGAAGGAGTGAGGAAGGAAAAAATAAATAAAGAAAGAAAACCTGGGCCCAGATAGTTTCATGGGCCATTTCTAAGAAAAAAATTAAAGAGAAATAATACCAATTCGAAACAATCTCTTCCACAAAGTAGAATAGGATGAAATACTTCCCAAATCAAGTTAGGGAACCAGAAATACCCTGAAACCAGAATGTGACAAAGACATCAACAGAAAAAAACCCATAGACAAATGCTTCTTAAGAAAAAAAAATTAACGAAAATACTGTAATCTAAATATTTATACTTATCTAAATTTCAACATATTTATAAATACTTTTGTTTAAACAAAGCACAGCAATTAATAATCTAAAATTAAAAATCATCTTTTAGAAGTTGCTTTTTCATTTTGCTTATTTTGGCTCATGACCCTGGAGTTTTCCACTCACAGAAGAATAACCAATTAAAGTTGGGCACATTATTTTACGAGATTAGTTTTCACATGTGATCCAAAACGTTAATGCCTGCATTCTAACGTTTTAAAAAGTTTTAATCCTCTAAGACAGAGCGAAGTGTGAGGATATGGCGGAGAAGTGAGAGGAAGTCTGGGTAAGGGGCGAGGGAGGGGAGAGTAGGAGGGAAGAGAACAGGAACCTTCGGCATCCGGGTGTTTCTGCGCTTCACTAGACTGTCCCCTAATCAGACCGTCTCCTAAGATTCACCAGTGATTCTGAGATAAGCTAGTCTTATGAGTTAGCAGATCCTTGGCTTCTTGAATCTGTCAAGTTTCTTAATGTATTATTTCTCATTCTGTTCCCCATCTCAGCACATCCCCTCAGTCCAAATCCCAATGTGTTGTGAAAAACTTGAGCTTAACTTTTTAAAAAATGCAGAGAATGACAGCATGCCACGTGTAAACTTCAAAAATCCAGGGCTCTGCATAGGATTCCAGTCTACAAGATAAGCGCGCGTAGGAGATCGGATAAGGCCTGCTCTTTGAAGACTTCAAACGCATGCATATCTTAAAGAGCAAAACTGCTTACACCCAGAATCTCTACACTCCTTCCCCGAAAGCCCCTTGCTTGGTGTCAAAGTGCTTTAATGTTTTCCAGGGAAGGAACCATCATTTAAAGCTGGCATAGATTCCCCTGCTCTTGTTTCTAAACCAGATTTTGGGTTTATTGGCATAACTCCCTCACTGGGTGATAGCACGTTATGCTACTAAGATCCTGAGACTTTTGATATATAGATAACGTTTGCTGTATACTTGTCAGAAGCAATACTTAGAAGTTAGATTCTCTCACTATGGCCTGGCTGGCGTGGTCCGTGGGTGAGCATTGGCCTATGAACCTGGAGAGGTCATGGTTCAATTCCCGGTCAGGGCACATGTCTGGGTTGCGGGCTCAATCCCCAGAGTGGGGTGTGCAGGAGGCAGCCGATCAATGATTCTCTCTCATCATTGATGTTTCCATCTCTCTCTCTCTCTCCCTTCCTCTCTGAAATCAATCAAAATATATTTTTAAAAAAACTTCTCTCACTATGGAGATTTTGGCAGAAATTGCACATAGTCAAAATGTCCTCTTGCGTCCTGAACCTTCTGTGGCCTCTCCTATTGGAGTCGATGATGAATAATTAGTAAAGCCAGCCTCTTGACCCTCCTTCTGGACAAAGGCCATCACTATCTTTTGAGAAAATGAAGGACTGATTCAAAATTTAACCTTGAGATTCAAATGTCTTGGCAATAGGCTCCT
>NW_006293349.1:2374712-2380590 GCF_000327345.1 Myotis davidii
GTGGGAGAACAGAGTCAGGACCATGAACACACTACACTGTGCCACGACATTCCCCAACGTCCTCCCTTGTTCCCCAAACACGGTGGGCGATGACACTTGACAAGATGAGTTTATGTCCATTTAATAATTCACTTCCTGTCATTAGTTTTAAAATGTCATGAGGAAGCACAGATAGTCTGCTTTGAATTTTTCAGTGAAAAATGTCATGGAAGTCAGTAAACTAATATATAAATTCTTTTTTAAAAAATCCTCCCAGGCAATATGTCCCTATTAATTTTAGAGAGAGAGGGAGGGAGAGAGAGTAGCATCCATGTGAGAGAGAAACATTGACTGACTGCCGCCCGTACGCCCCGTCAAACAGGCAGCCGAGGGAGGTGTCCTGACTGGGCGATGAACACACCACAGTGCTCCAACCACCTGAGCCGCTGGCCAGGGCTACATAAATTCTTAAGTAATAGGCCGCATGGTCTGTGGCCATCAACATGTATTTTTATATTTTTGGTGCAGTACACATAACACAAAATTTACTATGTTAGCCATTTTAACACGTGCAACTAAATGGCATTTACCACGATTAGAATGTTGTGCAACCATCTTATTTTGTTTTAAGACATTTTCTTCATCCCGAAAGGAAACTCCATACCCTTTTAGCCGTCATTTCTCATTCCCAGCCTCCCTGGCCGCTGGCAATCATGATTCTGCTAACTCTGTGGACGTGCCCCGTGGGTACTTTGCATAAATGAAGTCATGCCATCTGTGCGCTTCTGTGTCTGGCTTCTTTCACTTAGCACCGTGTCCTTACGGTTCACCCACTGCAACGTCATCAACACTTTTATCCTCTTTCTGGTCAAATAACGCTCCACTGTGTGGACACGCAGTGTCTGCTATAGTCATCAGCTGACGGATCTTTGGGCTGTTCCATTTTTTAACTACAGTTAACAGCGCTCCTGGGAACATTCATGCGCAAGTTTTTGTTTTAACACCTGTTTCCATTCCTTTCGGGGTGTACCCAGGAGTGGGACTGCTGAATCGTACGCACTTCGATGTTTAGCTCATGGAAGAGCCGCCACCCGGTTTTCTGCAGTGGTTGTACCATTTTACAGTCCCACAGCAATGAGGGGGGTTTCCAATTCTCTTCAACTTCCTATTTCCCATTTTTTAAAAAATTCTGTCCATCCTAGTGAAGACTCTAGTATTGCATTGTGGTTCTGATTTAGAAAGTGTATTTCTAACATTATGTTTATGTATTGGGGAGAAAAGTAACATAAGATATGTATTATTAACTTTGAATTTATTTCCTTTCTTACACATAAACATTGACGGTAGACAAGTTAGAAATGAGACTACAGAAGACATTGTTCGCTTGAATTAAAAGATATGGCAACTTAAGTATGTGATGGTTTTAATCAAATTTAATTCTATGTATAAACTGTATGTGAATTACTCTCTGGTGATTACTCATTATTGAAACTATAGTCTCTCATGCATTGCTGATGAGAAATCTAATTTATGAGCATAAAACTGTGTGAGATGAAATCTGAATTTCTAAACTTCTGCTATTAAGTTTTTTCCACCCTTTTTTAACTGTTAATGAAATGGTCAGATATAATGTTTAAAAAGTATGTAGCTGCCTTTTCCCTTTGTATGTTGGCAATGCATTTTAATATTTGGAAAAAATAATATATTTTTTTTCCTGAGAGATTTAAAACATATCTTACTTGCTCTTTTATTTATTTATTTTTAAAATATATTTTTATTGATTCCAGAGAGGAAGGGAAAGGAAGCGAGAGAACCATGGATCCGCTGCCTCCTGCGCGCCCCACACTGGGGATCGGCTGCCTCCTGTACCCCTGTGCCCTGACGGGAATCGGACCGTGACCTCCTGGTTCCTAGGTCGATGCCCATCCCCTGAGCCACGCTGGCCGGGCCATAAGCCTTTTGTTGCTAAATTATTGGATAGTTAATGGGTGGGTTTCCTCGGCAGCGTGGTGGCACGACATGAGAGCCAAGATGGGGCGTTGGAAGGTGCCGTGAGGACCGAGTGTCCTGCCGTCTGCCTGCCGCAGAGGGCAGCCAACACGGGCACCGTCAGGGCAGGACGTCGCTCTCCTAATCGCGGCGAGTACTTAGCAGGATTCGGTTCAGCCGGGCCTGGCGCGTGCGAGGCGCTCAGGGGGCGGGAATCACACCGTGACCTCTCAGTTCATAGATCAACACTCAACCACTGGCCGACTTCCTTGCTCTATTATATGCCAGAAAGAAGAACTAACAGGGCCATTTGTTCATCGGATGGAGTTTTAAACAGCGTTAAGCAAACTTATGCTTCAAATTCAAGTCCTACCTCAAAACAGTGAAATGACAGAGTGAGTTTATTTAACTGTGAAGGTTCACATCGCAACACCCGTAGGTCCCGACGTCCTTGCTTTGACAGGTCTGCGTCGGCTTCCGGAGACCCTGCGCTCTGCAGGTCAGTCCTTTCCGGGCGGTGGAATCTCTTCGGTGAACAGTCCGCCGAAGGCGCAGCTGCACTGGCGGCGGAACAGCCTGAGAAAGAAGATGCCTTCCATACAGCCAGGCAGGCCAGGCCCTGCCGGACACTGTGGATAACGCGCCACACAGCCGGGCATGCGCTCATTTGACGGCACATCTGGAGCTCATAAAGATAACTGCGTTTGTACTTTGCTTGGGAAAAAGATACCATTATAAAAAAAACCGCTCTGAAGGATTCAAGATGACAGTGGGATAGATAAAGCGTGTATTCACCTCCTCCCAGAACCAAGTTGGAATTACAATTAAATTCCAGAACAATCAACCTGATCACCGACTGAAGGCGAGGTGAACCGCAGTCCAGGACGCACAGAAGGCCCGTGGAGACTGGGAGGAAGGGCGGGACGCTGGAAGGGCTGGCCCCCGCTCACGTGTGGCGGATGAGAAGCAGGAGGAATAGCTCAGCTGCAAAGACACCCCCCCTCAACCCCAGGAGCAAACGGTCCCAGTCCCAAAGGGGCTCCCAGCCCAGAGCCCAAGTACTGGGATTGACGCTGGGGACGCGAGGCTGGTACAACAGCCACAAATCCACACACCGAGACACCCCATGAACAAGATGAAGGGTGAAAGCCACGTGGTCATATCAAGAGATTCAGAAGCAGCACTGGATACAACCCAGCGCCCAGTTATGACAAAACTCCCAGCAAAGTGGGAACAGAGGGAACATCCCTCAACATAATGAAGGTCATACCCACACTAACACCACCCTCAGTGGGAGAGCTCTGAAGGCACCCCCTTAAGGTCAGGAACAAGACGGGGGTGTCCACTTGCCCTTTCTGTTCGACATGGCTCTGGAGGTTGGAACGGAAGAAGTAAACTGCCGTTACTTGCAGATGCCACGGTACTGTGTATGGAGAAACCCAAAACTCAGCAAGAACCCACAGAACTGATAAACACAGCGGGTAGCAGGATACACATAAACATTCAGATGTTGGCTGCCATTTTATACACCAGTAACGAACTATCAGAAAGGGAAACTAAGGAAACAACGTCACTTTTACAACTGGGAAAAGAAAGAAAGAAAACCTGAAGAAAGACACTGAAGAAAGAAATTGAAACAAATAAATAAGTGTAAGCATGTGCCATGCTCACAGACAGGGGGAACTGACATCAGTAAAATGTCCATGCCACCCACAGCCACCTGCAGATTCAATACAATTCCCATCAAAACACTGGGGACATTTTTTCATAGAACTAGAATAATCCAAACATTTATACGGAACCACAAAATACCCCAAATAGCTACAGTGATCTTAGGAAACAACAATAAAGTTGGAGGCATCATGCTACCTGATATTGAAGTATTCTAACAGGCCATGTTTTAAAATAAAAATTTAAATCAAAACATTATGGTACTGGCATGGAAACTGACACAGGTCAATGAAACAGAAGAGAGAGTCAGAAATTAATCCACATCTATTTGGTCAATTAATCTCTGACCAGGGAGGCAAGAACATACAATGGAATAAGACAGTCTATTTAATAGATGGTGCTGGGGAAATTGGACAGATCCATGCAACATATGGGATGAGACCACCTTCTGACACCACCCACCAGAGTAAACTTAACATGGATTAAAGGCAAATGTGAACCTGAGACCATGAAGCTTCTAGAAGGTAAATAAGCAGTAAAATCTCGGACATTGCTCTTAGCCCGATTTTTTCTGACATCTCTCTCTGGGCAAGGAAGACGAAAGAACCAATAGACATAAACCAATGGAGCTACATCACATTAGAAGCAACGGGCACTATCACCAAAACAAACAGATAACTGCCGAACGGGAGAAAATGTTTGTCCATGACACACTTGATCAGGGGTTAATATCCAAAGTGTATAAAGAACTCATACAATTCAACTCCAAAACCTAACAGTCCAACGACAGGAATAAACACTTCTCCACCCAGGTGGCCAAGAGGCACATGGGAAGACGCTCTCTATCACTAACCGTCAGAAGGAGGCACATTAAAACGACAATGCGGTACCACTCACCCCTGTCAGAATGGCTATCGGCAAGTGCTGGCGAGGATGTGAGAGAAGGGAGCCCCTGTGCACTGCTGGTGGGAAGGCCGACTGGTACCGCCACTGCGGAGAACAGTATGGCGTTTCCTCAAAACGTTAAAATGGAACTGCCTTCTGACCCAGCATTTCCACGTCTAGGAATATATCCCAAAACACGGATTCAAAAGAATATATGCAGTGAACACATGCTCACTGCAGTGTTATTTCCAGCACCCCCATGCCTATTAACAGACCAGTGGATTAAAAAAACTGGCTGTAGCCCTGACCAGTTTGGCTCAGTGGATAGGGCGTCGGCCTGCTGACTGAAAGGTCCCAGGTTCGATTCCAGTCAAGGGCATGTACCTTGGTTGCGGGCACATCCCCCGTAGGGGGTGTGCAGGAGGCGGCTGATCAATGTTTCTCTCTCATCGATGTTTCTAACTCTCTGTCCCTCTCCCTTCCTCTCTGGAAAAAATCAATAAAAAATACATTTTTTAAAAAAGTGGCTGTACATATATACAATGGAATATTACTCAGCAATAAAAAGAATGGCATCTTACCATTCCTGACAGCCTGCAGAGGACTAGAGGGTATTACGCCAAGTGAAGTAAGTTAATCAGAAAAGACAAGTACCATGTGATCTCCACTATAGGTGGGATCTAAAGAACAAAGTAAATGATAAGACAAAAGACACACAGAATCATAGACACAGAGGACACACTATGGCTGCCAGAGTGGGTGTGCTGTGGGGGATGTGGTGGCAAAGGGGAAAGTTTAACAAAGGACACAGGGATGGAAGGCACAGCACAGGGGATACAGTGAGTAACGCTGTAGTAACTGTGGGGGCCCGGTGGGCACTGGAAATACAGGCAGAACGCTTGGTCAAGTCTTTGATCGTCTACCCACTACGCGGTCCACCTGAAACCAATGCAAACTAGTACTCAATGCAAACTGTAATTGAAAAGTAAAATTCAAATCAGAAAAATAAAATGTCCCAAAAAATGCTTTGAAATCCAGTTCTTCAACACGAATTAGTTATAATCACATTGCTTTCTGCAGTTTTGGGGTTTGTTTTTTTTTTTGCCCATTTCCGCATGTGGAATTATGGAAAAACTTGTTGAAATAAATTTTGACTTGTCCTCAATTTTATTACTGAATACTTTTAAAAGAACATGAAAATGAACACAGAGATTAGTAACAGATCCCACAAAAAGATAAGCAATTTAGATTAAATAGCAAATAACAAATGAGACTTTCCAAAATAGAAAGTAACAAAATTGTGAGTCCTTAAAAATGATGATACAAATATTGATTATTATATAACAGGAATTCA
>NW_006293349.1:2380938-2381284 GCF_000327345.1 Myotis davidii
CCCCCCCATCCACAGAGTTCACCCCCCATCCACAGGGTTCGCCCCCATCCACAGAGTTCACCCCCACATCCACGGAGGTTAGACCCACTGCATGGAGGTTACACCCTCATATCCATGGAGGTTACACCCTCACATCCATGGAGGTTACACCCTCACATCCATGGAGGTTACATAGGAGAAACGATGATAAAGGACATTGGGGCCCCGGAGGGAAGCAGCCTGGCTCCCTGTTCTCTGTATCGTTGGCAGGAATTGGGGAACATGAAGCCCTGTCTCTGAAGGACGATCCCAACTGTAAAGAGCAGAACAGTCCCCCGCCCTCCTGGCTGCTCTGTCCTCCCTCCTG
>NW_006293349.1:2390685-2391461 GCF_000327345.1 Myotis davidii
TCAAATTTTGCTTTATGAAAAAATATAGCTGAGAAATCGTACACCCCTTATTCATTGATTGACTCATAAATAATTTCGTGAATACTCTTTCTTGGTATCTATTTCATGTAACAGTATGTGCATTAAGTCACTTTCCAAATAAAAGGTAACATAACATCAAACCCTTTTGGAACAGAAGGGCCTTAAGCAAGACACAGCGAGGATTTCACAATGTTTTAGGGAAATTATTCAACAAACTGCATTGTTGTTCAGTTAATCCCTTGGTGGCCCCAGGATGAAGGAGTCGGACCCTCATGGTCTGCGCATGTGTGTGCCTGGGCGTCCCCGTCCTCGGAACGTCCGTTTGTGACTGAACGATGTGGCGGCCATCTGACCTGTGTCCCCACGGCACAGAGCCCAGCGCTCCTACCATTCCCTCACGGCCGCAGGCTTGGATGAGGTGTCGGCGTGAGCTGTGTGCTGACTGGAGCCCAGTAACTGGACACAGCTGCCTCCCGGGGAGCCTGACAGATTCTTGTCGTTGGGAGCCAAGGGGCGCGGCTGTGGGGAGCGGGGAGGCTGCGGGGAGACACAGAGAGGGAGCCCGCCGTCTGAGGAAGGAGAAGCTTCCAGAGTCTCGGTCAGTGCTCGCTCTTCTCTGAGCCAACTGCCACATCCACAGGGTTCACCCCCACATCCACAGGGTTCACCCCACATCCACAGGGTTCGCCCCCATCCACAGAGTTCACCCCCCATCCACAGGGTTCGCCCCCATCCACAGAGCTCACCCCCCCATC
>NW_006293349.1:2393321-2397877 GCF_000327345.1 Myotis davidii
TCCCCCTCCTGGCCGGCTGCGTCCCCCTCCTGCCTGCTGAATCCCCCTCCTGGCCGGCTGCGTCCCCCTCCTGCCGGCTGCGTCCCCCTTGCTGCCCCAGCTCCTCAGAGACGAGTGTGTGCTCAGTGACTACCTGCTTCACGCCACCCAAGTGCACTTTGATCATAAACGCTTCTCATCATTTCTAAACATCTCGGATCCTGGACATCTTTCGAAAATGTATTGTTCCTTGTTTTATAAAACCGCGAACCTAGAAGATAAAGCATTTTTTTTTTAAATTGTGGTTTTAATCACATACAGCAAAATAACAATAATAATGAAAGCTGTAATTAGTGGGGGATGACGTTATGGAGGGGTTCTGCTAAGCACTTCATGTGGATCATGTCTTCTAAACCTTAGAAGGAGTTCCACCCTGCAAAGGCAGGGAGTTCTATTCCCGCGAACCGTCAGTGTGCTGGAGATGACCTTGACTTATGCTGGAGATGACCTTGACTTGTGCTGGAGAATGAGCTTGACTTGTGCTGTAGGATGACCTTGATTTGTGCTGTAGGATGACCTTGATTTGTGCTGGAGGATGAGCTTGACTTGTGCTGTAGGATGAGCTTGACTTGTGCTGGAGGATGAGCTTGATTTATGCTGGGGATGACCTTGACTTTTGCAAGCTTGGATTTACGGTTCTCGGGGCTCTTCTGTTCCAGGGGGGTCCTGACCTGTGCTGTCGGGCCAAGCACTCACTCTAGGCCCTAGAGCAGGGGTGAGCAAACTTTTTGACTCGAGGGCCACAATGGGTTCTTAAACTGGACCAGAGGACCGGAACAAAAGCATGGATGGAGTGTTTGTGTGAACTAATATAAATTCAAAGTAAACATCATTACTTAAAAGGGGACGGTCTTCTTTTTTTTTTTTTTTAGTTTTGTTCATTTCAAATGGGCTGGATCTGGCCCGCGGGCCGTAGTTTGCCCCCGGCTGGTCTAGGGCCTGGTTCTGGGAGCAAGGACGTGGCCTCTTGGCCTCAGCTGACGGCCTTGTGTCCCGCTAAGTGCCTTCACTCTGGCCATGCCCAGTTGCCCAGGTCTCTCCGCACCATGCCACCTCCACAGTCTGCCCAGCTCTGCACCCGCTTCTGGTCTAGGATGCCCTCCCAGAGTCACACCCTGTAGATCTGCAGCTCAGGCCTGGGCCCGGCCGGGAAGGCGATGGCTTCTCTGGATGCTTCCTCTCTCGCGCTCCCCTCCCGCTGGCAGCCTCTTTCTCTGGCCTGTGGCTCAGAATCAACCTCAAAAGTATCGCATGTGAGCAGGAGCCAGGCTCCCAAGGCTCCGAATCCCTATTTTACTTTTATTGATTTTAGTGTGTGGGGGGGAGAGAGAGAGAGAGAGAGAACCAGAAGGCTGGGGGTGCCCTGCCCTGGCCAGAATCAGTGCACAGGAGGGTGCGCCAATCCACTGAGCCCACCCAGGGTAGAATTCTATTTTAATAGCAAGATTTAAATGTAAAACCAAAACATTTTTTAACTTAATTATTTATTCATTTATTTATTTTCTTGTTAATTCTCACCTGAGAATATTTTTTCCATTGATTTTTAGAGAGTGGAAAGGAGAGGGGAGGGAAGAGGATGGGAGGGGAGGAGAGGAGAAATACCTTCTGCATATGCCCCAACCTGGATGGGATTGAACCTGCTACCATTCGGTGGGTGGCCAAGGCTCTAACCACTGAGAAACTGGCCGGTGCAAAACCAAAACATTTTATTAAATATATTTTTATTGATTTCAGAAAGAAAGGGAGAGGGGGAGAGAGAGATAGAAACATCAATGATGAGAGAGAATCACTGATTGGCTGCCTCCTGCATGCCCCCTACTGAGGATTGAGCCTGCAACCTGGGCTTGTGCCCTGACCAGGAATCGAACCCAGGACCCTTCAGTCCACACTCTATCCACTGAGCCAGACCAGGGCTAACCAAAACATTTTAAATAAAAAAGTTGAGAATATGAAATAATATATGTGATATAAACATTTAGGTTGTAGGCATGGAATTTAATTAATACTTTTGGTTGTTTTATCATAGAACATTAGACAGACTGGATTTGCTTATCATGAGCCTACCAGTGGTCGGCAAACTCATTAGTCAACAGAGCCAAATAGCCAAATTTTTTAAACTTAAACTACACAGGTAGGTACACTGTTATTAACTTAATTAGGGTAGTCCTGAGGCTTAGGAAGAGCCACACTCAAGGGGCCAAAGAGCCGCATGTGGCTCGCAAGCCACAGTTTGCTGACCACGGGTCTAGGCCACTGTATCTTTAGTAAAGTAAAGTGACTCATGGGGATACTATTTCTTTTTAAGGCCAAGAACATGGAAAAGATATACAACCAAAGAGCTGAACACACGGATACCGGCCAGTTCTCATGCTGACGGTGCCTTCTGAATGTTTTTGAGGGTGACTGACACGCGGACAGGCAGGTCACGTGCTTTGACTCCGGCCATATCTTCCCGGTCCGCACCCGTGACTGGGGTAGGGCAGGAGGAGCAACAGCCTTGGCTGCATGACATCTAGAGTGTTTCGAAGAATCTGAGAACATACTTGCATGATACAGATGTTATATGAACTCCGCATAGGGAATAACTTTAACAATATTGTTAACCTAACACAGCGGGGTCGTCTGCCAACAGCATTCTAAATGAATACGAAAAAAAGTGCTAGTTGGTGTTTTACAATTTACTTTTCACTATTTATATAGTTTACACAATGAGATACATGTCCTCTTTAGCGTTTTAATACTGCTTTTAGCATAATTATAGTTATAAGTTGAGTTTTACTGTCATCTTTAAACGCTCTTAAGGTTTTATTTTGCCAAAGATGCAGCCATGAGATAATTAGCATTAAAAGTCCTTAGGAATTTTGCTTCATTATGCTATTAAACTTAATAGTTTCGTGGAAACAATCCCCTTTGAACATGATCGTGGACAAGCGGCTCTGTCTTTCACTTTATTATTTTTTTTACTTATTTCAGAAATAGCAGAGGCCTGGCTGGTGTGCTCAGTGGTTAGAGTGTTGGCCCGCACACTGAAGGGAGGCAGGTCAAGGGCACGTACCTGGGTTGCAGGTTTGTTCCCTGATCCCGGGTCAGAGTGCTGCTTGAGGCAACCAATCGATGTGTCTCTCTCACATCGATGTCTGTCTGTCTGTCTCTCTCTCTCTCTCATCGATGTTTCTCTCTCTCTCTTCCCTGCTCCCCTTCCCCTCTACAAAACCAATGGAAAAAATATTCTGGGGTGAGGATTAACAACAACAACAATAACAACCAAAAAACATACATACAAACAAACAGAAACAGCAGAGATTTTGAAGTGCAGGAAGTGTGCAGCAAATCTCAATCTGGTTAAAAGTGCGGTGGAGAATCTGTAGAGTTGGGAAATGAGAAAGATCCCTTGCAGCATGTTCGATCACGTGCATTTTAAAGGTGAAGACATGATTCTCTCGATGCTTCGACTAGCAGAGTCCCCAGGTAACACAGATGGGGGCTTCCTTGTGCACCAGCTGTGCTATGTTCATAAGCCCGCGAATGTTTACATGAGTCTCACTGACCCGCCCACGAACGGTTGCGAGATGCAAACACTGAAGCAAAGACTCAACATGGGAGCTCCTCAGCACAGAGAGCAGCACGACATCTCCACGGAGCGAGGCGCCAAGGCCTTCTATGAAGATGCTCAGGCCCACGAGCCTGCCGCTCCGCGTGGAACAGACGCACCGCGAGGAGAGGCTCAGTGAGCACCTGTAGGCGCGCTGCCCACAGCAGCCAGGAGCGGGTGGCGGCATTTTTCCTCATGTCGGAAGCAAGCAGTAAGGGGAGCCGAGTTTCTGCTTCCCTGAGAAGCTAAACTGCTCCACACTCGAGCTCAGCCCGTGTTTACCGGCTCACCTGAGCGAGCTGTGGCAGGGGAGGGGCAAGTCCTCCTGACAACACAGAGGTGCCTCCCTTGTTCCCTTGGAACCCCTCCTCTCTATCTCTCTGCTCTCTCTATGGGGTTTTTCTTCATCTCAGGTCAATTTGCTGTGATCACAGCAGGTCCTCGGGTTACGTGGGAGATCCGTTCCTACGGCGACGTAACACGATTTTCACCGGAAGTCAGAACCATCTACATCAGCACCTATGTCACTCATATGGAGCACAGACACAGCCGTCATGAAGGGAAACAGTAAAAAAAATTTAAAAGGAAGATAACAATCCCTGACATTTACTTGTGGTCAATCCTATATAATAAAAGGGTAATATGCAAATTGACCCTAAAGGCAGAATGAACGGGAATGACCAGTCGCTATGATGAGCACTGACCACTGGGGGAAGACGCTCAATGGAGGAGCTGCCCCCTGGTGGTCAGTGTGCTTCCAAAGTGGGAGCTCCCCTCAGCCACAAGCTGGGCTGACCGCTGGGAGCGCAGCAGTAGTGGCAGGAGCCTCTCCTGCCTCCTCAGCGGTGCTAAGGATGTCTGATTGAAGCTTAGGGCTGCTCCCTGCTGGCAAGTGGACATCCCCCGAGGGCTCCCAGACTGTAAG
>NW_006293349.1:2397904-2398436 GCF_000327345.1 Myotis davidii
GACGGTATTTTTTTTTTTATAAATAAATGGGAGATGACGACATAACCACGGAATGACATATGTTGAGTCTGACGTAACCCGAGGACTGCTGTATATTCTAGGATATTTCTTTGAGTTTTTTCTCCATACGGCTAATTTAGTCTTCAACAGTGTTTATTCTATTATTTTCTTTTTTCTTAAATTAAATCTTTATTGTTCAGATTATTACATTTGTTCCTCTTCCCCCCCACATAACTCCCCTCCTCCCAGTTCCCGCCCCACCATCCGCCCTCACTCCCCTCCCACTGTCCTCATCCATAGGTGCACGATTTTTGTCCAGTCTCTTCCCGCATCTCCCACAACCCTTTCCCCCCAAGAATAGTCAGTCCATTCCCTTTCTATGTCCCTGATTCTATTATGATCACCAGATTATTTATTCACGTCATTTTTAGATTCACTTGTTGATAGATAAGTATTTGCTGTTCATAATTTTTATCTTTACCTTTTTCTTCTTCCTCTTCTTAAAGAATACCTTTCAGCATTTCATATAACG
>NW_006293349.1:2399463-2404508 GCF_000327345.1 Myotis davidii
ACCGAAGCCAGTCAGTCCCGCTTCTCCCGTTTGCGTCTGGGTCCCTAGAAACTCGCCCTGCTCTGGAGCTCAGAGTCTGAAACTCCCTCCCGATTGAAAACGCCAACCGCGCCCTCCGCCGCCAGCCCGCTCCACGCGCACTCCGCACCTGAGTGTTTCACTTCAGCACTGCGCCTCCTCTGAGTCTGGGTATGATATTCTCTTTCCTCCTAATTGTAGAATTTCCACTCAGCCAGCCTTCCTGTGGCTCTGGATGATGTCCGTTCCGTCTTTTAGGTGTATTTTGATTTGGTTGTTCGAGGCAGCAAACTCCGGTGTCAACCTATGCCGCCATCTTGGTTCCTCCTATATTTTCTAGTTAGTTTAAAGATTGTAACTAGGTGCAAAGTACTCATTTTTTATTATCTTGATTGTTCCAGTTTATACTCAGTTCAGTCCTACTTTATGAATGTTATATTCCCCTGATTCTATTATGTATATAGATTTATATTTAGAATTTCTGTTTTTATTCCTTGAATTATCTTTTTTTTTTAATCGATTTCTTTCTCTTACTTGATCTGGTCTCAAGTAGTTGATGATATTGGACCATTCATTAATATCCTATATAATAAAAGCCTAATAAGCAAATCGACCGCACAGCGGAATGACCGGTCGCTATGATGCGCACTGACCACCAGGGGGCAGACGCTCAACACAGGAGCTGCCTCCAGCCTGCAGGCCCCAGACCAGCCAAGGCGGGTGCCACCAGGGGCCCCACCAATTACCCTGCCAGTTGCCCCGCAGATGGCCCTGATCTCTGGCCAGGCCTAGGGACCCTACCCATGCACAGTTTTCATGCATCAGGCCTCTAGTTTATTAATGAAAGGCTATGCTGAAGGCAGAGGCCAATGATAGACGTTCTGTGCAGCCTGTCTGTAGAGCAGACCTCTCTCCAGAGGCTCCAGTATGTGGAGGGCAGATTGATGGGCAAGATTCACATTAAGTGCAAGAAGAAGCATCCAGGCTATTGCTTTAATCAACAAGGAGACATTTCCTCAGGGAAGAGAACACTTTCATGTATTTTTTTTTCCTGTTGGCATCTTCAGATAAGACATTTTCCAAAATGTTGTGGATGTCCCCAAGCTCTAATTAAGAAATCAATAGGAAAGGAACATTCTTAAGTAAGAAATAAGTGTAACACATGAAGGTCTCTGAATTTTAGCTTGGAAAACTCAACCTACCAGCATTGGATGAGGATGCTGAAACTCCCTGCCTCTTTGGCTTATACTATACAATTAAGTGACTGGGAAAATGCCCGAGTCATTCTCCCAGAGCAGCTAACTGACGGGCCAGACGAAGAATCTGAGTCACTCGGTCCCTGTTGGGACAGATAATTCCACCAGGGCCTGCGGCCTGTAATTTAGATCAATAAGTGATGGTTTCTTAACTCTTGTAAACGGAGAATCATTTATTTATTTATTTATTTCTCTTTATGTTTGGCCTTTAAAGATCAAGTTACTGTACTTATAGCACTGGCCCTGCGGGTAAACAGTTACCAGTAGGGGTGGGTGAAAGGGTAGAAAGGGGAAGCAAGAATGTTGAGGATACAATTTCTTCCAGCAACTGGGATCATGAAAAACTAATGTTCAGACATAAAAATATAATTTGATGTGTGGCTATGGTTTTGCCTTAGATGGATTACTTTTTGGAGCTCTGACTCAGACTCATGTGCCTCTCAAAACCCACCCACCCCCTTTTTTTGAATTTTTATAAGATTATTTGAGCCAAACCAATGACATATAGTGGGAGCAAGATTTCAAATGCTCCCTCAAAATCCCTTTTCAAAGGAGATGCTCCCCTTCTGTGATTGCCAGGTACCGGGTTACTTTCTCTGCCACGGCCTGTCCCAGCAGCCACTGGCTCTACTCCACAGCTGGGCTGTGCTTCTATCTCCCTTCGAACCATCCTATTCCTCTGTGATGGCCCCACAGGGTCCTGTTTTCGTTAGTGCTGCATACTCCTATGCCTGGAACAAAGCGAGCGTTTAATACATTTCACCGGATGAATGACAGATGTAGGAATCAGGCGCTAAGCTGTACATCTGGTGAAAGTATTTTCCTCCATGTGCATTGTCCAGAAGAGCTCAGTCACAACTAAAACCACCTCAGGATCAGCGGCCACACTCTTCGATTTGGAAGCTGGTCTGTCTGGCTATTTTAATGATAAGAATGCCGGTCACGCTGCCCTAGTTATATGATGCCAAGATTTTCAGAGAGTCATGTTTGGTTCACATCTTGGGGGCTGGATTTTATCTTTCTTAATTTTGTTATATTTTGCCATATTTTATATTTGGAGTGTTTGCTTCCATTATTTGTCATGACCAAGTAACCAAACCTTAATTAGCATTGCAATTTTAAGGTGGTCAGTGCCTCGAATGGTCATTAAACAACATTTTTCAGTGGGAATTGAAAGACATTTATAAGACATTTTGCAATTGTTCAAATTAGTCTTAAACTCTTCTTCTGTACCTGACTTGTGAGCATGCCTTTTGTTAAACCTATAACAGAGTTACAGCAGCTAAGACAAAAGCGTAACTTAATTTTCACTTACTTTTTCAATTTTTTATAAATGACCCATGGCTTTCTTACTTATGAAAAAGAACATGTGAATCCAAAATTCTCTTTGTTACCTGCTTTATTTTCCACCAAGGAAGGAAAAATAAATAAATTCAACCAGGTGTTAGGCAGAAATGTGTGTTGCTGCAACTAATAATATGCCATGCTTTCTTAATGGAAATTGTGAATATGCTTTTTGCCTGAATCACATCCCATGTCAATTTAAACTAAGACTCCATTAAAAGAGGAAATAATTAAAATTTTACATATAATTAAATATTCCAATTATTCACCTTCTTCATCAACAGGTGCGGTGGACATAGGAATGGGGTTGGTCATAGTCATCAGCTTGATGGCAGGGCCAGAGCTATAATGACCGGTGGGTATCAGAGGAGGAGGAGGAACACATGCTCAAACTGAGTGTGTGGCCCAGGGACATACAGATGCAGAGTATTCGGTGGTGCAGATCACGCTCTGAGGCCAGACCACTGAGTTCAAATCCTGACTCAGTTCCTAAGTGTGAGATTGGGCAAGTCACTTAACCTCTCTATGCCCCTGTAAATTCACCTGTAACATGGGGACAATAATAACACCTAATAGGTGATTGTGATTATTAAATGAGTTAATATGTGTTGCTCAGAAAGAATAATTAGAACATAGCAAGCAGTGTTAGGAATTACTTTATCACTACTGTCTGAGGGAATGTAATATAAAGAGGCAGTGAGAGCCCTATCTGGTTTGGCTCAGTGGATAGAGCATTGGCCTGTGGACTGAAGGGTCCTGGGTTGGATTCGGTTCTAGGGCACATGCCTGGGTTGTGGGCTTGATCCTCAGTGGGGTGCATGAAGGAAGCAGACAATCAATGATTCTCTGTCATCATTGATGTTTCTATCTCTCTCCTTCTCCCTTCCTCTCTGAAATCAATTAAAAAATACATTTTTAAAAAAAGAGGCAGTGAAAGGCAGGTTATGTTTAATGTCTCAGAAGTTGAACAGTAAAGATATTCATCATTGAACTCTGCTAGACGTATAACTCAAACTTCCTGGAATTTTTAGTGGAAAGCATAGATAAAAGAATAATATAAACAAGCCAACATTATTGATTAACTCTTTGCCCCTTCTAACTGAAACATTATTCTCCTTCAATTATCCAACCCTCAAATAGGTAGGCATCCACTATGCTTAAAAGAAAGCTCATCTTTTTGAAGTGGGCTGGATTTGGTCAAAATCAAATTAGTCAAAATCAAATTAATCAAAATCAAATTAATTCTATCCTCCATCTTCTGTGCAAGTGTTTGGCAACTGAGGTTTAAGTGAATCACCTTGTAGTACTGCTCTTAAGTCTCTAGCTGGGCCTAATCAAACACCTCGGGGAGTTAAAATGGGCTTCTTTGAGGGATATTTGCTTGATGTTATGATGGAGCCCTTAAAGATAAAGCTTATTCATGTTCTTCTATAGATAATTCTGTCCTCTATGTGAGAAACATATTTTTATAAACATAAAAATAATTGAATTTATCACAAAAATACACCATTATTAAGCCACAAAAATTGATCTATGTCAAAAACATGGCCATAATTTCTAATCCAAATGGTGAGTACCATGCTAACATCTTTTAATATGGAACCACCATACTCTTCTCAATTTCACTGGAGACATGGAAGAAAATTGAAACTCATAAGAACAAAGAAATTATACAGAAATTAAATTGCTAAATCTACAGGAATTAAGAAAAAAAAACCTTCATAATCTACCCACTGTTACATCTTCCAACAGATACCGGGTAAGAGAAATACGAAGTTGATTCCCACCTTCCCTGGAGACCTACAGCTCTTCACGACCTCCAGTGTGACCTCCAGCCCCAGGAAAGAGAACCTTCAGGAACAGTGGGATGCTGCCTCAGAGCTGCGACCTGAGCTAAAGTGTGGCGGCAAAGGAAGCTGGCCTAGGACCAATACACACGCAACACTTTTGGAATCAAAGGCAAAGAGAACATTCTTTCACCAAAACAATGACAAAGAAACGCACCTGGCACAGAACAGTTTGTTACTGACAAGGGACTACGAGGGAGCCAGCTGTCGCTCGGTGCCCCATGACCTCAGAAGCAGAGTCAGCGCCATCTGACGGGGCAGCAAAGTCATCGCTGAAGGCATGGGTGTCCTGGCAGGTTTTCTCTCAGGAGCAAAAACAACAGACACACAAGTTCATACGAATCAAAAACTGAGCGTCCCGGTAACATGGACAGTACAACAGAGAGAAATAATCACATTAAAACACTAGAAACCATCACTAAGTCTTATTATCACTAAGTCATGATTATTTATATCTACACTAATAAAAGAGAATGGTAATTGGCGTACGACACTACCCTTTTCATTGGCTAATCAGGGCTATGTGCAAATTAACTGCCAACTAAGATTGGCAGTTAACTGCCAACAAGATGGCGGTTAA
>NW_006293349.1:2405152-2410670 GCF_000327345.1 Myotis davidii
GAGGGGCATCGGGCGTGGGGTGGGGGCAGAACCAGTGATGGGGGGAAATGAGGGTCCCCTGCCCAGGCCTGACGCCTCTGGTAGAGGCATCAGGCCTGGGCAAGGGGCCGATCCTGCAATTGGAGGGTGATGGGAGTCAACGCCTGAGGGCTCCCAGTATGTGAGAGGGGGCTGACCACACACACACACACACACACACACACATACATACCCAGTGCACGAATTTCGTGCACCGGGCCCCTAGTTCATAATAATTGTGGATATATGAAACATGAACACAAATCTCAAAAAAACTTTATATATATAAATATCTAACACCAATGGTCACGTAGATCTAAAATGCTAAATTAAATGAATTGAAGTAAACTAACTCAGCAAATAAACTGGTGTCTACACTGAGAACCTGGATAAAGAAGAAGAGAGAAGCTCGATGTCTCCTCAACCCCAACATTAAAGAGGCGGCCTCCCAATGCTGTGTGCTGGAAATCCAGAGTTGATAAAATAAAATAAAAAACAGAACGAAACAAAGGCATCAAGAAAAGCACCAGTGACTTGTGAAAGCAGGGGACGCAACATTAAAACCTCAGCAGAGAGCAGGCAGGACTCACTCCGCGGCCGGAAGTAATGGAAGACTCAGGGCTGGTTCCTGTGGGAAAGCAGTTGCTCATTGCACGTTGCAATGCAGCCCAGCCCGCTGCCAACTGAGAGGACAGTGAAACCTTACCTGACTCTCCTCTAAAACTCACCGAAAACAACAGAAAGCAATTTTTGAAGAGGAGAAAATACTTCATCGTTGATATAAAAAGACAGCCTTAACCTCAAACCACAAACCCTGGAGCACATTTGCCAGAACTATCAGCCCAACGTTGAAGGGGACCGTGCTGAGAGGCACACGGACTGACCTGGAGCCTAGCAGAGCAGATCCTCCTCCCGTCCGTGTCTCCCGAGGAAGGGCCGCCACCGCAGCCTCAGCAGAGGCCCGTCTGTGCGGCGCTGGCCCAGGGGCAGGCGGGAAGCACAGAGAGAAACCGGTCGAATGACGAGGCCGGAAAGCTAAGGGAAAAGGCGGCCGAAGTCAGTTTTATTTTTGTATTTATTAGGGTCTGGTTTCCAGGCTCAGGGGGACGTGGAGAGAACAGGAGATGCACGGAGGGGGGAGCCAGGCAGCAGGCCAGAGGCTGGGCCCGACCAGGAACTGCAGGAGGCCCGTGAGGCTCCGGAGCGACACTGGGGAGCCGGCCTCCGGCATCGCGACTGCGTGAGACCCACAGAAAACAGAGGTGCGGGTCCCAGAGAGAGGGCTCTGTTCCTCCCTTCTTTCTTAAAACATTTTTATCAATTTCAGAGAGGAAGGGAGAGGGAGAGAGAGACGGAAACAATGATGAGAGAGACTCATTGGTTGGCTGCCTCCTGCAGGCCCCACACTGGGGATGGAGCCCGCCACCCAGGATGCGCCCTGACCGGGAATCGAACCCTGACCTCCTGGTTCATAGGTCAACGCTCAACCCGGTCCCCTTCCCTCTGACAGCCACCCCCCGCTGTTTGTGTTCGTGAGTTTCAGTTGTATATCTTACACGAGGGAAATCACCCGCGGTGGCCACGACATGGGAACAGCCGACGTGTCCTGTGGCAGAGGCTGGACAGAGACACGGCACCGGCCGACAGTGGGCTGCTGCGCGGCCAGAGGACGGGACGAAACACTGCCATTTGCCATAACACGTCCGTGGGTTTGGATAATGAACTGTGTTCATTTCACTTCTAAGTGGTTGGGACACAAACTGTAGATGCAAGGAACGCTGTGAATCCTGTTTCACTATCGCAAAATGTTCAACATCCTTCCTACAACAGACTCAGAATGAACACTGGGAAACAGTTATAGATTGCCACAGAAAGTGTGTGGTAATGATGTTGGGCAACGATTTTTTAAACATTATTTCTACTAATCATAAAACCAATTATTTGATTTACCCAAAACTTAACTATATAGCTATAAATTTCTCTTATTTAGAAATATTTGGAAGAGTACGCAGTATTTTTATGTTTTAAGTTCTTTTGATGTTGACATTGGATTTGCTTTCTGAGAGTCTGGCCACTTTTGAAAAAGAAAAGAATTCTAAGCCATCTTTGACATCCTAGAAACGATTCCATTACTGAGAAAAATTCTCATTTACAAAATGGTGAGCTCAGCTATTTCCCATTTTCATGTTTCATGTGCAAACTTGCTTACGAGGAATGAAAATGGCATTGGAGACAGAGGGCACCCTCCCCATGCTGCGGAGACGGTGGGAGGGACGCTGAGTAGGCCGCGCTGGTTCTCAGGGAAGGAAGACAGCAGCTCTAGGGCTTCGGTGGAGCAGTTTTCTAGAAACAGGCCTTTGTGACTTGGAACTCAGGTCTCCTCAGAGGCCGCTCTGCCCTGTCATCTAGGACACTGTCGTCCGGGACAGCCAGTGAGGCCGCTGGAGAGGGACTCTGGGGCCTGGACTTGGGCTATTTGTCTCTCGCTTCCCCACCTGCAGGGACCCTGAACCCCTCGTCAGCTCCGTCCTGTCCGTGAGACGAGGCCCCAGCAGTGCCCTCAGGAAGACCTGGCCTCCGGTGCAAGGAGGGGGCTGGCCGCCAGCCCTCAGCGTCAGCCCCGTGAGGCTTTGTCTCAGCTTTTGGGCCAAGGCCAAGTGCGTCCTGAGCAGCCTCAGCCACCGAGTGAGGACAGTGAGGACAGCAGGGCGGGGTTCCTGGAGTGAGGAGCTCATCTGACCTGGGTCTTCGCGCTACAGCTCCCCTGGGGGCCGGCGAAGCGTCATCATAAATGCCTTCTGGTCCGAGGCCTCCTTGCCCAACGCCCCGTCCTCTGATCCTGGTTACCCTTGTGCATCGGGGAGCATTTCCGGCTCCTGTCAGCATCTGCCCTGAGATGCTACAGCTCCGCCTGTGCCTGTCCTACCGGCCCCGCTGATGCTGGGGGAGGAAAGGCCCTCAGCACAGGGGCACCTGCACGCTCCCTCCCCGCCCTGCCTGGAGCTTCCTGCCTGAGGCCCTCCAGCTCTGAGCACACCACCTCCCCCAACCTCCAGCTCCTTAGCAGGTCTCAGTAGCCCGCATTTAAAGTCACCATTGAAATTGGTTCCAGTGAAGGTGCTGTTACAATCATCTCCTCTAATAGCTGTTGGGCGTCTCTCTCCATTTCACTAATAGCAGGAAGCACTGGGTTTCTCTGAGCACAAACTATTTACTAGATGATTCTATAACAGCCGGGGGCAAACTATGGCCCGCGGGCCGGATCCGGCCCGTTTGAAATGAATAAAACTATTGAAAAAAAAAGATCGTACCCTTTTCTGTAATGATGTTTACTTTGAATTTATATTAGTTCACACAAACACTCCATCCATGCTTTTGTTCCGGCCTCCGGTCCAGTTTAAGAACCCATTGTGGCCCTCGAGTCAAAAAGCTTGCCCACCCCTGCTCTAAAACATCAAACTGCACGCTTTATGTTGTTTTCCTGCTACGTGGCCTTCATTAATTACAAATCTATATTCTGTATCGCCCACTTTCCTTGTGCATCCATGCTGTTGGCTGTGTGACATTCTGCAGACGTTTCCATGTGTCTTGCATTCTTCTTAAATAAGCATCTGGGACAATGTGAGGAGAAGGGAAGATGCTCTGGGGAGTGGGAGGAGGCCTTGCACACGATACAGAAATTCCTGTATCTCTTCCAGTCGGACCTACAGCACTTGTGGGTAAGATAACAGGACGGAGAGACCATCTGTGAGACACTGAGGCCTGCCTTTCAGGATCTGTAGAAGGCGCAGTGGCCTTGCCTGGTCCATCTTACCCACAGTGAGTGAATGAATAGGATGTAGGCCATGTAGCTTCTCTCTTCCTGTTTCTTTTATATATATTTTTATTGATTTCAGAGAGAGAGAGAGAGAGAGAGAGAGAGAGAGAGAGAGAGTGATATATAGAGAGAGAGAGAGAGAGAGAGAGAGAGAGATCAATGATGAGAGAGAACCATTGGTTGGCTGCCTTCTGCACAACCCCAACTGGGGGTTGAGCCCACAAAACCAACATGTGTCCTGACTCAGAATCGAACCGTGACCTCCTGGTTCATAGGTCCATGCTCAGCCCGAGCCACGCCGGTCGGACCTCTTGCTTTTCCGGTTTCAACTCTATCAGACACACATCACACAAACATGTCCGTTAACCATTTAAAAAGCCCAGAGTGGTTTCTTGTGAGTAGGCTTCCCAGAGGCCTGACTCAGGAGAAAGGACCTACTGCAGGAACCCATTCAGGGAGCAGATGTAATGGCTAGAGATTTGTTCAACTATCAAGTCAGTGGTAAAGCACTTTGTAACTAAAGCTGAGATAAAAGGCGAAACATTAATTTTAAGAGACTTTGTGGCAAATGTCCTAGAAATACACATTTTTTAAAAAGACCGTCTGAACATGTACTAGCCTGCTAATTATCAAGAAATATATTCTAAACTGTACTTTAAAATCAAATGTTTGACGATTGAAAAACGAGTTAAAATATAAACAAATGTAAAAAATAAAGCAAAATAATGTGACAGTTAAATGATCGTTTTGTATTTTTAAGTTTCTGAACAGTTAGGAAAGCCCAACTCTTTCCGCCCCTCTCCCACCCTCCCCCAAGGAGTTGATGTCATTTTAAATACTGAGAAGAACTCCAACATCAAATTCAATGCAAGAGAATGTATTTCTGTGTGGGAAGAAGTAAAATCAACACGAATAATGGCCAGACCGTATGGAACCAATTATACCTGGCAATAAAGCGAAAAGGATAGTGTTTCTTTTGTGACATATTTTCCACATTGGTTCCAGCAATCTATGCATCATTAGTAACATCTGTGACCAAGAAAAAAAGGCAGTTAAAGCAAGAGAGGAAGAGAGAGAGATAGAGAGAGAGAGAGAGAGAGAGAGAGAGAGTTGACTAGTCCATTTTCTCATTTCATTTCCTGTTTCCCCGACTTGCTTCCCAACAATAGGACGTCGCAAAGGAAGCAGGAGAAGGCTGGGCACGCGATGTTCCTACAAATACGTTCCCCCAAGTTCAGGGATTCGGCCACCTTTTCCCTCCAGCCAAGGAGGAAGGCCAGCCCTGGTTCTCTGGGAGCCTGGCTGGGCCGGGGCCCTGGCTCTCGCCCTGCGTGGGAGCCGGGTGTTTTGTGCGACATTCCCAACAGGGTAGCGATTCTTGTTCCCGTTACTCACAGGCAAGCAGCTTTCCCTGGAAGCGCCTCGCAGGACCAGGAAGAGGTGTTCTCTCCTTCGGGCCGAGTTGAGTCCCAGCTGGTCTCCCGCGTGGAGCCGGGCTCGCGTCCTGTGCAGACAGAGAGATTCCGTGAGGCCCACCTGGCTGACAAGAGCGTGTTGGCTCAGGCTCACTGCCTGGATGTTTCCTTTCAAAACATGATTTCAACTGCAACCTTTCGAGACACCGACCAAGACTTCCCGGAAGCCCATCCTTCCCCCAGAATTTCCCAGAAAGAAGAATGCAGA
>NW_006293349.1:2410721-2422744 GCF_000327345.1 Myotis davidii
CCACTACGTGCCAGGAGCAGGGTTCAAGGCCGAGGTTAAAAAAATAAAAGCCCATAAAGCTTAATAAAGAACCCACAATACAAAATACATTTCAACCTGCAGCACCATAAGAAGTGCATTCGGCAGCCCGCATGTCGTTATGGGAACCTGTCAAAGTCAATGTCCCCATTTCGGGGTGGACCGTGCTGTGCGCTGGAATGTGCAGGTCCTTCACAGAAAGCTGGCGGGGTGCGCTAGAGGCGAGAGATTCAGAATCGCTAGCGGCCCCAAATCATGTCAAAGGTGAACTTGGGCTACACCCACCACGTACAGGTTCTACATGATACATCCTGGCTACTTCCCAGCCACAAGGACTAGAAGGCTGTTCTCATTTGAAGACAGTAACATGGGATAGTGGTTCTGGCAATGAAGTTTAAATATATTTTTATTGATTTCAGAGAGGAAGAGAGGGGGAGAGAAAGACAGAAGCATCAATGATGAGAGAGAATATTGATCGGCTGCCTCCTGCACGCCCCCTGCTGGGGATTGAGCCTGCAACCCAGGAATGGGCCCTGGATCAGAACTGAACCCGGGACCCTTCAGTCCGCAGGCCGGCGCTCTATCCACTGTGTCGGAGCTCACGGTGAGATTTAAATGGCTGTGAAGGCTGGGGCTTCTACCGGCCTCTGAATATTATTAGAAAACACAAACCCTCTCCTCTCGCTGTGAAAACAGCAATGTTCACAGGGCACACAGATCCCCGTGACCCTCCCACGCCCCTGCTTGCCACCAGACAGGGTGGAGGGAGCCACACAGAAAACGTGCAGTTGCTGAAGATGTGCATTTGGGATGGTTAACGCATTCTGTCGCCCTGCCTCTACGTGAGAATGCCAGCTGTGCACTGGTGCAGGTGGGGGTGACAAAGAGGTCGTTTAAGAATTCCATTTAGCAGGAATTGTTTTCCAACTGCCTGGTAAGACCTCACTGAGCTCTTTGTTAAAAACTGAACACCTAACACATATCTTAATTCCCTACCAGGACATGACTGTGAACAGAAGTTAGTAATTCTAGAAGAAAGAGCATCTTGAATAATTATCAGGACTGCTAGGCTGAAGTCGAGTCATCTGGAAGAAAGCATGTGTGCAACGGGCCAGGAGTGTTAACATTTAAGAAATCTGTTAACATTGGACGAGCTGAGCAATATCTTCATTTCCTCTTGCGGAACCCAGCTCGCCTCTCACTGACACACAATATTGTCTTTGCTCTGCATCCTGCAGTTACAGGCATTCCTCCGGCATTTTAAACACGAGCAGGAGAGGCTGCTGGGCAGAATGCGAAACCACAGAGGAGTGCGACCAGGGAACTAAAACACGTTTACAATTCATTCTTGCCCGGCCGGTGTGGTTCAGTGGTTGAGTGTCGACCTGTGAACCAGGAGGTCGTGGTTCAATTCCCGGTCAAGGGCACCTACCTGGGTTTCGGGCTTGATCCCCAGTGTGGGGTGTGCAGGAGGCAGCCCATCCATGATGATTCTCTCTCATCATGTTTCTCTCTCTCATTCTCCTTTCCTCTCTGAAATCAATACAAGTATATTTTTAAAAAGCCATTCTCGTTTTCTATTGTGTTCCTTTCCAACATCAACTCTCTTCTCGTCCACTAGAATCCAGCAAGCTTTTCCCTCCCCAGCTTCAGACAGGCTGATGGCTGAACCGTCCTCGGGAAATGAGGAGATCCCGGCTCCTGCAGAGCCTGCCATCCGAGTGACCGTAACAATAAACCTCACCTAAGACCTCACTTTTATCAGAATGGTTTTATTTTTTTAGTATCAATATGTTGGTATATTTTAAACAAATTCTCCCCTCAGTTTTATCCAAACACAGTGATGCTTTGAAATGTGTATTTCTTTTCAATTGGCTGGTGTGGCTTTAGGGTGAAACTCCCCCAGGCAATTCTCTTTAGAACCTGGACTTGCCTCTCACACCCTGTTGTGACCTGTCACTCTTGTCCTGAGCCCTCGGGCACTAGCTCAGGAGCCTCTGGAGACCAGCCCTCAGTTTTGGGAACGCAGACCCACAGGCCAGCGAGGACAGATTCCCACCTCCTTCCTCCAGAGCTCAGGCTCTCCCTCCGCTCCCACGATGGGCCTCAATGCCCTCGGACATGCTGAGGCAGACAACAGAGGGGATGCTGGTCTTGGTGACACGTTGGTGAAAGTGGAGGGAGCACCTGGCGCCTGGGGCCGGGAGTACAGCAAGGGGACCCAGGCCCCTGGCTCGGCTGGGGCTACACTGGCACCAGCTCTGGGGTCAGCCCAGCTCTGAGTCTCTCCCTCAGGCCCAGGCACAGTCTGGACCCTTCCTTCCTACCACATCCGACCCGTCTACCAGACAAGGAGGACGAGAGCTATGGGAGGGATGGGGTCAGGACGGGAAAGCACGCACTCAATGCGAACAGGGACAGTGTGGGGCCCATGTGGGGAGATGGCGATGGCGTTGCAGCCATGACTGCTCTGCAGCGGACCTGCCACGGGGCCTGTGCCAACCCTTCACCACCGTCACCAGAGTGAGTGCAACTTCGGAAGCCCCTACAGGTTGTGGGAAGCTTCTGCTGTTGTATCTGGAATCACTTCTTTAAGGTCTGAGAGCTCTTCTATTTTCCAGGCTCATTCGCTCTCTTCTCCGTCCCCTCACCCTACTCCCTGCCTCTCCCATCTGAGGCCCTTCAGGAGCGCAGGCAACTGCTAGGACCTCCATGGCCCCGCGGGCAGACCCAGCGACAAGGGCCGAGCGGCTGCCCTTTTCCCAGGGACACAGGTTCCTCAGCGGAAGAGCATCTGGCTGGTGCCCCAGCACCTCCAGTGAGCGCTCCATTTCAGGGCCAGGCGCTGACTGTCCTAAGAGAAGCACATTCCTCATGCTGGCCACACCGGCAACAGGACGCTTGCTTTCTGGTTCCCTGTTTTTTAAAAGTTTAACTTGCAATGATAATGTCAGGATACTTGCTTTTGTGTAAAATTAGAAGAAAGAATAGTGTCTCGTCACTCCTGAGACAATCAGGGAGGACTGCACAGAGGAGGCTGAACGCAATGCGATCTCTCTCTCCCACCAGGCAGTAAGATGAGCTCTGGAACCAGGAAAGCTGCCAACAATCTAAGTAACAAAAAGACAACTTTAAAAAATAGCCATTTGCCCACTATGCACACTTTTAATATTTAATTATATGAAGGATGTAGTGCATACACAAAGCACTAAATGCTATAGTAATTAAAATTTTTTCTTAATAAAAGTGACTTATCAATGTCTCATTGGTACCGTCAGTAATTCCACTCAATGTCAAAGTGATGAACATGAGGGTGTGCTCACCCATCTTACTCCACTCTCCAATACTTGGGGATACAATTTCTAGAAAAGAAACACTAAACAATTATCACCTCACCAATAAATCACTACAGAATTTCATTAAATTATAAGCTCTGTTGGGTTTTACAACATTTGTATTTATTTGAAACATTTTCAGGGACACAGTTGTGCGCATGGACTATCTAGCACGTGGCAGGCGTTCTTTAAACATTAATTATAATTTTATTCATATGAAACGCTGACCGACGTGCTCGGCCAATGAAAGATATAGTGCATATCTCTCCATCTTAATTCTCGTTCTTTTGTGTACTTCTCTAGTCCCCAGTACATGGGATTAGACTGTCGTGTTAAAATAGAATCTTGTAAATGGCGCCCACAATACATAGCGCCTTCTGGTACACACTTCACTTTTATTGCTGACATAAATTCATGGAAGTCATTGTAAGTGGCTGGATAGCACACGATTGCAGAGAATGGTGACCTTTTGAACTTACATTCTCAATAGTCCTAACTACAAAATATTCTTTTGTTTCTAAGAATACAGTCAATGCAGTTATTGTTTCTTACAAGCGGTTGTTAATTTTATAACATATTTTCCAAATTCTCTTACAGTCACTCCGACAAAGGGCTCTGTCCACTTGTGTGAGTTTGTCAGAGCGGGCTGCCGGCCAGGGACAGGAAATAGACCACCATTATGCCGACCAACACGCGGCCCGTGACCTGGGAGCAGCGTCGCTGGCTCGGAGCCCCGCGGCTCAAAGCCACCTGCGCGGCAGTGACCAGTGGGCGTCCGGGGCCGAGCGGTGCTGCCCCGTCACTGACCAGCACGCGGCGGCCTTGCCCGAGCAGCACGAACGGCTGTGCCTGCGGCAGCGAGCAACCCCCTCCCCACCCGACCCTTTCTTCTCCGCCCTCGACAGCAACAGGAAGCCGACGCCACGCGAGAAAAATGACTCTAATTCGTCATCTTTAAAGTCACTTGTTACTTGTTAACGTGGTGCGAGCTGAGCTGTCTAACACTGAAAACCCATTTTCCCTCTTGTCCTTTGAAATACGCGAGGACTTAAAGAAGATAAAACATTCTAAACTACACCGTGAGCGAACGTGGTTTTCTGACCAAAGGACAGTCTTTGACATAGAAACATTGGATTATTGGGACTGCAGTAGGGGAATGGGTTGGGGCAAAAAATAAAAATAAAAAATAAATAAATGGGGGGATGAAAAAGAACATGACTTGAACAACTCAGAAGGTAACCTGTCCTTTTAAAATTATTTAAAATATTTATTCCACTTCTGGGTTTTATTTTATAACAATTCTTTTTTTTGTTGTTAATCCTCACCTGAGGATATTTTCCCATTGAGTTTTAGAGAGAGTGGAAGAGAGAGGGGAAGACAGGGAGAAACGCTGATGTAAGAGAGAGAGACTCATTGATGGGTGGCCTCCTGCACGAACCCTGACCAGGGCCCGGGTGGGGAGGAGCCTGCAACCCAGGTACGTGCCTGTGACCGGAATGGAACTGAGACCCTTTGGTCCGCAGGCCAATGCTCCATCCACTGAACCACACCAGCCAGGGCTATTTCATAACATTTCAAAGAAGCCTGGGCGCCTCCCTTCGCACGAACCTTCCCGTGTCCTTTGGGAATAGAACCTGCAGGCGGACCGTAGAGAGCAGGGCCCGGCCCAGGACAGCGCCCCATGAGCAGCTCGGAGCCCCGAAAGCAGCTCCCACTCCCGTGACAGGCTCGGGAGTCACCCTCCACCCGGACAAGTCCCGGGATGGACAGACGGACGGATCGCTGCCTCTTCCAGGGCCCTGAGGCTGGGGGAGGGGGGTGAGGACGGGACCCGAGAAGGCAGAGGGGCCCTGAGTCTCAGGAGCAGAAACCACCGCAGAGCCGGGCCGAGCAGACGCTCCTGAACTGCAGAACTTGCTGGGCTTCAGCGTGAGTGGGTCTGAGTGCGAAACTCCAGGGGACCCAGTCCCGGGGCGCCCGCCCCCCTGTCTTGTGAGATGGCCGCCAGGAGCTTGACCAGGTTCCCGGTCAGTATCTGAGGACCCCCCGCCCCGTGTGCCCCTGCAGGGGAGGCAAGGGCTCCATCTGCCCAGCGCTCTGCTTTCCTTTCTTTTTAAAAAATGTTTTCATTGATTTCAGAGAGGAAGGGAGAGGGAGAGAAATAGAAACATCAACGATAAGAGAGAAGCATCCATCGGCTGCCTCCTGCACACCCCCCACTGGGGATCGAGCCCGCCACCTGGGCCTGTGCCCTGACCGGGAATCGAACCCTGACCTCCTGGTTCCTAGGTCGATGCTCAGCCACTGAGCCACACGGGCCGGCCAGCACTCTATTTTTCTTAAAAAGGCCAACCTTTAAGACAAACGAGTCCACCAAGTCCTCGCTCACAAGGGATTCCCTGAGCCCACTGCCCTGGGGAAGGCAATGCTCCCTGCAGCCCCAGGGGCCCCGACTCACCTCGGGGAGGTGGGGACCCTGAGAAATGCACACGGCACCTCAGGGCAAGACTGAGACCTGACTCATAAGACGCTCTCCCTCCCCCCCACTCAGCGCCACGTGCCTCCATCCCACGGACAGCCATTCCTTCCACCGGTCACCACGTCCAGCCGTCCAGCCATCCAGCTGTCCAGCCGTCCAGAAAACACTACAAGGCCCATCCGAAGGCACAGCACACGACAGAGGAGACGAGCGAGCAGCAGCCAGACAGGCAGGGATGGGGACTCACGAGGCTGGAAAGTGAAACAACGGGGATTCGTGCACAAAGGGCGCAGGTGGACGACGCAGACAGCATGCGATGTGCGCAGAGAGATGGAAATCCTGGGGGGGAGACATTCTAAAGATGAAAACAAAGGCTGTAATAAAATGTAAAAAGAAGGCTTTGATGGGTGTGTAAGTAAGAGCATCTCTGAACTAAAAGATAGAGCAACAGGAACCTCCAAACTGAGAAGCAAGTAAATAAAAATACTGGAAAACAACAACAGAACACCCAGGACTGCGGCATAACTGCAAAGGCGCCGCATGTGCCTCGTGGAAACGCCGAAGGAGAAGACAGACAGACGGACGGACGGGGAAGAAGAGTGTGAAACAATCATGAGCGAGATCTTCCTGCATGAAGGCCAGGCCCCACCACAGACCCGGGAGGCGCAGGGAGCACACGTAGGTGACTGCACGCGGACACGTCATTTCCAAAGTCACAGACAAACGAACAGCCCAGCGGCCTGGGCACACAGAGAGGAAGAAAAATAAAGACTGCATCGGACTTCCCAGAAACCGTGCCAGCAAGAAAAGGGCAAAGTGAGATGACGTCCTGAGAGGAAAACCCGCCAACCTAGGCTTCTGTACCTGAGGCCCTGCTCCTCCACAGCGAAGGGAAGCAAACAGCCTCTCAGACAAACCTGAGCAAGTGTGTCGCCGGGAGACGGACCGGCGGAAGTGCAATGCAAGGGCCTCAGACAGAAAAATAAAATACCGGCCAGCAGCTTGGGCCTCCATAAGGGAAGGGAGAGCATCTAAGAACGAATGAGAAAAGGTAAAATAAAACTTTTATTTATTTATTCTTAATTCACTTAACAAATAATAGTTTGTGCAAAATAATAATACTGGCATGTATTCAATTATGCAAGCTTATGCAGATGCCTTATGTGTATGTATACACTTGTATGCATGCTTCGATACAAGCGAAACGAGTTACAGCAATGACAAAATCGACAGTTGGAAGGAATTGGGAATATTTTAACATTATAATCTGGGTGCATCTTACCTGCTGCAAATGAGTAACGTGTGATATATATAGTGATTTAAATCTATATATCTGATTTTTAGAGAGAGAGGAAGGGTAAGGGAGAGAGAGAGATACATCGATGAGAGAGAGAGTCGTCAATGGCTCCCTCTGCACGGCCCCCACGGGGGATCAAGCCCGAAACCCGGGCCGGGGCTCTGACCGGAATCGCACCGGCGACCTCTTGGTTCCTGGGTTGATGCTCAACGGCTGAGCCACACCGGCCGGGCGTGATATATGTTTTCGTGTGTCCAATGCAAACGTAACAGTGGATAAAATACACGCTCATCTGACAAGCAGTTAAGATACTTATTCTGATAGCACCACACAGATTAAATCTGCTTTTACTTTAGATACCAAATGAATATTTTAAATGCCCCCAACTGTTGTAGTGATGAGACTGAAAATACATACACAAACCGCACATTGTCACAGACAGGCAATTAGAATGCAGCCACATTTCTCGGATTAGAGCATAACATTTTACTTAGTTAAGTAAGTCTGCGCTAGGCGCTTCAGTCATTGCAAAGGCAAGCAGAGATCGAGCCTTTATTGGTCAAAGATACCGGCTGACTTTTAAGAGAAGACATGCATTTGAAATATACAATTCAATTAAAGAGAAAAACAAAGTTGTTCATTTAATATACTCTTATGACCCTCTCTCCCCCCCGCCCCGCATTGCATTTTATCTCATAGGTATTTTTTCAATAAATATCTTACAAATCTAATCCCTACACATAGTCTTTTTCAAACAGAATCCAAACTAACACAATAACTTAAAATACTTTAAAGGTTTCCTGTTGCTTCCAAATTAATGGAAAAAAAAGTGTAATTACTATACCACTTGTTTCCAAAAAAATGTGTTGCTGCATTTATCATGAGTATTATAATTTACTAGAGGCCCAGTGCACGAAATTCATGCAAGAGTAGGCCTTCCTTCCTCTGGCTGCCAGCACCGGCTTCCCTCCGGCACCCGGGACCCAGGCTTCCCTATGGCCACAGCTTTGTCTGGAAGGATGTCTGGAATGACATCTGGAAGGACGTCTGGTCTGACTAGCATGTTACCCTTTTATTATTATAGATAGCTTCTTACAACTGAGAAATTAGCCATGATGCAGTCTAAGAGGTAAATACATAAAAAGAGGTTAAGTTTAGACGTGTTCACGTAGGTCTAAGACGAGTTGCATAAGAAAACAGTAGAGGAGAAAAGAGCAGAAGGTAAACTTTTTAAAGGAAAATGGGTGAGATATTTCTTCGCAGAATATTGAAGACATGTACCCTCAGACTGAATGGATCATTGAGAGTACAGAGCAAGATCTCAATGGTAAAGGACCTAAATATCAACTGCTAACTGCTGTGTGAAGCAAAGCAGATAAAGTTGTGATTGGTCGTTAAGAACAAGTTATATAAGTTGTTATATATGATGTTATATAAGTTACTGACCATCATCTTCTACTGTCAGAGAGGAAGTCAGCAGCTAACACTGTCACCACCTACCTGATGAAAATCACAGAAGATTCGGATTTGATGAGAACTGTTTTCTGAGGATTTGGCTTAGCCACGTGTGTGTGTGTGTGTGTGTGTGTGTGTGTGCGTGTGTAACTATTTATTATGGACTCACTGTTATTTCATTTATTTCATTGGGCTCATTATTAACTGGACAACTACAGTGACCCTGGGCAAGTCACCCAGTTGCCTTGGTGGTAGAATCATCACTCAACTCACATCCTCTCCCTGGTGCCTGATAAAGAAAGGACTTACCTCTCATTTAAGACAAATAAAAACAGAAACCAGAGAATTATTTCTTGGGACCATGATACTGTAGACTTCCTCGTCTTTTAAGAGGGTAGAATGAAGATTAATTTTCCCTTTCTAGACAACAGAAAAGTCACATAATTGGCCACATGCTTTAAAAGAATCAACTACTTAGACCTTGTGCTCTGGGTACGGGACGTGGTCAGTCGATGCCAGTCACTGTTATTATGAAATGTAAATCTATTCCCCGAAGGCATACGAGGATTACCCGCTGGTGGTTTTTAGGGCCCGTCTGAACCGTCGGTGGTATTTTTGGCGTTGGCTACACCTAAGGACCTGAACTGTCGCACCGCGGGCAAGCGTTACTCGGAGAACATGCAGCCACTGAGAGCTGTGTCATCACGGAGAAGAAACTGAATTCTTTCCTGAGCCCTCACCGAGCTTCTGTGTGCTAACATACACTCCTGGCTGTCCACGGGCTGGTGTGTGGTTATGTCTCATGTCTATTAAAAGAATATAAAGTTTATTACTGTCGGCGAAGCTGTTCCCCTGCAAAATGCAAGCGATTTAACTCCCTCCACACTGACGTTTCAGAGGCCCTTTCCAACGAATGGAAACAGACTCCGTGATTCCGAAGGTCACCACGGCTTCGAGGAGCGTCCTTAATGTATCGGTGCCCTCCCCCCGGGGCGGCTCTGAGCCCTCCCCCAGGGGCGAGCCGTGGGAGCCGGACGCGGAGAGAACACGGGCCTGAGCGTGGACAGGCGGCCAGGGAGGCCTCTAGTTCCCGCGCGTGAAGCTGGGAAGTCTTTAAACTTCGTGTATGAAGCCAGGGAGATGCTGGCAAAGGAAAGAATGTGAAACCGGTCCCGGACGACGTGGAATAAAGCCCTTCTGATCCCGGCAGGGCTCCTGGTTGTACTTCACCCCCTCACTCGGGGGGAGGCTTTGAGGACAAACATTCACACCAGTGAAAGCCATAGTTCACGTGAAGGAACGTGACTACCTATGTGGCACATATAGCACGTAGTATGTTTTCACTGGTTTCAGAGAGAGGGAGGGAAAGGGAGAGAGACAGACACGTCAGTGATGAGAGAGGGTCACGGACCAGCTGCCTCCCACACTGGGGAGGGAGCCCACAACCCGGGCCTGTGCCCTGGCCGGGAACTGACCCACAACCTCCTGGTTCATGGGGTGACGCTCACTACACAGGCCGGGCGGTACCGGTATCATTGAAATCCCCTAACGCGACGATAAGGGGCCCTGACTGAACCTTTGCATGACCCCCGGCAGCCGAGTCTGACATCACCGCCCACTGTCCGTCCGTTCTTCTCTATTTCTATGAGACTGATCGTTCTCCGGGTTGGTGTAAGCCTGGCGTACTGTCCCCGTCCGTACACTTGGAACCTGTATGTGTCTCTATCTTTAATGTGGGTTCTTAGAGACCACCCACAGCTGGCCCTGTGTTTTGATACACACTGACAGTGTGTCTTTAATTGCTACATTTAGACCTGTGGTGTTCAAACTGATTATCGACACAGTTGGAATAATAGCTCTAATATTCATTGATGTTTTCTATTTGCTGCCCTTGTTCTTTGTTCTGATTTTTATCTTCCATTCTTTTTCTGCCTTTTGTGGTTTTAACTGAGTGTTTTATAAGATTCTGTTTTGTTTTCTTGGACTATCAGTTACAATTCTTTTTTCTATTTTTTTTTGTTACTGTTGCCTGTTTGCAATATACATTTACAGCTAATCTATGTCCACTTTCAATTAAAATTATCCCACTTCATAGGAAATGTGAGTACCTGATAATAACAAAATAACTCTAATTCCTCCCATCAGCTATGTCATTTTTATAATTAATTTTACTTACATGTAAGCATATATATCATATGCCTTTATAGAAAAGATCTATGTGTTTATATACATAACATATACAATCATAAACAATACATCGTTAGTATTATTATTTTGAACAAACTTATGTGCTAAATGAATTTAAAGTAAGAAAAACTGTCATTTTTATTTTATCTTCATGTATCCTTTCTTTGATGCCCTTTCTTATTTTATGTAGATCCACGTTTCTGACTATATTATTTCCCTTCTCTTTAAAGAACTCCTTTAACATTTCTTGCAAACCATATCCACTGGCAATATAGTCCCTCAATTTTTGTTTGTCTTCTGAGAAATTCTTTATTTCTCCTTCACTTTGGAAGGATAGGTTCCTGGGGTGCAGAGTTCTAAGTTGATGGGCAATTTCCCCCAAAACTAATTCCATCTCATTCTCTTCTCACTTGCCGGGCTTGTGAGAAGTCAGATGCAATTCTCTTCTCTGTTCCTCTGTAAGCGACGTGTTTTTACCCTCCTGCTTCTTACGGGGTTTTTCCTTTAGGCCTCACTTTCTGTAGCATGAAAACTGCATGTCTGGGTGTAATGTATTTGTGTGTTTTGTTTTCACATTTATCCTGCTTGGTATTCTCTGCTTCCTGGACCGATGGTTCAGCACTAACATCAATCCGGGGAAATTCTCAGTCATTACTGCTTCAAATGTTTCATCTCCTTCAACTTCTCTCTCCGTGTTTGGTATCCCGTTGTGCGTTACACCTTCCTGGTGTTTTGATTCCTCGAGTCCCTGTTCTTTTTCCCTGTGTGCTCTTTGATTCTGGCGCGCACCCTCCAGCTCAGAGGTTATTGTCTCAGCTGTGTCCGTCTCCTCAGAAACCCATCAAAGGCATTCCTCAGCTCTGTCATCATGTTTTTATCTGCGGTGCTTCTTTCTGGTCCTTTCCTGGGATTTCCATCTCTCTGTTTACACTGCCCATCTGTTCCTCGAGCCCTCGGCACAGTCAAGCTGTTTGAGACGTCCAGCCTGAGATGCCGGCACCCGGCCATGCCCGCTCTGCGCTCGCTGTGCCTCCCCCGTTGTCTTTTGTCTGTGCATGAGCCCTGGGGTGTCTCCTCCACAGCTGGACATGGCCCCAGGGAACGGAATTGCTGAAGATGGGCCTTTAATGGGGGGCAGGGGGGGCCATTCTGAGGCCCTGAAATTAGGTTCTGGTCTTTAGGGCGCCTGCTCCCCTGGATCAGAGCCTGCACTAGAGGTCTTCAGCGCCCCCCCTCCCCAGCCCCCCCCCGA
>NW_006293349.1:2422790-2423799 GCF_000327345.1 Myotis davidii
GAATTCCAAGTGTGGGCCGGACTCGCACCCACTCTGCCCCAAAGGCTGGTTCAGCTCTAACAGCACCCAGCAGGATGGGCCTGAGGAGCTAGTCTTCCCTGAGGGAGGCCTTGGTGGGAAGACGGTGGTTTCAAAATTGTTCCCCTCCCGCCTCCTCCTGCTGGAAGTACGCAAGGCCTTTCCTCTGATACCCTGGGAACCTGTGGGGTTTGTGTCTCAGCTTGTGTGCCACTTAAGGAGTGGGAAGGCTTCAGGGTAAACTCACCCAAGTCCCAGCTCCACTGCTCAGTGGTTCTCGCCTCGGTCTCCCCAGGTCACCCTCACGCTCCCACAGTGGCCGCAGCAGGGCCAGGTGCCGCCATACGCACCGCGCGGCCCAGGAGAGAGAGGAAGCCCCTCGCCCTCCCCTGGGAGGGGGGTCCAGGCCAGGAGGCCCCCTGCTGTGGTAAATGGCTACGATCCCACACACCAGTAAGCGCGATGCCGCACACGAACAGAAGGAAGGAGGAAAGCCGCATGTTCACATCACAGACGCAGAAGAGCATCTGATAAAGTCCAGCACCGCTTATGATGAGAGCTCTCCGCAAGCTGGGAATACAGGGCACGTACCTTAATGTAATAAAGGCCGAGTGTGACAAACGCACAGCCAGCGTCATACTCAACGGGCAAAAACTATACGTTTTCCCCTTAAGAACAAGACAGGGACGCCTGCTTTCACCACTCATATTCAACACAGCACCGAAGTCCTAGCCACAGCAACCAGACAAGGAGAACAAAGAAAAGTAAAACTCAGTATTTGCAGATGACATGATACTGCATGTAGAGAGCCCTAAAGACTCCACAAAAACAACAACAAAACAAAACAAACAAACAAACAAACAAAAACTACTAGAGCTGTGAATGGACTCAGTAAAGTAGCAGGATACAAAATAAATATCCAGAAAGCAGTTGCATTTTGACACATCACTAATGAACTATCAGAAAGGGAAACTAAGAAAAAATCCCATTC
>NW_006293349.1:2423941-2426620 GCF_000327345.1 Myotis davidii
ACCCAGTACACGCCCTTGACTGGGAATCGAACCCAAGACCCTTCAGTGAATGGGCTGATGTTCTAACCATGGAGAACACTGGCCGGGTGAAACAGCAATCTGGAGAAAGAAGAACAAAACTGGAAGAATCACGCCACCTGATTTCACACTGATCAAAACAGCATGATCCTGACATCAAAACAGGCATACAGGTCAACGGACAGAATAGAGGCCTAGACACCAACCCGTTCCTTTACAGCCCATCGGCACCTGACAAAGAGGCAAAAACATACAATGGGGTAAAGAGCGTTTATCCCATAAATGGGGCTGTGAAAATTGGACAGATCCATGAAAAAAATGAAACTAGACGGCCTTCCGATACCATATACAAGAATACACTTAAAATGGATTAAAGACTTACATATTAGACGGGGAAGCATATAAATCTAGAAGAAAATACAGGCAGTAAAACTTCAGACGCTTCTTGTAGCAATATGTGTTCTGATCTATCTCCATAGGTAAGGACACAAAAGGAGAATTAACGAATGGGACTACCTCAAACTAATAAGTTTTTGCACAGCAAAGGAAACCATTAACACAATGAAGACAACCCACTTAATGGAGAACATATTAGCCGATATATCTGAAAAGGGCTTAATACCCAAAATGTATAAAGAACGTATCAAACTCAACACCAAAAACAAACAAACAATCCAATTAAAAATTGGCAAAGGATCCAAAAAGACAATTCTCCAAAGAGGACATACAGATGGTCAGTAGACATATGACAAGATGCTCATCACTAATCATTAAAGAAATTAAAATTAAAACCACGAGACCACCTCACACCTGCCTGAATGGCTGTCATCAATAAATCAACGAACAAGCGCTGGCCAGGATGTGGAGAAAGGGGACCCTCATGCACTGCTCGTAGGAAAGCGGATGGCGCAGCCACCATGGAAAGCAGTGTGCAGTTACCTCAAAAAATTAAAAATGGAACTGCCATATGACCCAGCGATTCTCCGTCTGGAAATGTATATCAAGAATCCCAAAACACTAATTACAAAGATGATATGTACCCCTATGTTCACTGCTGTGTTATTTACAGTAGCCAAGGTTTGGACGCAGCCCAAATGTCCATCCATGGACGAGTGGATTAAAGAGTGGTGGTGCGTTTACACAGTGGAATACTAAGCTGTAAGAGAAGGAAATCGTACACTTTGCAACAGCTCGGATGGACCTGGAGAGCATGATGCTGAGTGAAATAAGCCGGTCGGTGAAAGACAAGTACCACATGACCTCACTCGTATATGGAATCTAACAAACAACAGGAACTAACAAGCAAGGCCAACCCATAGATAGAGAGCAGGCTGACAGCTCTTGGGGGTGGGAGTGGTGATGGCCTGGGCAGGGAGAAGAGGGACTGAGCAAAAGAGGGGAAAAATCTAAAAAAAAAAAGGGTAAACAGCAGTATACAATTAAAACTAGGAACTCTGATTTCAGTTTATATAGAATTACCATTATCTCTCTAAGGTAACTAAAGTAAAAATCAAATGTTATTCTACATTGTACTATATCTAAACTTCCTAATGGATCAGAAAAAAATCTGAGCTTTACTTTAAAAATATTTTATACAAGTTTTTTTAATATTAAAATTATACCTGAAATGTTGTCGGAATATTCCAGATTTCTAATTCAAGTAAATCTCCAAAATAAAACAGAACAACAAGCAAACAAACACAATTACTATTGTACTCTTGGGTAAGGGAAAAATATTATAAAATATTCTGGAAATATATAGAAAAGTATTGTATGTTACAATAAAATAGGTGTTATTTCAGTTTCAATTCTTCTTAATAAAGATATGAATAATAGGTACAATTACCAGTTGATTGTAACATTCTACAAAACAGACTAAATAAAATCTTAGTGATAAGAATAATAAGCTCATATCCTATGTAATAAAAGGCTAATATGCAAACAGACCAAATGGCAGAACGACCGGTCGCTATGACGTGCACTGACCACCAGTGGGCAGACACTCAATGACCCCTGGTGGTCAGTGCGCTCCCACGGGGGGAGCACCCCTCAGCCAGAAGCCCTGAGTTGACTCCCAGACTTCGAGAGGGCACAGGCTGGGCTGAGGGGAGCCCCAACTCCCCAGTGCAAGATTTTTGTGCACTGGGCCTCTAGTAAGCTAATAAAATATGATTCAAAACAAGGAAGCTTTTTACAGGAATCTGTGCTCAGAGGAGTTTATGCATTTCAAAGAAAAAATTAAATGTCATATATGCATTCCTTTTTTTAAAAGACATTTTAAAACATATTTTACAACCACCCTATCTTCATGTTGGGTGTGTACTCTAATTCACTAAATCCTTCAGAGGTGAAGTAATTGCGATCTTCAGGCCAAAGAGAGACTCAATTTCTTTTGAGCTGTATAAGGAGGAGTCCTTTTCAGGATTCTAAGACTGTAAGCCCTGTACTGTTCATTGCTAAATTCATGATTTGTTTTGTGATTTATAAAATGCACATGGCCTCTTCCAACTCTTCTTAAACTGTCCACAAACTTCACATGGTCTATGGAGCCAGATGCATGTGATGAGCACCTCAGTCTATTCCACCGAGTCCCACCTTCTGCCTCTACTCTGCTCACGCTTTGCAGATTTTAAGAAAAAATATATATTTTTATTGATTTCA
>NW_006293349.1:2426794-2430025 GCF_000327345.1 Myotis davidii
ATCCTATCCACAGAGCCAAACGGGCCAGGGCAAATTTTTTAAAATATATTTTTATTGATTTCAGAGAGGAAGGGAGGAGAGAGAGAGAAAGATCAACAATGAGAAAGAATGATTGATCGGCTGCCTCCTGCATGCCCCCTACTGAGAATGGAGCCCACAACTTGAGCATGTGCCCTGACGGGGAATTGAACCGTGACCCCCTGGTTCATAGGTTGATGCCCAACCCCTGAGCCCTGCCGGCCAGGCCATGCGATACCACTTTTTTATAAAATACCCTGAGGTGTTTGCACCAACTCTTCTTCTGGTTGTCATTGCTCTCTCTCCTCTCCTCTGATTAGAAATAATTTTTCTTTAAGAATAAGTCCAAATGTAAACCCAGTGTGAAATATCCCTATTAGTTAGAATGTCCTTTATAGTATCAAATAAGTTGGGGGTTGTGTATGCCCAGTAACTTGAGAGGACATGAACGACAGAAGGTCTTTAATCAATGACATTGAGTTAATAAATTCATGCACTTTTGTGAATTATAAAGAACATTATTGAAAAGACATATACATGTCAGCCTTTTGCTCCTATGTGACTTTTGCTCATTGAAAAAATTCTCTGGGAAGATAGAAACAGGAGATTAATGTTTATGATGAAGAAGGGGGCATTCTTTGCTTATTTTTGTATCAAAAAGTCTCTTTTATAGCGAGCTCCTGTTCCTCTATGATCAGAATCTTGACTTTTAAAAATCCCCTGAACCTTTGTTCCTGGTGAAAAACGAAAGCCTTAAGGATTCAATGGTCCCTTATGAACAGGCAATTCCCCAGACTCTGTTTGACGCAGGAGAGGGTCCAGGTAAAGGCGCTGATTCCCACCCTCTCTTGCTGCGGAGAACGGTCATATTTCTGGGCGCAGAGGCCAAGCAATGAGGGTTTCTGGGTAAGCTTTTGCTTTCCTGCTGTTGGTGCTGTACCTTCTTTGCTCCTTTTCCTATGGCATGTGGTCATGAGGGGCAGGTGAGGGCCCGTACTGAGATCCTAGTCACCCGGCTGCATGTGAGGAGGGCGGGGGGGGCGGCCAGGAGATGCAGATCCTGGTGACAATCTGGAGCAGTTACACCAATCCTGCCCTGCCCCTGCCGATTCCCCTTTTCCTCCTTGAAATGTTTTAAATCGTTTTATTGAGACAGAATCACATCATTCACATATCATATAACTCACCCATTTAAGTACATAGTCCGTGGTTTCCCACATACTCACATACATGTGTAAGCATTACCACCTTTCCCAGTCGATTTTACATGTTCTTTTTAGCTATTACCCCTCCCCCCATATCCTTCAACCCTAAGCAACCGCTACAGATTTTCCTAACCTTGAATTTCGGAGAATGGACTCGTATGATATGTGGTATTTGTGGCTGAGTTCCCTCACCTGGCAAATGTGTTCAAGGCTGCCCCATGTTGTGGTATGTCTTATTGTAAGGTAACCTACATTTGCTTTAGCTATTGGCAGTGGATGGGAGTCGGGTTGTTCCTGCCTTTTGGCTTCTATGGATAATGTGCTATAAACATCGTGTGCAAGTATTTTTGGGTGAGGATTTAGGTTTTTATTTCCCTTTGGGGTGCACCTAGGAGTGGAACCACTGAGTCACACGGTGATTCCATGTTTAACTTCCTGAGACACTGCAGATTATGTTCAGGAATTAGCTAAACTCCTAAGAAGAAAGTCTCACAAATGTTTAAAGTTTTGAGATAATCACTTGTTCTATGTTCCCTTTAACGTAGAGTGAGGATATTCTGCCAAGTCGTCGCTCACTGTAACCTCCATAATAAGAAGTCACAGGTGTGCAACCTCAGTCACATGGGATGAGATAGATAAGCTACATGATGTGCTTTGTTATCCCACATTCAGAAAGAACCCCTCATTCAGCATCTTAAAACGCAGGGAGAACAATAATCAGGCATGACAATTACCACTCCGAAAGGTCTACTCCCGTTTCCTTACACAGCAAGCCTTTCTGTATGAATGTTTTCATTAAAATTTTGACTATTAAACACTTTCCCAGAGAAAGGTGGTAGTCCATTGAGAAAAACTGCACATACTGTTAATTTACATCATATTTGCTGATAAAAGGAGGCACCGAGGGGGCGGGGGAGGGGGGAGAAGCACAGCCCCGCGTTGGGGGAGGGATCCTCGTCCCCTGGAGTCACCTGGCCTGGGCCACGGCGGGATGTTTTAGAAATGAACTCTACGTCTGAGACGTTACGGCTGGTCCTGAAGGTACAGGACACGTTCCATGTTACTTATTATACCGTGCCAAGCTAATGAATTAAAAACAGTTAATGTTGGAACGAAAGGAACATATGTGTTAGCCAAACTGGAAGACACGGAATGAGACCGGGCCAAGCAGTAAGGAACGGAGACATCCATCACCCGCTGTCTGTGTGGGGGGCACGCGGGCGCGGTAAGGCTGTAACGGACAACAGATGCTAAAGTAGAAAACAGTTCTTGGATTGTTACAGAAATTTTACATTTAGAGGAAACAATATTTTGCTGGTTATAATGTTAACAATTGAACTATGTTTTCTAATAGTTTTATTAGGAGTATCTTAAAAAGTAATTAATTCATGAACAATTTTTTAATGAAATAGATATAAATTCCCACTGTGTCCAGGAGTCTGCTCTGGGGAGCCCCACTGTCACAGCCCAGCAGGATCCGCTCACCCCCGGACCTGCCAGGGCTCCTGACCCTGCGCTCCCATGCGGACCAGCGGGTGCTGCTGTTTCCTGTCAGGCAGGGGAATCTCTCTCTCATGAAACCTCAGAAATTGGTAATACATGGCAATGAGTTTGGTGGAATCTGATCACTAAGCCAAGCAGATACTGAGCCAAAAATGTGTCATCAAATAGAGGATGTCCCAAAAAATGTATACACACCCTTTGAATAATTATACAGGCAGTATTTATTAACATGCATATCTTTTTGAAATGCATCTATCTGCTATTAAAGGGTGTATACATTTTTGGGGGCCACCCCGTATATGCTTATATTTTCTCTAAGTACCCATATCTCAGTTGCCGTGGCTGATTTCTTCCTTAACCGCATCTTGAGTTTCCCACCCAAATGGAAGTACTCATTGCCTCCGACCTCTGCTAATAAAGTCGTTTTGTTATCATTTCATGTGTAACATGTATTTGGTAAGGAGGGAGATTACACAAGGTAAAATAGGGTTTGTTTCTCACTCTT
>NW_006293349.1:2430310-2441451 GCF_000327345.1 Myotis davidii
CAAGCAGTCTGCAGGAGGGTGCGGTGAGGCCTCGTATTAAAACTGCTTGTCACCGGAGGGGATCACACTGTGAAGACCGCTTGTCTCAGTGAAGCTGCGCGGCTGGAGAGCGCTGGTCTGATACCGAGGATTCAGTGGCCAAACCCGCCGGCTTGGAAGCAGGAAGGTAACCCTCCCTGTTATGGGTGAGAAATCTGGGGTCTGGGACGCAGGCTGTGGGGCCTATGAGCTGGTTCTGCAGGGAGAGTCTCAGACAGGGCGGAGCCTGCCTGCTTGATTGACTGGTTCGCCCATGGAAGTGCCCTAGGAGACACCTTGGCCTCCTGGGCTGCCAGGAGCCACATCCAGCCGGACTGGCATTTCCGTCCCTTTAGGAAAAGGCTCAGCAGCTGCACACGGAGCTGCGGGTTGGTGCCTGTTAGCTAACAACGATGGCAGCTGCGATGCTTATCAAGCACCCGGGTTCATAAAATCACTTCCTCCAGGACTTACCTTCTGTGTTCCCCTCCTCCCTTCCCCGCACACGAGATGTGTCTGCAGAGTATAGAGCACAGCGCCTGGGGCTGGAGTTCTCCACGTGTTTAAGAAGCGCAATAAATGCTTGGCGAGTAGTTAGTAGCTTTAAAACAAACAAATAAAAAGATTTGTCAGGCCTCACAGCGTCACCCTAGTAATTAGTTTACGTGTGCCATGAAAAGAAAAGCATTGAACTAATTACTAAACTAATTACTAAAATTCTGCAGCACACCAAAAAATATACTGTATTTTTTGTCAATCTGACCAAAAAAAAAGGTATAATTTTGATTCATTCACACTGGATGGCTATTGTTGTGTTGGTTTCTGTCATTGTTTAATCTGACAATCTAAGGGAAGAGGTCAGTGCCCCTGACTAAACAGTCAGGTATTGCATGTTCTAAAAATCCTTGTGGCAACGCCAGCTGAAAATTGCTGCCCCAGAGCAACGAAGGCATAGGCTGCCTTCCTTGTTTTCTTTATTTGGGGAAATTATTTCATTGTTTAGATACTAAGGCCTAATTAAGTACCTAGAAGAACTAGTTACTTGGAGTAATTGAACTTATAATTCAGGTCATGGCTGTAAGCATAGATTGAGTGATCTTTAAAAAAAATCCTGGCATGTGCCCTGACCGGGAATTGAACTGTGACCTCCTGGTTCATAGGTCGATGCTCAACCACTGAACCACCTCGGCCAGGCAACTGATCTTCATTATATACTAGTGACCGGTGCACAGATCCATGCACATTGAAAGGAAACTAATTAGAAGGTGGCTGGTGGGGCGGGACTGGGCAAGGTGGGCTAAACACACCCTGCAGCCAACCTCCCGCGGTCCCTCCCCTGCCGGCCACACCTGGGGTGACGCTGCGGCTTGAAGGTCACGTGGCGTGAGCAGGGTCCCTCTGGATCTCTGCAGGGATCGGGCCAAAACTGGCTCTCCGACATCCCCCAAGGCCCTAGATTGCGAGAGGGCAGTTCTTGGGTGACACACCCGGAATCGGGCTCCCTCATCTCTGGTTCTGGGTATGTCACACGAGAACCACCGCTGCCAAGTAGCTCAGCAGCTCCTGTGTGGAGCGCCTGCTCCCTGGTGGTCCATGTGCGTCATAGCTACTAACTGGTCGGACTGTCGGATGGTCGCTTAGCCTTTTATATATATAGATTTTCTTTTAAGTAATTTAACCAAGTTTATGTGTAGAGTCTTTTTGAAACTGGTGGAGACTTAAGAGTAGGACCAGAATGAAAAACGCCTTTAATTTCATTGCCCTCAGAAGCGGGAACCTCAGTCAAGGCTCTGCAGACCCTCAGTGGAGGACGGACCGTCCCTACGACATGAGGATGAGCAGGGAGCAGTGACCACAGCAGCACCTGCAGCCGTGAAGCTGGTCTGGAGGCAGATAAGGGCTGCGACCTCCTTGGCTGCTGACAATGACATGCGCTGCATTTAAAGTCTATTTACTGTGGAGACCATGTTCTGACTAATGGAAATGTATCATCTGCTCCTTAACTGCCTAAATAATATTAAATTCCTTTGAAACTGGAAACACGTTCCATGCAAATACAAACATAAATTAACTCACACACACAAAAGCACATAAAAAAGCAAACCATGATCTCATCATCCATATGCAGAGAGAAGGTGCCAACAGCGAACTCCACCCGTGAGACGGGTCCAAAGGTTTGCTCAATAATCTCACATTGTCAGCATCATCCATTCTCTCCCTTGACTGTTTAGCAAACCTCAGGGAGTTCGTTCGACATGAGGGAACTTTATGTTGACCAATAATGTTCCAAAAACAATTTTAAACTTTGAATGTATGAGTTACACTTAAAAATACATCGTCAAGGTAACTCATATACTATCTTTATCCCTAAACCCACTGAGAGGGGCTTTGGTTAGTCTTAGGGTACGGAAAGCTTAAAGGAACATTGCTTCCCCCCAGCAGTAATTTGCATAATTTACCAAATCATAAAATGTTCTGCACCCATCCAAGAGCTGAGCCCGCAGGACAAACAGTCTCCAGTATAAGGAAATATGCCTCCAAGGAGAGACAACCCATGCGCCCTGGCTGACCTGCAGCGACACATGGTGGGAAAGGACCGGGGTGCCAGACCCACGGGCAGGAAACATTCAGCTCAGTGTCCGACACCTTTCTAACTGCGAGTGCTGGCTGGTCTGAGGGCACAGAATCCCTGCAGCCACAGACACAGCGAGAGAGTGTGCCTCCAGGCTCCTGTCCTCACACCTATCCAGGTCTCAGAAGGGAGATTCGGGTCAGGTGGGGAGATGGGAGCTGACCTCCTGCTGGATCAGGCCGAGGTGGGGAAAGCAGCAGCCACAGAAGGAAAGACACAAGGCCCCAGGCACACTGTCCTCCCCCACTTCCCTGCTGAGCAAAGACAGGCAGCAGAGGTCTTCCCCTGGTGGGTGGCGGGTCGCCGAGAACGTCCCAAACCCAGGCGCGGAGGGTGTCCCTGACCTGACACTAAAGCAGAAAATAGAGAACCTCTCCATCCCCATCCCGTGCCTACAGAGCGATGAGTGATGAGCAGAATCGTCTGCTGCTGAAGGAGGGACAAGACGCGGAGAGACTTCCTTCGATGAGGAAACGTACAGAGAAGCCTCAATCCAAAGGTGAAACAGAATCATTGAGAAAAACACCTCTGTGACTCAGTCCCCCGACGGGGGCCAAACAAAACAAACCAACTGACAGGAAACGTAGAGGAATTTGAAGCCAGTGGTGCCCGGGAAATCATTATAACACAAAACCGGAATCCAGCTCACCCCTGACTAGTTGACCTGAGCCTGTCACACAACGGATCTCACATAAAAACAGATACGTCCATCTTCAGACATAAACAATATCTATCTTCAATCTGTACTGTCTAAGACACAATGTCCAACATTCAAAAAAAATTACAAAGCAATGAATCAAGAATTAAGATATATCGGAATCAATTTAAAAGAACCGGGCCCATATAGGATACAGATGTTGAAACTATCAAATAGGAAATTTAAAATAACAATAATTAATATATTAACAATTCTTGTTTAAAAGGACAAAATGTATGTATTACAGGAGTGAGATGAAATTTATAAGAAAATATTTTAAATTGTATCAGAATAATGAAAGCTGTTAGAAAAAATCAAATGCAAATGCTAGACATAAGAAATGCAATGAATCAGATAATAAAAATGCCTTTCACAGGTTTATTAACCAAATTTAAAAAGCCAAGGAAAGAAGAATCAATAAACACAGAAATAGGTTCATGGAAATTAACCCGGGTAAATTACAAATGGTAAATGAATGAAACAAAGAATGACCAACACCTACAAGAACTCAGGACAGTATCAATCAGTTTAATGAAGTGTAATAGGAATCACAAAGACAGAGAGAAAACACATAAAGGAAATATTGTAAGCTAATGACTGAGAATGTTCCAAAAGTGCTGAAAAACACAGAATCACAGATCAAAGAATTTCATAAGAAATCAAGCAGAATTATCATTCAAATAAATAAATGAAGTGCCTAGGCAATGCATATTTAAAGTCCTCAAAACTAAAGTTAAAGGGAGCCAGAGAAAAAGAACATACTAGATACACTATAATGTATGTATAGACAGAAATAAATGAATTACAGTAGACTGCTCAAGAATTCACAATACAAATTATTGAAGCCAGAAGATTATAAAGTGACATGTTTAAAATGTCACAAAAATGTCAACCTAGAAGACTATACCTAGCATAAATAACTTTCAAAAAATGAAAGAAATAATTTTTCAGGCAAAGAAAAAAACAGGGTAGTTTATAATAACAAGCCCCCACAACAAAAATGTTAAAGAAAGTCTTCAGAAAAAATGTATATGATAAAAATTTAAATCTACCCAGGAATCAGGAGTACTGAAAGAGTATAAGTTGGGGTACATGTAAAGTTATTTTTTATTGTTTTAATTGTTCTATTGACTAATTAATGCAAGCTGCATGATAGTCAGCTCATGGCTGAACCTGAAATGCAGATTTTCTATGTGATGGATTGTTACCCAAAGCTGGATGTTGAAAATCAAATGTTTATTCTTTTATTTAATATGGACTAATGTTTGAACGAATCAACCAACAAGTGAGCTGATTGAGGATTATCCCTTGTCACTCATCATCAATACTGAATTTATAATTATTAAAATAATGTTACTGTCCTGACTGGTTTGGCTCAGTGGATAGAGCGTCGGCCTGCCAACTGAAGGGTCCCAGGTTCGACTCCGGTCAAGGGCATGTACCTTGGTTGCGGGCACATCCCCAGTGGGGGGTGTGCAGGAGGCAGCTGATCGATGTTTCTCTCTCATCGATGTTTCTAACTCTCTATCCCTCTCCCTTCCTCTCTGTAAAAAAATCAATAAAATATATTTTAAAAATAACGTTATTATCTTTTTACTGCTTATAAAAAGAACCACAAGGAAGATGTTAGGGGAGGGGGGATGGAGATATAAAAATAGTAACTGTCTCCATGAAGCACAAAAGTTACCCTGCTTCAAAGAAAGAAAGATTTATGACAATGATTATCCCCCCAAAAGGCTGCCTATGGAGTGAGATATACTCTTGAAAACATGGAAGTCAACGTTTACCAAGTAAGGGACTTAATACTCATCGTTCGTAATACAGAAATAGATGCTGCTTTTTAAAGACTCTCTGTCCTTGAAATTCAGGAACAGGCTTATTTCCTTAAAGAGTTTAACAAGCCAGGAGGAAGTTCTAGCCAGGACTCTCCTGCGAATTCTGCTGGTCGAGTTAGGAGGAAGAAGGTGGAAAGCCAATAAATCTATGTCAGTAAAATGCTCATGGAGATTTAACAACAACGTAATTCTTCCAGTTTTACTAACGAGCTCACCCCTCCGCCTCGGTCAGAAGTCGCTGCGGATTCTGACAGCCAAGGTTACAGCAACCCCGGGAGAGAAGGTCTCACCGGTGAAAACTTCTGACTTGTCAAGCACTCAGTTGTTTCACTTCTCAGGCCCGTTATTGGCAAGCACATCCGTGTGAAACAACATTTATATGTGCTGCCTACCCACCGGGGCCAGGGAGTTTTCAACTCAGAAACCACATGTAAAACACATCCCTTTGCAAGAACAGGGGACCCCCAGTGAGGCCAACCGAGGCCGCCACAGGAGGCTCTGAGAGAACAGCACGGGGAGAGCCAGGGGGGCCACTGTCTCCCTCGGGCCTCCCCGGGGCTGGGGCCTGACAGAAAAGGCGCCGTCTGCACAGAAACCGGCCCAGGCTGCTCAGGGGAGAGCCTCAGACGTCCCCACGCGTGGCAGGCATGAGGCTCTGGTCTCCCAGCCTCACTTTCCTGGGGCTTAGCTTGCGTGGTGACATTAACTGGACGGCTACACATTATGGACCTTCAAACTCGCACACACTGCACAGCACCTGCCTTTGGGGTGACCGGCAAGCAGAGGCGGCGGAGAGCGTGGGGGCTTCGCGAGGTACCGCATCCCCATCCCAAGGACCACCTGGTGCCCGAGCCGGACACCCCAGCGGTCACATCAGTTCTCAGATGCGTCACCACGTGGTGAAACGTCAGGACACCCAGCTGCTGAGGGAGGCGCATGGAGGTGAAGGTGGAGGTGCGGTGCAGCAGGGGCTGTTGGGGACGCAGTGTGACCCTCAGCCCAGCTCTCTCTTCAGGACACTGATATGTCACCGGCACCGACAGAGCAGGTGGAGAAACGTAAAGAACAGCACCCAGGCCTCTGGAGACGCAACAAAGGCAAGTGCACGGCACGTGGGTGTCGGCAGGAGGGAAGCTTCTTCATCCAAAGAGAGGCGACGGGCGTGCAGGGGGACACTGACACAGAACATAACGGCAAATGGAACCCTGGGTAGAGAAAAATAGCAATTACACGTTTTCATGTCTGCTTATTAGAGAAGGAAAGACTAATTTTAACGAAATGGAAAAGTCGTGTGAATGCCAGGAGAATTTTCCATGCATTACACCCTTTGGCATATAATCTATATGCATTTATCCAGATGTTATGCGTAGAAGTTACGGGATTTAATGGGAACTGGGAGTGCATTTGAAGTACAGAACAGTAGTAAAATAAAAATGAATGAATACATTTGGAAAAAGCACACCCAATTATCTGGTGACGGAAGATGGTTTGACTTTGGGTGGTGGCCACACAGTGCAATGTACAAATCTTGTAACAGAAATCCACACGTAAAACCTACATGATTCTATTAACCAACGTCATCCCAATACATTCAATTTAATTTAATAAAAAGAAAAAGACCACACCATTATGTTGCATTCTTAAAGGACGTTAGTGTTGATGTGAGCTATTCAGTGGTCTCTAAAAGGTAAATTTTAAGCCCGATCGGCGTGGCTCTGTGGTTGAGCATTGGCCTATGAACCAGAAGGCCATGGTTCAATTACCAGTCAGGGCACATGCCTGGGTTGCGGGTTCAACCCCCATTAGTGGGTGTGCAGGAGGCAACAGATCAATGATTCTCTCTCATCATTGATGTTTGTCTCTCCCTCTCCTTTCTTCTCTGAAATCAATATAATATATTTAAAAAATAGAAGGTAAATTTTAATAATATACGTAAACAGTTCCTGATTCTCTGGTGAGTATTCCCTGGGCGTGGGGACAGCAGAGCGAGGCAGCAGCACACAGCGGGTAAGAGCACGTGCTCTGGGTCCGCAGACTTGGTTGAAACCCAATTCTCCCAGGTGTGAACTGTGTGATGGTGGCAGGTGACTAACCTCCCAGGCCTCTATTTTCTCATCTGCAATAGATAAGAGCAACTACATCAAAGAACTCCTATGAGGATTAAAGTGGGTGAATGCAAATAATTGTGATTATTACCAAGAAATTCTGTATCATTTACTCAGTTGATTATGACTATATTGACCATTAATACTGACCCTTTCCAATGCCAAGGGGGTATCAGCATAATTATACTGTTACTAGAGGCCTGGTGCACAAAATCATGTATGAGTAGGGTCCCTAGGCCTGGCCAGTGATCAGGGCCGATCCGGGCCTTCCAGTTGCTGGCCAGGGCCTTCCTTCATTCCATGCTGCCCCCCTGGTGGTCAGTGCATGTCATAGCAAGCGATCAAACTCTCGATCAAACTCCTGAGAGGACACTCTGCACATTAGCCTTTTATATATATAGATTGTGTCATGAACATTATCTCCCAATGTGCTTCAGGGCTTCTTTTTTTAAAAATATATTTTTATTGATTTCAGAGAGAGAGAGGGGCGAGAGAGAGAGAGAGAGAGAGAGAGAGAGAGAGAGAGAGAGAGAGAGAGAGAGAGAGAGAGAGAGAGAGAGAGAGAGAGAGAGAGAGAGAGAGAGAGAAAGAAAGAAAGAAAGAAAGAAAGAAAGATCATTGATGAGAGAATCATTGATCAGCTGCCTCCTGATCAAGCCCGCAACCTGGGCGTGCCCTGACCTGGAATGGAACTGTGACCGTCTGGTTCACAGGTCCACGCTCAACCACTGAGCCACATAGGCAGGGCGCCTCAGGGCTTCTTGGCACTGTTGAGAGACCTATTGTCACATGGGAGATGTCCAATGTAATTCAATTTCCAGGGAACTCAGATCATGTTCCTGTATGGCTCCTGACTCCCAGAGTCTGGCCGTGAGTGGGAGAAATTAACTGAGGAGGTGAGAAGGCAGGCAGGGGCTAGGGGGGTTTATTCCAAGTGCATCTTGGTTGCTGGGGAGGGAGAGGAAAGAGCATCAATATTTATTTAACACAAACTATGCAATTATAATTAAACATGCATATTTGGATTAAAAACTAAAAGAAAAGGGGCGAAATTTTGATCCCCAAATCTTATAGGGATTAAAATAAAAATTATTATTGTATAATGAAACTTAAAATACAAGTTACCTAATTCATTTTTCAAGATTTAAATTATAGTTGGAAAATATATTTAAGGAATGATTCAATTGAATGAGCTAATACAAATTTAATATTATACAAATCAGTTCCAAGTAATTCATGCTTTAGAAACCACATTTTATTTCGGTTACTTATGTACTCCCTTTGCTCTATTCAGTATGGGTAGAAGGAAAAAAGTTATTTCAAATGATAGTGGGATCACATTAATCCCTGATACTCTTTTAAGGATTATGTCATTACGAAACCTGCTGCTCACACTGAAGGCACCAGTGTCGGTGGAGTATCCAAATGTGACATTGTGATCTCCAAGGAGATGACGTAGTTGATCTAAAGCAGAACTCGTGGCCTCACGCTCACCATTAGGGCAGCCAAGCACATTTGCATTGATTGACAGCTGAGTCCCAGAACGTGATTATAATAATTCCTAGAAATCAAGACACTGGGAAGAATTTACAGACGACTTTCTGCTCCCTTTTCATCGAAGAAGCAGCACCTCAGAGGGAAGCGTGGCTTCCAGTGAAAGTGAAAAGAACCGATCCCATGTCCAGGAGTTGGCTTCCAGGGCATTATCAAGTTCCCAAGAATGACTTATTAAAGCCCGTGAGCCGAGAAACAAAAGAAATAGTAATACTCCCATTAATAAGAAAGATGAAGGTTTATTCCCTTGAACTTATTAAAGAACTAGAGGCCCGATGCACGAAATCCGTACAAGAGCAGGCCTTCGCAGCCCAGGCAGCTGCCTCGGCCCCGGCAGCCACAGCTTCATCCGGAAGGTCGTCTGGGCGGTTGTTCCGCTGTTCAGCCGGTCACTCGATGTGCATATTATGCTTTAACGATTATAGATGAGTGAATACTGGGAAGAGACGTCTAACTCTTTTGGAAAGGAAGTTTAACGTGTTTTAGAACTTCCAGAAAATCTTATTTCCTAGTTCTCAGGAACATCTGCAGTGGGGCCCACCCTGGATCTACTTGTTTTGCATAATGTGATTCCCAAGTTCAATGGAAAGAAAGGTGCCCAGAAGAAAGGATCTGGTGTCAAGGAAGCAAGTCCTTATTCCTCAGCATCAACGCGCAACACAACGAACGGAGCCCGGCTGCTGCCCCCGCAGAAGCTTGGGGGAGCTCTCTCCATCCGATGATCGGCATTTCGGAAACAGCACCACACAAACCGGGGAAACAACGAGAAGGAGAGTAGAGAAGACAAGAGAAAACAGCAGGGCCGCCCACCGGACAGCAGCAATTAAGTTACCTCGTCTCACGCCCCACGCTGCAAACAACCGAGTCTCTAGCTGCATGTGAGCAGCACAGCATACTGATGTAAGGAAACGGCAAAACACTGTTTAATTGGGAAGTAATTTCATGAGGAAAAAGTAACATTTTTAAAAGTTGAGGGAAAGTCAAAGCTATAAGGAATGTTAATTTACCCAACACCACATTTTTTCAGCGTTGCTGTAGAGTTGAGATTTTAACTTTCCCTTTTAGTGACATAACATGAATTGTTGCATTTATTATCATTCAATTTATGATATTTTTTTATTTCTTAGGCCTATTTTTTACAAAATAGATTATTTCTTTATGGGTATATTATTGAAATTTCTCAAAAGGTAGTATAATAGTTTGTACTTGGTAAGTCTTTAAAAATTACTTGCTGATTTTATCTTCATTGATTTAATTATAATTATTGATAAAAATTATATTTATTCCTACTTTGTTAAACATTTTACTCATTAATTCACATTCTAATTAATTTAAATATTGATTAAAATGGAAATTATGAAAATAGTAGTAAACATAAAATATTGTCTACATCTATTGAACTGTTAACAACAACTAGATCTATGTCATTGTAACATTAGGCATCAGTGAATTTTACCTCTACACTTTACCACTAATTAATAAAATCTACTGGTATTTCTCCAACTTAAATGCATTGGTAGTAAAATGTGTTGCCAAGGTTAGAATTTGAAAGTGTATTGTAGTATCCCTCAAAAAGCTTTCTTATTTCCTTCTTTGCTTTCCTTCCTTTTTCTTCTTGTTACCAGCCCTATACTTTAATTTCTCATTATTTTAAGACTATGCTGCTGTAAAAAGGAAGGAATTCTTACTATTTGCAACAGCATGGATGGAACTGGAGAGCATTATGCTAAGTGAAATAAGCCAGTCAATGAAAGAAAAATACCACATGATCTCACTCATTTATGGATAATAAAGACCATTATAAACTGATGAACAAAAATAGATACAGAGGCAGAGCTGCCTCAAACAGACTGTCAAACTGCAACGGGAAGGCCGGGGAGGTTTAGGGGGGCGGAAGGTAAGAGATCAACCGAAGGACTTGTATGCATGCATATAAGCATAACCAATGGACACAAGACTCTGGGGGGTAGGGGAGGCCAGGGGAAGGTCAAGGGGCGGAGGGAAAGGAGACATATATAATACTCTTTGTAATACTTTAAGCAATAAAACAAAATTTTTTTAAAAAGATTATGCAGTGGTTTAAGATTATGGAATGACTGCCCAGCCAGTGTGGGTCAGTGGTGGAGCCTCGACCTATGAACCAGGAGGTCACAGTTCAATTCCTGGTCAGGGCTCATGCTCGGGTTGTGGGCTCGATCCCCAGTGGAGGGTGTACATCATTCTCTCTCTCTCTCTCTCTCTCTCTCTCTCTCTCTCAGATATCAATAAAAATATATATATTTAAAAGAAACAGGAAGAGA
>NW_006293349.1:2441583-2443223 GCF_000327345.1 Myotis davidii
TTTGGCCCCTTGAGTGTGGCTCTTCCTAAGCCTTAGGAGTACCCTAATTAAGTTAATAACAACGTACCTACCTCTATAGCTTAAGTTTAAAAAATTTGGCTCTCAAAAGAAATTTCAATCGTTGTACTGTTGATATTTGGCTCTGTTGACTAATGAGTTTGCCGACCACCGTCAACGTCTTTTCAGGCCTGAGCACTGAGGTCTGCTCACCTTCGTTCGACCTTCGAGGTCACTGCAAGGGCAGTTCATACAAATGACACTTCTCTCTCTCTCCGGGTAGAAGGATGCTATTTATTTCATCCTAGTTTCCATCCAGGAAGACTTTAAGACTGTGGGCTGCCCTGGCCAGTTTGGCTCAGTGGATAGAGCCTTGGCCCATGAACAGAAGGGTCCCAGGTTCGATTCCGGTCAGGGCACATGCCTCAGTTCTTGGCTGGATACACAGTGAGGGGGATGGGGGATGTGCAGGAGGCAGTCGATCAATGATTCTCATCATTGATGTTTCTCTCCCTCTCCCTTTGTCTCTGACATTAACAAAAATATATTTTTTGAAAAAATAATGAATGACCTTCATGCCTCAATCTTTTACCAACTTCAACTACTTTGTGTATTTCTGAAAAAATTACTTCTTCCAAAGTATTTCTCTTATGTGTCCATTCAACTCCACTGGTTTTCCTGTGGAATAAAGTCCACGCGTCTTATCCTCGCCTGTCTCATTCCCCACAGTCTGGCCACAGCCTACTTCATCGCTGTGTCCGGCCCCGCGGAACCATGAGCTGCTCTGTAAGCACCTCGGGACCTGTGGGGGCCGGCTGCACCGCCTCAACCTGGAACGCCGCTCCTTCCACGTGCGTTTCTATTTGCTGGACATTCGGCCTCCGTGATGAGCTACAAACCTTACTTACGAAGAGCCCATGCTCGCATCACTCCTGCTGCTCTCACCACTCCATTATCGCTTGGTGGGTGTGCTTACGTCTACCGCTATCTGGTGAACTCCCCTCTAGCAAGGACCATTGGGTTTCTGCAATCCCCTCTCTGCTCAGTACTGCGCCTGCCTCAGAGAGGACTCCGTAAGTACTGAACCGAAATCCCTGCACTAAAAGGCGAGTAGCCCTATTTTTCCTTTCCGTGTTTCCCAAGTCGCCGTGCTCAGGACTGGACAGTCAACGCTCTGAAGTTGATAGGATCTGTATGCTGATGTATTTTTCCCTCTTTGCAATGCCCTCCTAAACATTTATTTATTTATTTATTTATTTATTTTTTGATTAACAAATTACACAAACAGATCTTATAAGATATAGCAATAGATCTATACCACAACCCCCCCAGCCATTCCCACCCAGACCAGCCCCACCGCCCCAGTGTCTGTGTCCCCTGGTTATGAGAATATGCATGCATACAAGTCCTTTGGTTGCTCTCTAAACCCCCCTCCTCTGCCATTTGTCACTGGATCTATTCTTATTTATCAAATTATGTTGATCATTATATCCCACATATGAGTGAGATCATGTGATGTCTATCTTTCTCCGACTGGCTTATTTCACTTAGCATAATGCTCTCCAGTTCCATCCATGCTGTTGCAAATCATGTATTTTCATTTTCCTCTTTAAAATCATAAGCATTTCTCACACTTTAATGTA
>NW_006293349.1:2444222-2444861 GCF_000327345.1 Myotis davidii
TTCTGGGTTATCTGCTCTGTTCCATTGGTCTATATGTCTGTTCTTGTGCCAGTACCAGGCAGTTTTGAGAACTGTGGCTTGGTAATACAGCTTGATATCTGGTATTGTTATCCCTCCAACTTTGTACTTCTTTCTCATGATTGCTGTGGCTATGAGGGGTCTTTTTTTATTTTAGATTAATTTTTCGAGAGTTGGTTCTAGATCTTTGAAGTATGCCACTGGTATTTTAATGGGGATTGCATTGAATCTGTAGATTGCTTTGGGTAGTATGGACATTTTAATGATGTTGATTCTACCAATCCATGAACATGGTATGTTCTTCCATTTGTTTATGTCTTCCTCTATCTCTTTTTTCAATGTCCTATAGTTTTCTGAGTACAGATCTTTTACCTCCTTAGTTAAGTTTATTCCTAGGCATCTTAATTTTTTTGGTGCAATGGTAAATGGGATTGTTTTTTAATCTCTCTTTCTGTAAGTTCATTATTGGTGTATAAAAATGCCATAGGTTGCCCTAGCTGGTTTGACTCAGTGGATGGAGCATTGCCCTGCAGACTCATGGATCCCAGGTTCGATTCCAGTAAAGGGTATGTATCTTAGTTGCAGGCACATATCCAGTGGGGAGAGTGCAGGATGCAGCTG
>NW_006293349.1:2444959-2445468 GCF_000327345.1 Myotis davidii
TATGTGATGTATCACATGTATTGATTCGCAGATACGGTACCATCCTTGCATCCCTGGAATAAATCCCACTTGGTCATGGTGTAGGATCTTTCTAATGTACTGCTGAATCTGATTTGCTAGAATTTTGTTGAGGGTTTTAGCATCTATGTTCATCAAGGATATTGGCCTGTAGTTCTCTTTTTTTGTGGTGTGTTTATCTGGTTTTGTAATTAGAGTAGTGCTAGCTTCATAAAAAGAGCTTGGAAGTGTTGCTTCCTCTTGAATTTTTTTGAAATAGTCCGAGGATAGGTTTTGGTTCTTGGAATGCTTGGTAGAACTCCCTTATAAAACCATCCAGACCAGGGTTTTTGTTTGCTGAAAGATTTTTGATCACTGCTTCAATTTCCTTGGTAGTTATCAGCCTATTCAGGTTTTTTTTTTTATTCTTCCTGATTGAGTTTTGGGAGCTTGTATTTTTCTAAGAATATGTCCATTTTGTCTAGGTTGTCCATTGTATTGGAAGAGTTGTT
>NW_006293349.1:2446567-2480593 GCF_000327345.1 Myotis davidii
CTGGGCTTTTCTTGTTGCTCTCTTTCTAACTCTTTGAGTTGTAGGGTTAGATAATTCATTACCATTGTTTCTTGTTTTCTGAGGCAGGCCTGTAGAGCTTTGAACTTCCCTCTCAAGACTGCTTTCACTGTGTCCCATAGATTGTGGATTGTTGTGTTTTCGTTGTCATTTGTTGCCAGGATATTTGTTTTTTTTATTTCTTCTTTGATCTCTTTGGTAACCCAATCATTGTTTAATACTGTGCTAATTAGGCTTGAAATGTTTTATTTTTTCCATTGTTTTTATTGTAGTTGATTTCTAGTTTTATGCCATTGTGATCTGAGAATATGCTTGATATGATTTCTATCTTCTTGAATTTGATGAGACTTTGCTGTGTCCCAGTATGTGCCCTATCTTTGAAAATGACCTATGTGCACTTAAGAAGAATGTATATTCTGTGGCTTTGGGGTGAAATGTTCTGACAATGTCAATTAATTCCATCTGATCTAGTGAGTCATTTAGGATTGATATTTCTTCGCTGATTTTTTGTTTATAGGATTTATCCAGTGGTATTAGTGGGTACTAAAGTCCCCTACTATGACTGTATTGCTTTCAATCTCTCCTTTGATATCCTCCAGAAGTTATTTTAATGTATTTGGGTGCTCCTGTATTGGATGCATATATGTTTACCAGAGTTACATCTTCTTGTTGGATTGCTCCCTTTAGCATTATGAAGTGGCCCTCCTTATCTCTTGTTATGGCCTTTACTTTGAAGTCTAATTAGTCAGAAATACGTATTGCTACCCCAGCTTTATTTTTCATTTCAATTCGCGTGAAAAACCTTTTTCCATCCCTTCACCATCAGTCTGTGTGAATCCTTTGTTCTGAGTCTCCTGTATCTCCTGACAGCAGATATATGGGTCATGTTTTCTTATCCACTCAGCTACCCTATGTCTTTTGATTGGGGCATTTAACCCATTTACATTTAAAGTTATTATTGATAAGTACTTGTTTGTTGCCATTTTTGTTTTTTATGCCTGTGTTTCTTCTTCCCTTCCTATTTCTTCTTTTACAGCAGTCCCTTTAGCATTTCTTGCATTGCTGGTTTGGTGGTGATAAACTCCTTTAGTCCTTTTTTGTCTGTGAAGCTCCTGATTTCACCCTCAATTTTGATGGATAGCCTGCTGGGTACAGTATTCTTGGATTCAGACCCTTTCTTTGCATGACTTTGTATATTTCATTCCATTCCCTTCTGGCCTGATGTGTTTCTGTTGAGAAATCAGTCGCTAGTCTGATGGGGGATCCTTTGTAGGTAACTTTCTGTCCCTCTCTCTGGCAGCCTTTAAGATTCTTACTTTGTCGTTGGTGTTTGCCAATTTAATTATAATGTGTCTTGGTGTCAGTTTTTTGGGGTTCATCTTGTTTGGGGCTCCATGAGCTTCTTGGACTTGTGTGAGTTTTTTCTTCCCTATATCAGGGAAGTTTTCTGTCATCGTTTCTTCAAACAGGTTTTCTGTTCCTTGCTCAGTTTCCTCTCCTTCTGGGACCCCTATTATGCGATGTTGTTTCCTTTCGTTTTGTCCCAAAGTTCCCTTAGGCTCTCCTCCTGTTTTTTAAGTGGTTTTTTTTTTTCCAGTTGCTGCTCTGCTTGCGTATTTATTCCTACCTTGTCTTCTAGCTCACTGATGAGGCCCTCCACTTCTAGTCTACTTTTATGGTGATTCCTCCTTTTCTTTTGTATGGGGGCTGTTTCTTTGTCTCCCCATGTTCGCTCCTCTCAGGGTGTCTGGTTGTGTAGCTCTCTCTCTCCTCTCTCTAGGCAATCTCTGACCTTTCTGTCCACCAGTTGCCTCACCAGCTGTGTTTAATTTGCCAGTTCTGGGTGGATGTTGTTCAATGCAGCTGTTCCTTCTATCTGCTCTTTGAGAAGGTGCAGGGCCCATCCGTGTATTTGGTGCCATTTGTCCCCTCCTGGACAAACATTTTAGGCACCTGCAGCCAGAGAGGCTGGAGTCTCAGTGTTCATGGGTTCACAGCTGAGGCAGCTGGTCCCTGAGCGATGTGGTTGTAGGGACCCAGGAAGTATCCGAGGTCTCCCCTGTTGAAGATAAGGCTGGGATCCCATTCACAGCCGCTCTCCCTTTCAAAATGGTGTGAGCTCTGCAGCAGAGCCGGCTGCTCCAGGAGAGAGTTCATCAACAGTAGAGGCTGCCCGGCCAGGGGAGCCTGGCCCACCAGTCCCCAACAGTCCTGTGGAATGTAGCTGTCCCTCACCCACAAATACAGACACTCCCTACACATCCACACACTCTCATTCGCTCTCTCACTCACACACTATCTTGAAGCCTGCCATCCCATCGGCAGCCATCTTGAATCTCCTTGTATTCTGATGTTTTTAAACCAAAATCAAAATTGTGCCATTTTGCAGTCAGTCCCAGTATGTTCTGTGGGATTGCCAAATGCTAAAATCTGATCCCAGTTAGAAGAAATATACAATCCCTATAATTAATGGTCTTGAAAAGGATAAAACAAAAAAACAAAAAACAAAGCCACACTCCAGTACCATTAGGGCTATGGACTCTGCCGTCTGGAGTGCAGGCTAATCATGAACTGAGTCACTGGGGGAATCCTACAGATGAGCAGTCTCTCGCTCAATGATTATATTTATTGCCTAAAATAGTGAGTCTTAAACCTTTTGGTATTTACTTTTATTTCATGGTACCCATTCTTCCTAAATGCCTTGCCTTCCAAGTATTGGTGATTTTAAAAAGATTAGCCTGGCCGGCATGACTCAGTGGTTGAGCACTGACTTATGAACCAGGAGTCAGTTGGATTCCTAGTCAGGCACTTGCACGGGTTGCGGGTTACATCCCCAGTGTGGGGCATGCGGGAGGCAGCCGATCCATGATTCTCTCTCATCACTGATGTTTCTATCTCTCTCTCTCCCTCTCCCTTCCTCTCTGAAATTAAAACACACACACACACACAAATGTATATTAAAAAAAGATTAAGATGATTTAAAATCGACTTTGTTCTGAAATGCTTTTATGAAGTGTGGAGTTGGGGATCTCCATGATAGCCTTGGAGGTAATTTTGTGCATCCCAGGGTACTGGACACACAGATTGAGAAATCCTAGCCTAATGAATGTGATGTCAGTTTCCAACAGGGACACATATTGTCCACTTCTTAAGTATTTGACAAGAATGACATATGCAAACATATAATAAAATTTTCAGCATCCTTGAGTTAGGATTTAATCATATGGTGAAAGATAATGTCTAAAAAATATTTGGTTTGCATGAAACATTAAGTCTCTATACGTGACCTCTAAAAAATTTCTATTAGCTGCTAAAACATTTGAAATTTCTTATTTGTTAAGTTTAAATAATTCAAGCAATAAATTTCCCATCCAATGACAACTGTTCTTGTCGAAATGCCATTTTATTAGAAGCAGAATTTATCCGGCATGTGGCTGTTTTGCCCAGTGAGCATTTGCATAATGCTCAACATTTGTTGTCCGTGCTTTTGTGTTCACACCCTTCAAATTCTTTTAGCCCTCTTCCCTCTTACTCACCAGTTGGCCTCACTGGGAAGATTTAGTTCTTTTCATCTGCTTGACTAAATCAATACCATATTTTTTAACCGCACATTTCTATTCTTCATGGATTCTTCCTAGTAGTCCCACCAACTTTTAGAAATCTTTCTGATACAAATGTACTCAGCATCTTTGAGTCAGGACTTAATGATATGGAGAAATACAGAAACAATGGTTATCCTTAAATTAATTATTCATGGGCAAAAAAAATGGTTTCTAACAAGCGTTCCATTATCAAATCCTGTAATTAAGACACACCTGTTCTCCATTACTTCCCAGGATCTGGCAGAGGAAGACTTTGAACTGTGAACTGAGGAAGAGAGAGGACAGAGCCCTGAACAGATCGCTTACAGATGTGTCCACGAGGTTCCTGCTGGCGTGTGCTGAGGTCTGCAGAAACAACTTACAGCCGCCCTTCATGTGCTCTCCAGGCCAGTGCACCGAAGTTTCCATGGAGTCACTGATGGTACATGAAATCCCACCTTCCCACTCCTGTTTGTGAATACTGATCACACAGTTGTTGTTTAAGATGTATGATGTCATTAACATATTAAATATGCTTATATTGAAGGTATTTTCCATATAAGGTACAATGAAAATTTTCTACAGTTATTTTAATTTTCAAAAGTTACAATTGTTTTCAATTACTTCAAACATATTCATGGCGGGGGGGGGGAGTTTGTCTTTCAAATTTTCACTCTCTGTGACTAAAATTTAAGATGCCTGTTTTAAATTTAAGGAGAAACAGTTTTGAGGTCTCTTGTCATAATTAGGTCCAAATGTTTGGGGGTTTTTTTACAGTATTACAGATGTCCCCTATCCCCCCTGCCCCCTGAGTTGCCCCCCTCTACCCATCCCCTTCGCCACACCACACTATTGTGTGTGTCCATGGGCTATGCATATATGCATATATGTTCTTTGGTTGATCCCTTTCCATCCCCCACCCCACTCCCTCTGAGATCTGTCAGTCTGTTTCATGCATCCAGGACTCTGGTCCTATTTTCTTCATCTGGAGCAAAACTACTTATTTTTAAAAATTACTTATTTTTAAAAAGCAAAATACTATACAATAGACTTCCTGACTTCTTTGAGTTTTCTAAATTACGTTTGACAATAGAAGCCAAAATTATAACACTGTCTAAAATGGGTCTAAATGTATCAAGTGAAAATATTTCAGATAATCATATAATAAATCATAAAGGTGTAAGATACCTACACCTCATCTAACTGTTCAATCACAACAGTAGACTGTAAGGCTATATACACATAATGTAATACCTAGAGTAACCACTACAAAACTATATAAAAAGACATTCAAAGATATAAATCAAAATGGAATTGTAAAAATTATTCAAAAGTAGGATATTGGGGCAAAGAAAAAACAACAACAAAGAAAACTTAGCGAGAACAGGCAGAAAACAAAACATGCCATGCAGCCTTAAGCCCGAATGTTAACCGTCATACTACAGCTAAAGAGGCTTCATAAGCCAATGAAAGGACAGAGGCTGGCAGAGCGGATTAAAGGAAAACATGACCCAAATGTATGCTGCCTCCAAGGAGCTCACTTCAAATAAAATGATAAAGTCCTATTGAAGAACAGGGCTAGGAAACGGTCTATCGTGCAAACGTGAATCAAAAGAAAGTAGGATTTAGAGAAAATTCTACATAAAGTGGAATTTAGAGCAAAGAAACTTACGAGAGATAGAGGGACATTACATAATGAAAGAAGGATCGATCTACCACAAAGACAGAGTGGACCTAAATGTATGCATTCCATACGACAGAACTGCAAAATATGTGAAGCAAAAAGATAAAAAACTGAAAGGAGAAATAGATAAATCCATGACTATTACAGTTGGAGACGTCAACATCCCTCTCTCAACTGACAGAGTAATTAGAAAATCAGCGACGGCATAGAACTCAACATCATTAACAAACAGGTTCTAACACATTTATAGAACATTCGGCTCAACAACAGTGAAATACACGTTCTGTTCAAGTGCTCATGAGACATGTGCCAATACAGGCCCTATCCTGGTGCATAAAACAAACTTCAACTCACTTTAAAAAAATAAAATTATTTGAGTTATGTTCTCTGACACAACAGGATCCAGCTAGAAGTCATTAATAAAAAGATAGCAAGAAAATCTTCTAACACTTGGAAATTAAGCAATACACTACCGAACAGCTCAAAGAGGGAGTCTCAAGGGAAATCAAGAAATTCACCAAACTGAACGCAAATGAAAATACAACAAATACAAATTGAGTATTTGGACACAGCAGCTCTGAGAGGAAAGTTTATAACACTAAAAATATAATAGAAAAAAAGTTAGTCACAAATCAATCATCTAATCTAAAAAAGGAAGAGCAAGTAGAAAGAAATAAAATAAGCCCTTGTGGGAGCTCAGTGGTTAGAGCATCGGCCTTGGACTAAAGGATCCCAGGTTCCATTCTGGTCAAGGGCATGTATCCCAGCCCCAGGGAGGGCATGTGCAGGAGGCAATCAATCATTGTGTCTCTTTCATCGATATTTCTCTCTGTCTCTCCCCCTCCCTTCCACTTGCTAAAAATCAATGAAAAAAATATCCTCTGGTGAGGACAAAAAAAAAAAAAAAAAGAAGAAAGGAAGAAAGAAAGATAAAAGTGGACAGCAATGCAATGAAAAAGAAAACAAAAGAAAAAGAAAAAAAACTATTCTTCAAAAATGCTAATAAAATGGGCATTCTCCACCCCGACCCCTGCACCAATGAAGACCGGCAAGAAATAAGCAGAAAAGACCAAATTATCACGTTCGGAATAAAGCAGGGACTCTGACGCAGGCCCCGTAAACATCACTAAGATAACAAAGGATACTAGGAATAAACCGTGGCTGTGGCAACGTCAATATCAAGGTCATGGCTTGTCCGCGGTTTTGCCTTATGTTCCTACTGAGGCAAATGTGTGCACGGAGTCACTCTGTATTATTTTCCATTACTGCATATAAATCTAAAATGATCTCAGTAGAAGAAGTCTATTTTTAAACACAAGCACATAGTCACCAGTTACTGTACCCTAATGGAGACTCTCTATCTTCTTATGGGTTGCTAGCAACTGGCTCCGGAACTCTACTGGCTCACCATTTCTTTTGAAACCACGGAATATAAAGTGTGTGTATATATTTTATACACATATATTTTTATTATAGACTTCATTGCTATATAATTATAATGGTGATTAACATACATAATAAAAACTCATCCATTTAAAATGTACAGTCCAGAGTTTTTAGTGTATTCACAGAGTTGTGTCCTCATCTCCACGATCAACGTTAGAGTAAGCTCGGCGTTCCACAAAGAACCTCCCTGCTCATTAGCAGTCACTCCGCAGCACCCTGGGCCCCACCCCACCCCCACGCAAGCCGAGGAATCTGCTCATGTACTTCCTGTTTCTACAGAATTGCCTATTCTGGATATTTCATATAAATGGAAACATACAACATGTGTGTGGTCCTTTGTAACTAGCTTTTAAAAATTGGCATTATGCTGCCTGGCTCAGTGACTGAGCATCAACCTATGAACCATGAGGTCACAGTTTAATTCCTGCTCAGGGTACATGCCCAGGTTGCGGGCTCAGTCCCCAATGTGGGCATGCCAGGAGGCAGCCAATCCATGATTCTCTCTCATCATTGATGTTTCCATCTCTCTCTCCCGCTCTCTCTCCTTCTTCCTTCCTCTCTGAAATCAATAAAATACATTTTAAAAAATCACTGAGCACACAATACAACGTGCAAATAATGCATTATAGAATTGTACCTTAAAATTGTATATAATTTTATTAACCAATGTCACCACCATAAATTTAATTTTTTAAAAAAATCTTTATTCACCATTAGTCATAATGAAAAGGAAGCTTCCAGATGTCATTATTGCCACACCAATAAAGGCAAGGAATAGATGTATCTCCCTAGGGGACTGCAGAAAGAGGCCATGAAATTCAGCAAGACTTAGTCATAGATCTGATTACACAACCCTGCTCCCGGATTCTACTTTCCCTTTCCCATCATGATGCTCTTTGCTATTCTTATCTCTCCTGCTATGAAAGAATTCAGTCTGGTCTTATTAATACAATGATGTTTGTGTCATAATGTCTGAACTATGAGTCCAAAAGTCAACATCTCTCATGCTTATTCTAGTTTTCATGACCCAACATTCTAGCTAAGACCATCAAAAGGATCATCTCTGGATGCAAATATATCTAAACACTGAGACTGTTTTTTGAAGGGAATTGCTAACTGAAAGCAAAAGATACGCTTTTTCTACTAAGTCAAACCTGCAACCCGACCAGGTGCTACAATGGAAGAGGAGGGGAGCCCGTGATGTACTTCTTCTCCATCAGGTTACCCAGGAGGCTTCCTGGTGTGCGAACAGCACACTGTATGGGCAATGAAACACATATTTCAGGTTCATGCTCCCCTTCAGGTTCTGACAAAAAAGCCCACATGAACACAGGGCCCCTTAAGCTCAGGCTCGGACCCGGAGAGTGTCAGTGTAGTCCGGATGAAGTCATCAGGGAAATAGAGTCACATGTAGAAGTTTTCTTTGACACCGTAGAGGAAGCCCGGGGGGCGAGGGGGGAGGGGACTCAGACAGCGAGGTTGTAGCTGTATGTGCCTCAGAGGTCCCATAACTCTGTCCCACAAAGAACCTGGAACGTTTCAACATGGCGGCTTCAGTGCAGAATAAAAGGAGTGAAAATCTGTGTTCTAGCCTTCAAAGGCAGCTCCTAAAACTGCATGTATTGGGAACACCCGGATTCTATATTTCATCTGTGTCACAATGAAAAATGATTATTCCACATATAAAATGTAAACACATGCCTAAGAACTTATCTGCATTAATTGACCAAATTATAGTAACCCAAAGATATTTTTCTGAGTTTTATGTAATATTTTAAAGATTCTGAGTAATTCAAATATTAATGTTTCTCTTGAATTATTTCACTTAATAAACGTATTCCAGTGCCCATTACACGCCAGGCACCCAAGGCGCCAGGGAGTACGTGTAGCGCCCCCAGGTGGGGGCCTAGGAGCACCCGCAAAGTGAAGTGGGGATAAGAGCACTGCCCGGTGAGACGAGGTCTAGGGAGGTGATACAGTAACTGACTTGTTCGTGTTCACAACAGGTAAAGCTTCATCCCGTCTGCTGGCTAACTGCTGAGCTTCCTTAAAGCGCAAAGGTCCACGTATCTGGTGCTTTCCCGGGCTCAAGCGTGTCCACCTACGCCGCCGGAGCTCCCAACCCCCGAGGATGCTCACCGCTCGGCGTCTCCTCCCCGCCGTGGCCACGACTCGCAGAATACACCCCAGATGACAACCCGCGGCCTGAGGAACCGTGTCTTCTCCGAGGGCCACGTCCTCTGCTTCATGGCCCAGGAGGTCGGTGAATTCCTCACTCTCCCCCTCGGTGCCGCACGCCCTGTGCTGGAGAAGCGCCTCCTTCCCACGAGTGACTTTGCCCCGAGAGGGCCGTGTCCCCAGAAGTGAGTGTGTCACTCCGTGAGGCCCAGGGGATCACACGGACAACGCTCTGCACCATGTTCACTGACATGTGTCCCTCCTCTTATCACTCGGCACTGCATGTCTCACTTTCTAGCCAGGAGAAATATACCCCCCAAACGTGTTTCTAAAATGAGCCCCTGCTCTCCGGGGAAGGAGGGTAGCATGCAAACCCCCGGAATAAAATGGAGTCATTTGGGCCCGGCCGGCATGGCTCAAGGGTTGAGCATCAACTTCTGACCCAGGAGGTCACAGTTCAAAGGCCGGTCAGGGCACATGCCCGGGCTGCAGGCTTGATCCCCAACGTGGGGCGTGCGGGAGGCAGCTGGTCGATGACTCTCTCTTCATCATAGATCTCTCTCTCTCTCTCTCTCTCCCTCTCCCTTCCTCCTTAAAATAAAAAAAAAAATGAAATAAAATAAAAAATGAAAGAATAAATTTGAGTCATTTGGAAGAGGCAGAGCAGCCTGGCTGGGAGAAGGTACAAATCACATGACACAGGGGAGCTTGAACTTCACGTTGGACTCGGAGCTTTGCGCACTTGCATTTTTCTTACCGAGCTAACAAATGCATGAATGCCTGCGGGGCCATTAATTTTTCCTTTGAATCAAAGATTGAAAAAAGTCCATGCCAATGATCTGCTTTGATCTCTGTGTGCCCCCTCACCTTCTAACATTTCCAACCCAAAGTCATCTCCAGGTCAAAGGCGGTGCCTCCTCCCCCGGTCAACGCTGCAAATCTAAAATCCACCCTAGGCTCCAGAATCCTCTCTCCTCCCAGCTACCCATTCTCCACACCCTTCTTCTTCCTCCTCTTCCTCCTCCTCTTCCTCCTCTTCTCCTCCTCCTCCTTGTCCTCCTGCTCCTCCTCCTTTCTTTTTTGTTAATCCTTACCTGAAAATACTTTTTCCATTTTTTTTAAGAGAGAGTGGAAGGGAGTAGGAGAGAGACACACACATCGATTGATTACCTCCTGCACGTGTCCTGACCAAGGGTATGTGCCTTTGACTGGAATCAAACCAGGGACCCCTTCAGTCCATGGGCCGACGCTCTAACCAATGAGCTAAACCAGCTAGGCTCCACACCTTCTATCTTTCCCTCTTGCCTCTTCCCCTTTCTCCCATTAAAGCTGTCCCATCTCTTTTGTTTCCTTAATGCCTGCTCTCAGGGGAAAGGAGGCAGATGGGCGGAAGAAAACAAGAGGGAACCTTGCGATGCCTCCCTTGTCCCTTCCTCTCCTAAGATGGAAATTTTTACCAAACTTCATAACTTTGTTCCGGCTCCAGCAGGGGTGCTATTTTCGGGACAACACTGTGAAGTGGCCTTCTCAAGGCGGCTCTTCCCCGTCCTGTCTGCTCTTGAAACTTTCCAGAACCTGGAACCAGGTGGCTCCAGGCAATGGAATCCGCTTTTGGGCCCTAAAAAGAGCCAGAGACAAAAAGAGCCAGAGTCCCTCGGTCGACAGCACTGACACAAGACTTCACGGTCAGCGTCCACAAGATGCGGCCCTCTCACTGCTCACAACGCAGTCGGGAAAACTGGGCTGGAAGCAGGCTTTGGTCCGTGCTACTCGCAGGAACATCAAAGTTCTCCCAGAACCAAGCACTGAATTAAACGTATGGGCGCATGAAGCAGATGTCAGGTATTTCATTCCATCCGTCCTCCTGGTGAACCCGGTCCCCGTCATTTGTTTGGGGTGACTTTGCCTGTAACGTTGTCCGCATTATAAAAGGCAGAAGCACAGCCATTTATAAAAAGGAAGAATGGACAAAGTGATACCAGGACTGAGGGTGGAGGTGACCTGGTTTGGGAGACAGGCGTGTGCTGGGGCGTTGAGAATGTGGGGCTTGGTCCTCCCTGCTTTTCGAAGACGTGGCCTGCAGTCCTCTTTCCCGAGGAGCTACGTGGCAAGGCATCCTCAGATCCACTCTTGCCCTTGGACTCCTCCTCACCCCGCTCCTCTGGGACAGCAGGCGAGAAGAGCGAGAGCGAGCGAGCTCCAGCCAGCTGGCCCCGCCCGGGCTCTCATCCCCCAGGCATGAGCGTGTTTGTGGATCTGCTTCTCCCCTGATTGGCAAGGAGGCCCAATTGCTCTTTAATGAGAACCGTCTGGGGTCTGGGTCCGGCCGCTGTGTCACCGGGTCTTAACCCGCTCCCGCCCGGTGAAAGTTGGCGACTGGATCGCTGACCATTTTCTTTAATTATCACACAATGTCGGGCTCACAACACACCAGCCACCCGTGACTCACAGACTCATTTTATGGGGAGACCGGGGGAGGCGAGGAGGAATGCAGGGAGGACTGGGCATCACAGTAGCGCGGTCATGAGGCTGAAGGCTGGCCTGTTCCTGACATAGCTTATCTGCATGGGGCTGAGAACAGCCCTAAGAACGCTGAGTCTCGACTTTCTTATTAGTAAAAATCAGGAGTGGTATGTCTCAACTATTTCAGGACATCATTTATCAGGTTCTCTCCGCGTCTCAGATGCTCTCATCCTGATCAACACAGAGAGGGACAGAGAGGGACGTGCCCTGGGCTACCCAGGCCCTGCTTACTGAGGATTGTGGACATAGGAACCCATGTTTAGTTAGCACTGTATCAGTGATGTTTTGCTTCAAGACATTTTAGTAAAAATATTTGTTAACACTGTCAAGGGATTTCTGAGCCAAAATATAATCTGGGGCATCTCTGAAGCACGTGCCCCTGCTTGTCCCAGTTCCCCTCCCGGACCTCTATCAGTAACTGAGCAGATCAACGCCATCGGCAGCGGGGAGAACGCAGTCAGTCACCCCTCAGTGGGAACCACACAATCGCCTCCCCTCCCTAGTGTGTGACGGCAAGGAGAACGGAGGAGCAGTGTCTTTGGTTGTGTGTGTTTGTGTTGTGTGTGTTGTGTGTGTGTTTGTGTGTCTATGTGTGTGTATGTGTGTTTGTGTGTATGTGTGTTTGTGTGTGTTTGTGTGCATGTTTGTGTGTTTGTGTCTATGTGTGTGTATGTGTGTATGTGTGTTTGTGTGTGTTTGTGTGCATGTTTGTGTGTGTTTGTGTTGTGTGTGTGTTTGTGTCTATGTGTGTGTATGTGTGTATGTGTGTTTGTGTGTTTGTGTGCGTGTTTGTGTGTGTTTGTGTTGTGTGTGTTGTGCGTTTGTGTGTGTGTCTATGTGTGTGTATGTTTGTGTGTGTGTTTGTGTGTATGTGTGTGTGTTTGTGTTGTGTGTTTGTGTTGTGTGTGTGTGTTAGTGTGTGTTAGTGTGTGTTAGAGTGTGTGTGTGTTTGTGTGCATGCTTGTGTGTTTGTGTTTTTGTGTGTGTGTGTGTTTGTGGTGTGTGTGTGTGTGTGTGTGTGTGTGCAGTTCCTGTTCGTGTGGAGAGCACATCGAGCGTGACCCTTGGCCAGCACAGCTGGGGCGGCACAGAAGGCGTCTCGCAACGACAGGGCCTAAGAATGAAAGATGGGGAGGAAGCCTGTTTATTTAACAGATACAAAAGCAGGATGCAAACTTTGCTAAGAAACAGCTCAAAGGAAAGGCAAACAGTCCGAGGCGAGAGAAAAGGTAGTTAAGTGCTCGCTGCTGTGCCCTGTGCTCCTTCGAGGCACGAGTAGCTGTGCTCTCAGAACCTCTCTCCCGCCAAAGAGCAGCCGCAGTAGGAGCATTCCTAGCGCGGAATTCCAGGGGCAATGCGGACAGGTAAGCAACAAAGGAAAAATACTCCACAACTTGGAAAGAAAAGCAAGAATAGCAGTAGATGTAAGCCATATATATATTCTCAGCTCTTCATCGATCTGGTAAATGCACTCAGAAATACCTGTACTCTGGCTCGGAAAGGGTGAGCAGCTGGTGCGGGCCATGTCAGCTCGTTCGTGCAGAACACCCCCAGCATGAGTGTAATGAGTGTGTCCTGGTGCCCTCTCTGTGCTACAGAAGCTGAGTCTGGTTGTTGGCTGGATAGTAAACAAAATGGAAAGTGATTAGGATCTGGGATAGATGACAACATGCCTGCGATCACAAGTACAAAACGGCATTGTCTTGGGTGTGGGAGGTTTTTAAGAATTCCCAGGAAAACATAAAATCACTGCCTTTGGAAATAGGCCTAAGGTTAGGAGCCATCGTGCAAAGTGAATAGAACTTCACTAAAACCTTCAGTTCAACCCTGGCCCCGGCATCTGCGAAGGACGCCTGTCCCAACACCCCCGCCCCGGCCCCGTAGGCCAGCATGAGTCAGGAGCACTCCTGCGGATGTCTGTGGAACGCTGAGGAGAGCAGTTCCTTAAACGCGTGGGTTCTGGAGATATGTGGCCAAACTTTAATTCCAAGCTCTACCCCTTACGTGCTGTGTACTTCTGACAAGTTTCCCAGTTTGTTCCTTGGATTTATCCACACCTACCACCTGGGGCTGCAGTGAAGACTGAATAAACTAAGGATTCAGGCCTTTCCCACAGGGACCACACAGTAAACACTGGCTCCGGGGACCAGGGCCCCAGGGTCAGCGCACAGTGTGACTGCACTGATTGGCCTCGTGGGTCTCCCTGACCCACAATGGGGCCTAAGGAGCTCAAATAACTGACCGGCAATCCGCTGTCTCCCTTTGCAGGAAGTGGGGGATGGTTTGTGGGTGAAAATAAGACACGTTCCCCAGGCCTACTGCCTCATGCACTGAACTCTGGGTAAATAGACTAATAATACTGAAAACCTCATCTTTGTAAAAAAAAAAAAATGCTGCCTCTTAGGTTGCTTTTATTGTTTTACATGGGAACATTATCAATTTGTAAAAAGAAATACCTTTTTAACCTCTAATTTAGTTTTCCTCTGACGCCTTGCTGTTTGTTGGCCTGTTATGATGTTTAACATTGAGGGTTACGTAACTTGGCCAACGTTACATTCCCTCATTTACTGGCTGTGCACCCTTGGGCTCGCTGCTTAGACTTGCACAACGCATCTACTGGGGGTCAGAAAGTCTAATGGATCCTGATTGTGCCAACTCCCGTCGTGACATTTCAAATCGCATATTCCTTGACCTGTCTGAAATACCTGACAGAAGGTCCTGTCTGTTGGAACTTGTTTTTCTGGTTTTGGGCTCCAGTATAACTTGCCATCCTGGGAGTTCATTCTGCCAGACCTAGATCTGACTGTGGGAACCTCCCCCGCGAATACCCTTGTCCAGAGGCCCCTGTCGAACGGGTTGTTGAGAGGAAAGAAGTTTAGGCTCTGCGAGGCAGGGCCTAAAGGACGTCACCCAAGCTGTGCAGCGCTGGGGATATTTTTAAAGAAGAGAGATGTTTCCTAACGCAAATGCTCCTCACCAGATGAGTGGCCTACCACGCTCCGTGGAGCGTCACCGTGGACCGGAGAGCCCACGTTCAGTGCAGAGAGGAGAACACGGGAAGCACATGGCGCTCCTGAGGCACCCTCCACCCCCCCACTTGCGAGCTTTTCTTGTTGTTTCACAGCCTACAGCTCTGAAATCATTTGTCCGATTTCTCTTTCATGCATGTCTGACTTGACAATCGGTTCCTATATTTGATCAGTTATAAATTACTTAAATGCTAGAGCAGTGGTTCTCAACCTTCCTAATGCCGCGACCCTTTCATACAGTTCCTCATGGTGTGGTGACCCCCAATTTCATTGTTACACATTGAACATAATTAAAGCACAGTGATGGTATGCATCCCAGCAGAAGAGTGTAGACCACTGTGGACATGTACACCATATTTACCCAGAGGTTGGCACAACTTAATTTTCCTGAAACTTATTCTTATTTTTAGGAATAGTTAGATTGGACTTTTTAGAGTAATTATGGAAATACGTGTATAACTTTATGTACATATTTATTTTAGACATCCTATTTTTCTATTTTTCCACTTCTTATCTCTATATATAACAGGCCAAGTGTCTGCCCGTCTGACTGACAGCTATGATGCTCACTGACCACCAGGGGGCAGGCGCTCAACGCAGGAGCTACCATGGCGTGCACTGGCCATTTCAAAATAAACAGCACCCCGGATCTGGCGCCCACAACCAATACTCGGCTTCCCCCAAATGGGACACAGGCCCCGCCACCACCAGGGAGCGACATCCCACCAAATCGCAGCCAACGCTACCAAGACCCCATGGCGCAAAATGCGGCCCCCAGCCCAGCCAGCCCAAAACGGTTGTGTGGGCACCGGGTAATGACATCATGTAGCAATACTCGGCTTCCTCTCCCTGGTGACTAGCCTCCTTGGAGTGGCTTCAGCCCAGGAACCTGACTTGCTTTATAGCCAGGTGCAGACATCTTACAGTTTAACCAAAGGTCTGTGAAGTGTTTTCCGTGCCTCATCTCATTTGATCCTCACAGAAGTCCTGGAGTAGGTAGATAGGAGACTCAGTAGAATCCTTTTTTTTTTCCCATTAGCAAGAAGCAAATAATGATACTAAAATATTTCTTCTAATTAATTTCCTTTCAGTGTGCATGAATCCATGCACCGGCACTAGTACTAATATAATTTTGTCTAAAGGTAAAGTTGTTTTCGTTGTTCACAGATTATTAGACTGTTTTTAGAGACGTAACTTCTATCCCTGTCTCCTGGCAATTGGGTGACCTCAACACTGATGTTCTTTCTGCATCCAGCAAAAGAGTGTAGACCACCATGGACACGTACCCCATATTTACCCAGAGGTTGGCACAACTTAATTTTCCTGAAACTTATTCTTATTTTTAGGAATAGTTAAATTGGACTTTTTAGAGTAATTATGGAAATACGTGTATAACTTTATGTACATATTTATTTTAGACATGTTATATTTTTCTGTTTTTAAAAGCTCTTATACAATTATTGGAGCACAATGATCAACAGATAAATAGATGATAAATAGATTTGATTAGATTAGAAATGAGGCTAGTTTAGAACCACAGGGATTATCTTGGTTTTATAAAAAGACTGAAAGCAAATGTAGTGTTTTCCATTTTCTTTTAAATATTATCTATTTAACATAATTTAATGATATTATGTATTTGCATAATTTTCCCTTGATGCTAATGTTAAGGAGGAAGAGAGGGGAAACTCATAACTGAGAGGGGGAATATATCAAAATGGAGAAGGGGATATTCACATGCTTTATCCTTCCCAGAATTCTCTGCAATGGACACATGTCTTTGATTTTATGGTATTGGTAATACATAAGTTTTAACTGTGTAAAATAACAAAAAAAAGCACATCATTTTAATCTACCCGCCACATTTTAAGACAAAAACATCCCACTTTCTCACCATGTTCCCTTTAGCTTTAACACTCTGTCCATTGGTGCTGAATGAGAGTTCTTATTTAAGAACTTAATTATTTGCAATTAATTGCTTTCAAAAGATAGGCAGAAACTTAGTGTCAGCACCATCTTGAAAGTCATGTATGCACTAGTCTCAACATCATTTTCCGTCCAATTTCCTCTACATCATCATTAACAACTCAGTAGGGAACTAGGAATGACTTCATCTTGGCTTTCTAGTCTCTGTCTTCTGTGTAGTTCTGGTCTGGCCCATCCACAGTGTTTACTGATGTAGAGTGCTCTTGAAGATTCTGAAGAAATGTCTTTCACCAGATAGTTATTGTGGTCTCAGAGCCACCAAATTATAATAGCAATTAGCACCTCAACACCATAAAAATTACCAAAATTAAATTGCTTTAATAAAAGTTTCCAATAAGACTTTTATTTGATTAAAAATGACTATGAACCACAATCTCTATGTTTTTTTAAGGTTTTTTGTTGTTATTTTCATAGAGAGGAAAGGAGAGAGAGAGAGAGAGAGAGAGAGAGAGAGAGAGAGAACATCGACGTGAGAAACATCACTCCAACCAACTGAGCCACACCTGCCAGGGTTCAATCTCTGTATTTTATAGGAACCAAAATGTCACACTGAACATGACAATTTAAAAAGAAATTAACTAGACCAGCGGTTCTCAACCTGTGGGTCACGACCCCTTTGGTAGTTGAACGAACCTTTCACAGGGGTCACCTAAGACCATCCTGCATATCAGATATTTACATGATGATTCATCACAGTAGCAACATTACAGTAATGAAGTAGCAACGAAAATAATTTTATGGTTGGGTCACAACATGAGGAACTGTATTTAAAGGGCCAGAAGTTTGAGAACCACTGATCTAGAGTAATACACTGGGGGCTCATAATAGAGTTTTTAACTAATGAGTTTTATTCTTTAATTCATCCATTTAACAAAATTTTATTTACTATAAAGTAGGCAAGTCATGACATGGCAGGGGACTGCTGGAGGATTTCCATTCCTAGGCCACTAGAGAGACATCCTAACCATCTTTCAAATGAAATATTGTCCTACAATTACTACCCAAAGGAGAACATCACCCCCGCACCTCGTTATAAGAACATATTCGCTTGGAAGTTATTTCCTCGGAGGTGAAACATTGTGTGCATATGTATTCATATCCTCGTGTGAGTATAAAATCTGCTACAGGACAAGGTGAGCTCAGGCAGTCACACATGGACAAGTAAACCCATGTGTTCTCTCACGACACCTGCTGTGTAAGATGAGTGAGCACATGGTGACTGGTACAGGGAGGGAGAGGTCAGTGTAACACAAGTCCATGCAGGTCCCTGAGAAGTTCTCTCTGGCACATTAACCGTCTGGCGTCACGGAGTCACAGCTGATGCGAGGCCCATGCCCAGGCCACAGAGGCGCATGCGGCCCCGGAGGCCCACCCTCCGTGTCCCTCTCCGCTCAGCTGGGCCCCGTGCTCAGGTCTGAAGAGCTCACCATGCAGGCCCCTCGGGTCACCTGCACTTTTACCCTGAACATCACGTCACGCTCAGCAGGCATAAGCCTTTCTGGCAGCGCCTTCCATCCATCCACCATTGCCCTTTTTAAAAAGCGAAGCTTTATATTTACAATTCGTAATTTAAAAACCTTTAGAACTGTGCTAGTCTGTTAAATAGGAAAGCTCACTGTTGCTAGCACCACAGATACGATTTCAACAGGGTGTGAGCTCTGCACAACTCCGTTTTCTCAGGGCCCACTCTGCAGGAGGCAACGTTGCGCAGTGAATGTTTTTTTCAAAATGGCATGTGCTGCGTGAGATCTGCAGCATCCCTGCTACAGGTACTGTGGAGACTGACATCAGGTTAACAGCATGTAAACATTTTAGACAGAAACATTAGTCAAGAATGTCAACTTAGATGCTAAACCAACTCTTAGATAAAACACCGTTTCAATGAAAGAAAATAAAAAAGCAGAGGTATTTGAAAATTGATTTATGCCAAAATGAGGGAAAGATAAGAGGAAACTTAATATGATAGATATGCTGCTGGATAAGTGAACAATCACTGCTAACATCACACAATTGGGAACATAAAATAGCAAGGTGTTAAAAAATAAAAAATAATAAAATACTACCGTCAGGAAAGCTAGACCTAAGTATATATTCAGAATTTAGAATGATCCCAAATATGACATGTGCAAAATTATAAGAATTCCAGCTATATAGTAACTGCTCAATAAGTATTTGCTGAGTAAATAAAAAGACCAGTATCTGTTTCTGCAGACTGTAAAGTCCGTGAGGGCAAGGCCAACATCTGCCTATTCTCCTCCTGAGATACTTGGTAAATACATGTTGAATAAATGAACTAAGACATTCCCTACTACATCGGTCCTGAGAAAGGTGTTTTAACTCTCAGTTAGCTCGTGTACTTCCCCATACGATTCCTAGACATCGCCTAGCTCACAGAGTAATAAGACGTGCGCCTCTTCGGCTATATCCTGGTTCTTCTTTTTCATTTTTAAAAATATGTATTTTTTTATTGATTTCAGAGAGAGGACAGGAGAGGGAGAGAGATAGAATCATCAATGAGGGAGAATCACTGATCAGCTGCCTCCTGCACAGCCACAACGGGGGATGGAGCCTGCAACCCGGGCTGTGGCCTGACCGGGAATCGAACGGTGGCCTCCTGGTTCCTGGGTCGATGCTCAACCACGCTGGCTGGCCTTGTTGTTCTTTACAACAAGTTTATCCGACGAACTCTAATGAAACAGTCGTGTCCGTGTACGTCTAAGAAGCACCTCCACGATTTCAATCTAGAACACATACCATTCTTTATGATTTTCAGAAATATTCACTCTTTTCCCACACATTATATTTAAATAAAGCATCTCCCTTTCGTTTTAATTATTTTCACGCATGTGCTGATTCACACTGGTCACTGACAATAAATTATTAATCAACAGTGAGCCAAGCTAGCCGCTCCGCGGTGCGCTGTCCGCCCATGTGTTTGCAATGTGCTGGGTCACGCCACTTGCAGGATGTTCGTCTAGTCACTGGGGAGCCATGAACAATGCAACTGTTGGAAATCCGTGGCTCCATGTTGTGCTATAGAAAATGGAAAATTCTGAGCACAGCTGTGTAATATAAGCAACAGCTGGAGCAGCTATGTCATAGGAAACGTGAGAGCCTTGGGCATCTGTATTATCAGCCAGCTAAAATAAATACGTGCTCCGTCCCAAGTCGAGTATTTAACGTTTATTTTCACTAGACGTAGAGTAAGTTTCACAGTACAGTTGATACATACACAATATATTTCTACTTATTTCATTATTTTTTGCACGCCCACCCTATTTATTGCCGGAATATAAACTAAAGGCTAATATTTTAAAAAGGCAAAGGGACATTAACTTTCAGATTGTGCTTTCTAAGTAATATTTTCTGCTAAAACAAATCAGGGTTCTTTTGGAAAAGGTTAATTACAAATCTGGGACAGGAAACACTGAATAATGTTTCAGGGCAACCTGAGCCTGAGATCTCTTTGATATAAGAAAACTATCAAATATTAGTGGGGTCGTATCAGAATGAAATAGGTGCCAACTTGAAGGAACTCTGACTGTCCACGTGTGGGACAATTGAACATAAGAAAGAACAGCAATTGAATTAATTGAAGCATATCAGATACACAAAAACTGTAAGTGAACATTGCTCTTTAAAAACTTGACCATTTCTAGAGCTTTCTATGGCCTCATTGAACTCATTGTTTCAAATATTAATAAGTAAAGAATTATCCATTCTTTTTAAAAAAATATATTTTATTGATTTTTTTACAGAGAGGAAGGGAGAGGGATAGAGAGTTAGAAACATTGATGAGAGAGAAGCATCGATCAGCTGCCTCCTGCACACCCCCTACTGGGGATGTGCCCGCAACCAAGGTACATGCCCCTGCCCGGAATCGAACCTGGGACCTTTCAGTCTGCAGGCTGACGCTCTATCCACTGAGCCAAACTAGTTAGGGTTCCATTCTTTATTTTGTGGACTATAGTTTAGGTCAGGGGTCGGCAAACTCATTAGTCAAGCGAGCCAAATATCAACAGTACAATGATTGAAATTTCTTTTGAGTGCCAAATTTTTTAAACTTTAACTATATAGGTAAGTACATTGTTATTAACTTAACTAGAGGCCTGGTGCACAAAAATTTGTGCACTGGGGGGGGGGGGCATCCCTCAGTCAGCCAGTACTTCTTCAAAATAGACTCGCCCAGGCCAAAAACCAACTTCTGCGCATGGGCCACAAAGTTTCGATCGCACTGTACGCGTGCCCGCACGTGGTATTTTGTGGAAGAGCCACACTCAAGGGGCCAAAGAGCCACATGTGGCTCGCGAGCCGCGGTTTGCCGACCACAGGTGTAGGCTAACCAAATAGTTACGGGGAAAGCTGTTTTTGTTGTTAATCCTCGCCTGAGGGCATTTTTCCATTGATTTTTTAGAGAGAGTGGAAGAGAGGGGGAGACACAGAGAGAGAAACACCAATTTGAGAGAGAGACACATTGAGTAATTCCGCAAGCACAAGACCTGGTTTCTTCAATAAATAAATCAACTTAAAAATACAGATGTGGCCCTAACCGGTTTGACTCAGTGGATAGAGCATCAGCCTGCAGACTGAAGGGTCCCAGGTTCTATTCCAGTCAGGGGCATGTACCTTGGTTGAGAGCACATCCCCAGTAGATGTGCAGGAGGCAGCTGATCGATGTTTCTCTCTCATCGATGTTTCTAACACTCCCTTGCCCTTCCTCTCTCTAAAAAAATTAATAAAATATATATTTTTAAAAATACAGATGTGTAGCAGTAGGTGAAACTTGAAACTGAATATTAGCTGAATAATGAATTAGTGTTGATTTTACTTTTATGTAGAATCTAATAAAAACAAAACAAATGAATAACAAAACAAAATAGAAACAAATACATAGACATAGAGAATAAGCTGATGGTTACCATAGGGAAATGAAATTAAAACACAGAAAATAATTCTATTTACATTAGTATCCAAAAGAGTGAAAGACTTATAAGTAAACTTAGCCAAGGAAGTAAAAGGTTTGTACACTGAAAACTACAAAAAACATTGCTGCAAGAAATTAAAGAAGACAAATAAATGGACAGACATCCCATGTTAATGGATTTGAAGGATTAATATTGTCAAGATAACAATACTCCTCAGAGCAATGTAAAGATTCAGAGCAATCCCTATCAAAATGCAAAAAAAAAATGATTTTTCAGAAATTGAAAAACTCATCCTAAGATTTATATGGAACTCCAAGAGACCCTGAATAACCAAAATAAATTTGAAGGAAAAGAAGGAATTAGTGTTTATTTTTAGGTGTGATAATGGTATAATTATTTTTAAATGGTTCTTATACCTTAGCGATATATGTTGAATCGTTTATGGTTAATATGAAAACATGTCTGATATTTATTTTTAAAATCTAATCATGGTGAAAGTGGTAGGCATAGACTAACACGAATGCCTAGTATATGTTAATAACTATTGAATAGCTTGGTATGAAAGTTATGTGGGGATTTCTTATACTATTCTCTTATTTTTGTGCAGATCTGAAAATTCTATGGTTAAGCATTAAAAACAAAGGACTGAATGCCTTGCCATGGGACTATTAGGTGCTCAGCCCCGGAGCTCATGGAGTATGGGATATCTGATACACCTACCCCTCAAGTCTAGTATGCACATTAGTAGAAGTCTAATAGATGAAATTGGGCCAATTTATTTAAATACTAGAGACCCGATGCATGCAATTCGTGCAAGATTAGGCCTTCCTTCCGCTGGCTGCAGTCCTGGCTCTGTTTGGAAGGTCATCCGGAAGGATGTCCAGTCTAATTAGCATATTATGCTTTTATTCCTTGCTTTCCAAATGACTGAAGTCATCAGCTGTTGACAGGGACAGTAATGGAGTCCTGCTGTCATGGGCATGGCTTCCCCGCAGACGCGTGAGGAGTCCCTGGGCAGCCTCACAGCCAGGCTGCGGAGAACTCCGACAGGGAGGAGCCCGCGCGGCCACAGCACAGGGGCACCACCCACAGCTGCGGGAGACCTGCCCACGGAGGTACCGAGTGCCCAGACGCTAGACCCTCGAAGGTCTCTGACTGAGGAAATGGGCCTCTGGCCCCTCAATACAAGTTGAACGTGCCGCCGTCGTCCAGTGTGTCCTCTTCGCTGAGTGCAGGGGAGAGAGCAGGGAGCACGGGGCGCTGAGGGGGACCCTAATCAGACCCTCTGCTCTGCATGAGGACGTCCTATTGGTAAGTCTGTGAGCTGCTGTTTAATGAAGGGGAGGGCGTGGATTTTTCTGTGGGAGGCATTGTTCCTGGCTGGCTTTCCCTAATGCTCCATCATATCTCTATGAATGTGGTCATCTACGGAAATCTTCTCATCCGGGGCCACACACATGCACACACACACACACACACAGCCCAGAAAACCACTTGTATAAGGAAGTAGACCATTTAAACCGCAGGGTCTGTCACAGGCAGGAAAGTATTCTGATGACTAACTGTGGTTCTCTTGACTAAGCATCTCCTTATTTATTCGCTTTCTCGCCGGCCTCTTTAAAGAGACTAAATTCACTTTCCAGGTCCTCTCGCCATGCAAGTAAGTGGCCAGCATGTTTCCCAGAGCTCTGCGGGGAGCTACAATTTTATGTGGAGGATTTTCCTAAATGTTGAAATGCCCTCCCTGGTTCCCAATGACTAAGTTCCAACTTGGCTCAAATTCTTATAACGAGGCTTTTGAAACCATTGTTTTCCCAGAGAAACACTGTCTACTTGACTCGTGTTTCTGCAGAGCGAGGGAGCACAGGGGCGGCCTGGCACCCAGGGCGAGGGGACAGATAACTTCTCACTCTCAGCAGTAAACCTCGATGGCGGAACAGGCCAGACGCCCCAGCTGAGACGGGCTTGGTGGTGACTACAGTCTGCAGTCAGGACGCTGTGGGGCTGGGCCTGTGTGGACTTAAGGCAGGAAATGTGCCTCGACGGCGCGGTCAGACCTCGCTGGGCCTAGACGTGCAGGAATCGTAAACCGGACTTGGGTTTTATAGCTCCACTGTAAACGCAGCATGAAGCCTCCATTTCCCGTTTTCTGACCGAACAGGAATTCTCCCCTTCGTCGTGTTTAAATGCTACCCGGTGTAGATAATTGCAAAAGCAGAAGCACGCACCATGGCCATGCCTGTGAACTTGAGACCATGGTGACATCATAACTAAGGGAGCACCATTCACCATAGGGAGGTGAGGAATATCGGGATAGAGGTTTTTTCCTGTAATAAAAACCACACTAAAACTGAAATGATGGGGGAACGCTGCCAGAAAGGTCCTAGCTAGTATACTTGAAGATTTGAAAATATTTAAACAGCTATTTTTAAATTCACTTATATACATATGTATCATATACATGAAAAATAGGTACACCCATGTAATGTAAACATATATGATGTTATGTACATAAACATGTGCCTTATTATGATACTTTATAATAATTCAGTATTTAGTACATATATTTGAAGAAAATAGGAATAAATATTGTTTAGAGAAATGTAATTGCTTTAATTTTAAGTAATACTTATTCTTTTTTTAACATATATTTATTGATTTCAGAGAGGAAAGGATAGGGAGAGAGATAGAAACATCAATGATGATTGAGAATCATGGATTGGCTGCCTCCTGCACGCCCCGCTACTGAGGATCGAGCCCACAATCCGGGCATGTGCCCTTGACCAGATTCGAACCTGGGACCCTTCAGTCCTGAGGCCGATGCTCTATCCACTGAGCCAAACCAGCTACGACAATACTTACTCTTTTTTTAAAAAAAAATAATTTAATACTTATTCTTTTTTTAAAAAAAAATATTTTTATTGATTTCAAAGAGGATCCTGGGAGGGAATCAAACAAAATCTCACATTCTGTGAGAACTCGGTTCACCTAGTGATGACGCTGAAGAAAGAAGGTCATCCCACATGCCTGGTTAAGGACGCCTTCTGTGGGATTAGCTCTGCCACTTCGCTTCCTTGATGTGTGTTCCGGTGTCTTCCTGCCCAAGAGCAGCGACGTGGAGACAGTTTGCACTTTAGCCGAGGTGAAAAGTACAAGATATGGTCAAAAGCTCCCCATGCTTTTCATGTTGGCAGCTACGTAGGTTAGGAATAACGTGGCACGTAGACCTGACGATGAGGGGAGTGTCTGCTTTTGTTCGAAGGTGTGCAGAGCCTTGGGTCGCCCTGTGTCAGTTTATAAATCTGGTGCTCCGCTGCTCACACTCCAGAGAAGCACGTTAACAGAGCTTGAGCCTCGCCTTGACGCGCAGTGAGAGGTCAATCCGCAGAATGCCAGCCTCGAGGGTCCACTCACTCTGCCCTCCTTCACTCAGCTTATGTGGAGGAGCAGGGCTGGGCGGCATTTGGGCCCAATAGGCTTTATGGTGACAGGTCAGAAATGAGACGGAGTTGTGTGTTATTCTTCATCCCTGTCTTAACTTCAAGTGTGTTGCCAAGGTCACCTGACTGCCCTCTGACAATGTTTGCACTGAGGTTCTGCCAGGCAGGCCTGTCCTTCAGTTCCATTGTAGCGAAAACCCGCCCAGTCATTGTAACTACTGAGCTGTCATTTTGGACAGACTGGGGCCCACTTCATGGTTTAAGTCTTCAGCCCAACATAAAACGTAAAGGCTTATTCAATTTTCACCATTTTATTGAAAATACTTAAAATCTGTTTTCCAGGTTTTTGTTTGCTTTTGTTTTGTTTCCTGTAGTCTGTACCATAGAATTTGAAAACCACCAAAAATCAAGGAAAATTTTGTATTCAATTCCTTTCTGCTGTAATGGTACGTTGTGTAGACTATTTATGCATGTCCACTCAATATAGCCCTGGCTTTTGTGATGTAACTGTTTAGATCTGATTGGTGACATTAGATCAGGGGAGGCATCAGTAACTACATTCCCATGCCAGTTATTGTTACCGGGGGGAGAGAATTAAACTGGCTGGAATTGGCAGTTTATTTGATCTCTAAGAATCATATAGTAGAACGAGTTATATGGTTAAAGCTACAAAGAAAGTGAGCACATAACAGCAAACCTGGAATAAATGCTCACAGATTTCCTATCTAGTTAGCGAGACAATGGCAACACACTGCTGTGCCCAGCAGCACGGCTCTCCCTCCAGCTGCCTGAGCTGAGTCATTACCTCAGAGAGAATCCGCTTGGCAGCGAGGCAGAACCTGGCTGCCTTCGCGATGTGCTTCGTGCGAGAGCCAAAGTACATTCTCCTCCTCAACGCGGCGGCCTGACATCAGTTTCTGCTGCATTTATAGCAGCCGACACCATTTCAGGCCGTCTAGTGTAGCAGACGACATCGGTCCCTCGGCTTCTGGGAAATCAATAAAGGGTGGTGATGGACATACCACCTGTACAAACCCTTCAACAAAAGTCTAAAAATAGGATTTAGAAAAAGTACGGAGTGACTTAATTTCGTCTCCGAATGTTTTAAAGGAACACGTATTTGGGAGCAACCAATGAGGGTCTGGGACAGCACTTGTATACACCAATAATGAATTCTCAGAAAGAGAAACTAAAACACCGTCCTGTCAACCATCACAAAAACAAGCACAAAACATTACCTTGGAATAAACATAACCGAGGAGGTAAAAGACCTGTATTAGGAAAACTACAAGACACTGGGAAAAAATAGAGGAAGATACCAATAAATGAAAGGATATGCCGTGTTTAGGGACTGGAAGAATTAACATAATCAAAATGTCCATACTACCCAAAGCAATCTGTAGATTCAATGCAATCCCCATTAAAATACCAACAACATATTTCACAGATCTAGAACAAACACTCCAAAAATGTATATGGAACCAAAACGGACCCTGGATAGCCTCAGCAATCTTGAGAAAGAAGAACAAGTAGGAGGGATCATAATACTGAATATGAAATTATACCACAAAGCCATCATAATGAAAAAAGCCTGGTACTGGCACAAGAACAGGCATGTGGATCAATGGAACAGAACAGAGAACCTAGAAATCTACCCAAGCCGTTACGTTCAACTAATATCTGAGGAAAGAGCACACAGGGCAGTCAAGACGGTCTTGTTTTTTCAATGAAGGTGCCAGCTCAGCTATACATACAAATACGTATATGCCCTACGGAAGACCAGTTACCTGGACTGCTGTCCATGCCCAGAGGCAGTAGCCGGAGAGATGAGAGGCCAGGAGACACCGCTTCTAGAGGAGAGTGCAGCAGGCGGTTAGACAGACATGAGCAAAACAATGACCATGGGCCAGGGACAAAGGTCACCAGGGGGGAAACCCTCCCCCCTTCCCCCCGCCACTGCCTAGATATGACAATTGTAGGGAGTACCTCACCCCGAGGGTGACCTTTCCTCCCCTCGCATATGGATGATCATGTGGTTTGACCCCCTGGAGATGACCTCTAGGCCTCGGTTGTATGTCAGCTCCAGGCCCAGAAAAACAACAAAACCAGCCCGGCTGCCCCCAGGCCCAGCTGCATTGGATAATGACCCCCACCCTGGTGCCAGCCAATCAGTGGAGACCACAGCCCTGAGAGGACACACCTGGAAAGTGCTGGATGTTCTATTGCAATGGTTCTCAACCTGTGCTGTACATGAGAATCACCTGGGAATCTTTTTTAAATCCTGATTTCTGGGCCTCATCCTCCGGAAATTCAAATTCTGTTGTGGCCCCACCCATAACAAAGAAACAGAATTTCTGGAGGAGGAGGCCCAGAAATCAGGATTTTAAAAAGATTCCCAGGTGATTCTAATGTGCAGCCAAGGTTGAGAACCACTGTATTGGATCTTCCCCTGGAGCCTCCCCTAACACCTCCGCCCTTAAACCCTGAGGACAGGACCCCGTGTGCTCTTCCTCCTGGGAGCAGCCCATGCCTTCCCCTCCCCTCCACTTGTCCCCCCAGGCAGTTACCTTTAGCTTCCTCACTCCAAAACTCCAAGGGTCCTTCCATTACCTCTAGAACTATTAGGACAAAAATAGAATATTGGGGACCAGCTACAATTTTAAGAAACTAGTGGCTCGGTGCACGAATTCGTGCACATTGAAAGGAAATAGATTAGAAGAAATATTTTAATATTGCTACTTGCCCTTTCTCTATAATAGAAGTGTCAACCAAATTCATGATCGACAATGACAAATGGAAACACAGGTGTGCGACTGGCACCAGCAAGAGCTTTATATGTTGGAAACACGTGTGTGACTGGCACCAGCAAGAGCTTTATATGTATCACACATGCATGAGTCAGCTTAGCCTTTTATATACATAAATACACTTGCTTAATTAAACCTGCTTTCTGATTTAGCTAAACTTTTTCCAGCCCAGTGAAGCACCCCAACTTCTTTTTCACGTAATTGTCAGCAACACAGCACTAAATATCAATACGAAGCAGGTGTGTGTGACTGGCACCAGCAAGAGCTTTATATGTATCACACATGCATGAGTCAGCTTAGCCTTTTATATACATAAATACACTTGCTTAATTAAACCTGCTTTCTGATTTAGCTAAACTTTTTCCAGCCCAGTGAAGCACCCCAACTTCTTTTTCACGTAATTGTCAGCAACACAGCACTAAATATCAATACGAAGCAGGTTATTATTATAGATTGCACAGGGAGAACAAAGGGTAAAATATTTAACAGTAGCCGTGTTTGACTATATGCTGTGCAGTGAGAAAACCTGAAGTCATTTTCAAGGTCCACCATTTCTTACTTCTTTTCAGTCGGGTCAAGTTTCTAATCTTTCTAAATCTCTGTTTTCCGGCTAATGAAAAGAGAATAGGATTCCACCAAGTCTCCTACCTGCCTACTCCAGGACTTCTGTGACGATCATGAGATGAGGCACGGAAAAATGCTTCACAGACATTTGGTTACAGTGTGAAATGTCTCCACCTGGCTATAAAGCAAGTCATGTTCCTGGGCTGAAGAAACTGCAAGCAGGCTAGTCACCAGGGATAGGAAGCCGGGCGTTGCTACATGACCTCATTACCCAGGCTGACCCTTAACATACTAGCCTTTTATATAAATGGACATTAATCATGCTCTGTCAACCATGATGGCTCTGTTCTGATTAGAGAAAGCACATCGAACCTGGCTGGGAGCTGTGCACCCTGGGACAGGGGAGCTCACATCAGAATGCAGTCCATTCTCCTTCCGAGAACTGCCTGTCATCATGGAAAGACTTACAACCTCGTGGTCAAAACAATCTAGTCTGGAGGCACCTGCTCTTTACAACCGCCAGCCCCTATAACCTGTAATCTGGTCCCGGAGTGCCCAGAGGCACTCACCCTCTGGGACCCCCCTCCCCCCACCCACATGACTTGTAACCTGTAACCATTATACCTTGCCCACTTTCCCATACCTGTAATTCCCACTTCCCCACATAATCTTTGTCCTTCTACCCAACATAAGCAGCTGGCTGATGGTGGGGGGCAGAGCAGATGTTTGTGGATGACCTGCTGCTCTCCCACACTGCCGGCAGGATTGGAATAAATGTTCATATGAGTCAACCCCGTCTCTGCTTAAGTGGCTCAAGTAGTGACAGGCAGCCTGGACCGCTCGGTTGTCCGGTTACCAAACTAGACATCCTAAATTTTCAGAAATCAAACAACATACTTCTACATAACCCATGGGTCAAAGAAGTCTCCAGAGAAAATAAAGAAGTAGGAAGCAAAGAGAAGTTGAATTTAATAAAATGGAGAACAGCCTTAAACAGGCCACTACACAAGAAAGAATTTCCAAATAGCTGGTAAGTATGTGAAAGATTTCTTCACACAGTCACCAGGGAAATGCAAATTCAAGTGATAAAAATGTTTAAATGATTATTTTAGGGGTGAGGACGACAGGAGTCAACTGGCATGTGATGAGAGTATGAACTAACACAATGTCAGCCTCTGCACATGCACACATGCTGTTAGGGAAGACATTCTCGTCCATAAATGGACCAAACAGTGATGTGCATCCCCCTTCCTCCCCCCACCAGTTATTTTAATAAAAGATATTTTTAAAAAATATTTTTATTAAATTCAGAGAAGGAAGAGGGAGAGATAGATAGAAACATCAATGATGAAAGAGAATCATTGATTGGCTGCCCCCTGCACACCCCCACTGGGAATCCAGCCTGAAACCCGGTCATGTGCCCTGACCTGGAATTGAACTGTGACCTCCTGGTTCCTAGGTCGATGCTCAACCGCTGAGCCAAGCCAGTCAGCCCCTACATTGTTTAAGTATAGGAATTTTCACACCATTATTCATAATAGCCAAACTAGGACATAAGCTAAATATTCCTCCACTGTAGAAATTAATTCATAACTAAATTGTGGCACAGTGCTGCAAGGGGCACAATTAGCACAGAAAACGAGCAAACAGGCTACAAGCAACAGGAATGAATCTCACATCAAAAACCAGAGTGAATGACTTGACACCGAAATAATGAAACTGTGTGATTCTTTTTATGTCAAATTCCAAGAGGCCAATGGAATTCTTGGTGTTAGAAGGCGGGGTAGTGGTTCCTGTGGAGAGAGAGAATGGTGGGGGGAGGGGTGAGGAGGCAATTCTGAGATGCTGATGGGGTTTTAAATCTTGACCCTGTTGGTAGTTGCATGGATATGTTCTCCTTGTGACAATCTGTCAAGTTATACACTTTGATTTTAAGTATTTTCCACAGTATGTTTCATTTCAATTAAAAAGTGTTCATTTAAAAAATTAATGATAAAATTTCACAGTCTCAACCTGTGGGTCGCGACCCTTTTGGCGGCCGAATGACCCTTTCACAGGGGTCGCCTAAGACCATCCCGCATGTCAGATATTTACATGACGATTCATCACAATAGCAACATTATAGTCATGAAGTAGCAACGAAAATAATTTTACGGTTGGGTCACAACATGAGGGGCTGTATTTAAAGGGCCAGAAGGTTGAGAACCACTGGTTTAGAATGTGGTTCTTGTTTCAGCGCTTCTGGCTCCATGCTGCCCAAGCGCTCTTATTCTCTGTGTCTAAGACACCAGCATGAAACATTTAAAGCTGCTTCAGGATACTCTCTCTTTTTTTTTTTAGAGAGAAAAAATTAAGTTGTTCATTTTGGAAGTTTGACTCACATTCCGAGAAGTTATGCAATTTCCTGCCTGATGGAGGACAGTTCCTTGTGTCAGTGATAAATGGCCGCTCCGTGTCCTCCAGTCTGAGAAAACATCCTCTGTAGCGTGCCCTCAGGTTTCCAGTTTCTCTGTGGTGACTGTGCTCCATTGAAGGCAGGGAGAGAATGGCACTCCTGCCCTGGATCCCAGGGCTGCCTGGCCGCTCCGGCCAGAGCCCTCACATTGCTCGCTTGCACGCTGTACGTCACTGCGTTACGTTCCTCCTGCTCCTTATATGTTAACAGAGATTGCCCTGGCCCACCCGCCCCGCTGGCTGGAGACATCCTGTGGACCAAAAGGTTTCGGGTTCAATTCCTGGTCAGCGCACACACCTACGTTTGCTGGTTCGATCTCCACTCAGGGCCATACGGTCCCTCCACTCTCTTTAAAATCAATAGACACATCCTTGGGTAAGGATGACAAAAACAGAGCTTCTTTATTCTCAAGATAAAGCTATTGTTTTCTGTCCATCCAGCAAAGAGGGAAGTGTAGAATTTTAAGTCAAATTGCAGTTTGTAAATGTACCGAACCCTGGGGTAGACCATTAGACGTAAGTACAGTAGGTCTTCGGGTGACTTCGGAGATCCGTTCCCATGGCGACATAGCAGATTCACCGTAAGTGGGAACCACCTACATCAGCACCTGTCACTCACATGGAGCACAGACACAGCCGTCATGAAGGGAAACAGTAAGAAAACGTAAAAGAAAGAGAACAATTCCTGACCTTCACTTGTGGTAAATAAATAATAAAAAACACAAAGCACATACGTCAAAATGACAGAACTTTTTTTTAATATATACATGAATGGGAGATGGCGACATAACCACGAAACGATGGAGGTGGAGTCCGATGTAACCTGAGGACTGCCTGGATACAAATGAAAGGATTTTCTTTAGGTAGCCACGCAACAAATTGCATTCTTGCATTAATATGTAGCCACTGGATCCTCATTCAAATTGTGAATTCTAACAAGAATATTCTTCATTATATTAGGACAAAGTGATCCAGAATATTAAAAATGATTTTGTCCTATTTTAGTGAGCGAATAACTGTTCAGTCCTTCCGGAAAATATTAAAAGATATTAAGAGGAAAGAAGTTCAATGCCTTGACTCCATTGATCTGTAAAGGCACTTTAGTCCTCGGGGAAAATGTCAGGAAGTACAGGACCAATGACCTGAAAAGCACCCATCGTAGACCTTGTATTTCGAAACAAAAACGAGAAGTGGGAGCTGCTTTTATGATTGGGGCGTGGGAGGCTGACTATTAGAAATGTCTTTGGGCATCAGAATATACTATGTGGCTATTTTTAGCAAGAGACGAATTATTTCAGTCCCTTGGGCTCCGCGCTGACCATGGACTAGGGTTAATGGCACCCGTCTTCACCAGGTCTCTTCCACTCAACCCGCACCAAGCATTAGGTAATCTGCCCATTGGTGAGCCAAGCACTACCTCACTATATAATGGCCCACGCTCGTTTCTGCTTTTATTTTTAATTCTTACAATATTAAAGCCGTTTCCCTAATCCTTCTCTTCCCCCTTTCCTTTCAAATTAAAAACAATCCCGGGTGCCTTCTGTAAGGCAGAGGAAGAGGTAGCATCGAGTCACGGAAAAATGCGCAAGCTTGCATTGGGAAGCTTGTCTTCTAGTCGTGGCACTAACCTGTCAGCTGTCCTTGGTCATGCTGGTCTTTCTGAGCCTCAGTTTCCTCATTGTACAATGCGGACGATAACTCGTGTTCAATTCCCCTCCCTGGGGTTTGTGAACGACTGAGGTTGGCGTGAAAGTTCTGGGTAACCTACTAGATAAAGGGAAGGCATTATTATCACTACTACCCTGCTGACTGTTTACAAAATTACTGGGACTTTCTAAGATGGTTTCTCTGTTCCTGACTCAGTTCCTTGGCTTATACTGAATTGACTTTCTGTTGAGTCTGGAAACTTCTAGAACTTCTCTAATATTGCAACCCGTAGGGAACATTTACAGCTTTAGAAACGAAGGGAAACACTGCCTACTTGGGTGAAAGTGATTTACGAAGTCAATCAAAGCTCCCGCTTTAGATGGTTGTAGACTTAGAGCAGCAGTTCTCAACCTGTGGGTCGCGACCCCTTTGGGGGTAGAACGACCCTTTCACAGGGGTCGCCTAAGACCATCAGAAAACACATATATAATTACATATTGTTTTTGCGATTAATCACTATGCTTTAATTATGTTCAATCTGTAACAATGAAAATACATCCTGCATATCAGATATTTACATGACGATTCATAACAGCAGCAAAATTACAGTTATGAAGTAGCAACGAAAATAACTGTATGGTTGAGGTCACCACAACATGAGGAACTGTATTAAAGGGTCGCGGCATTAGGAAGGTTGAGAACCGCTGACTTAGAGAGAGAGAGGGGTGGGGGGAAGCACCTCCCAAAAATCAGGAATGGCTGGTGATCTCTGCATTTGATGTGTCAGAGGAGAGCAGAGGGGCTCTCCCTCGCAATGTGCTGCCAGCACCACCCTCGCGCCCCCATCATAAGGAACTTCCAGCTCTTTCCCCATGACCTTCCCATCTGGCTCCCTCGCCAGTCAGCACCTCGCCCAGGCTCTCCCTCCTCCGGACTGTGCGGTGCTCCCCACCCTCCTTCGCTGGCCTCTGAATGCCAAAGCCGTGAGGTTACCAGCCAGCAAACACAGCTGGGTCTTTCCCCGGTGGCTGCGTTTGAGCGTCTCAAACCATGTGTTTGTTCCATGCCTTGGACTTGGAGACGGAGGATAGAGAGAACTTATGGGAAGGCTCTTGAGTTTCCAAAGGGCTGACTCACACCCTAGGTCACCCTGACCTTTCGGAAGCCTCAGAACCCTCTTGACTACCCTCAGATCTGCCTGGCCAGGGGCCAGCAGCAATATCAGAGAACCCACAGCTTAGCAGATGGGGGTGGCCCCAACCACAGCTTGGAGATACAGCCTGGAGGACAGCAGGGGCACCTGCACCCCACAGGGCCTGTGTGGCAAGGAAGTATTTGGGTTCACTGGTTCTACCGACGTGTTTCCTAACTTTGTCAAGTCCCGGTGGAGAGGAACACAGTGATGCCTCTCAATGACTTACACTCATGCGTGTCAGCACGCCGGACTCCACACGCTTCTTACTGCACGGCCCATGCTGCGCAGGTGGGGCCTGATGGCGGTTCAGGGGACGGGGCGGAAGGGAGCCTGGGGGGCTCGGGCCATCAGCAGAAAGGAGGGGGCAGGGCAGCTGCGCAGAACGTCCCTGGGACAAGTTGGGCAGGACTTTCCCGCTCCTCCTCAGGGGAGGTGAGGAGCTGCTCAGCCAAGGGAGACGTCGGTTCATAGGTGGCAGCCGGGACCCTGAGCAAGGCTTCCATCCCACAATGGTCTCAGCGGCAACATTTCTACATTCACATCAGCTTC
>NW_006293349.1:2480695-2495850 GCF_000327345.1 Myotis davidii
TCCCTGCTGTCAGGCCTCTCCCTGGTGGGAAAACACAAAACCCTGCGGGGTTGCTCCTACTAGTCAGTACACAGTCCTGTTTGGCTACTGGATATTTTATAATATTATCCATATTTTAATTTTATAATCCCTCAACATATTATATATGTTTTCTTTTTCCAATGTCAGCATTTTCTGGCTATTCCATAATGTATTTCCTCTGTGTATGTCTGTGCCCCTACAAGTGGTAAGATTTCCGATGCACGTTTTTTTCTAAATCATAGTTGGGCCTTCGAATATTTTATTTTGATGCAATAATCTGAGGAAGGAGCCTCCCTACTCAGAAAGCCAGCGCTGAGTCAAACACTTTCACTCTCCACTCTGAGCCTTTGTCTGCTTGATTTGTATTCACCTTTCAAACCTTAAGTGAAATAACTGTCCCCTCTTTAGGGAAACCTCCCATAAATCCTAGGGCTAGTTCAGGTCCTCCAGTAACAGGCACACAAAGCTCCCAGTACGGTTGTTGGTGCCAAATTATACTGTTCTTAGTGAATACCAATTTGTACAACTGTTTTAAGTATAATGGCTTCATATCTGGGTTTAAGCTCCATTAGGTCAGGGCCATGCTTGTCTTGACCACTGCTGAACTTCCTTGGCCTAAGGGAATGCCAAGCACTGAGCAGCAGCTTCCACATACGTTCCTATGAGTGAAGAATGGGTAAACCAACATATCTCTGGCAGACAATTGCTGGTGAACTGAGAACATGAAACGCTGCAGAGACCTGGAACGAACTCAGCCACCTTCCTGCCCACGCACTGGCAGGGGCAGAAGCAATGGAGGCAAGAAAGCCTGCTCTCTGAGTTTCGCTAGGGTTTCCAAAGTTTACATGATGTATTGATTCTCCCAGTCTTTTCAAGCAAATTTCAGAATCTGAGGCCGTAGAGAGAATGTGGATTGTGCCTCTGACCCCCTTTGAGGGGCCCCTGGCCAGCTTGACGTCAACTACAGAGTCTAGCCCTCAGACAAGGGAGTATCTCCAGGGCCCCGTCAACTCAACCACCACATGGTCTGTCTGATTCAGTTTCTTATCTATGGATTCAGCAGTAAAGATCCAGACATACCACTCCATGGCTCTTAGAAGCTGCCAATAAATGGCTGAAAATATAAAGGAGAGGGCATGTTTTTAATTCTCTCTTTATCATTTTAGAGAGATTACTAACAGCCATGCCTTTTAAGGCCTGTGAGGCATACAAGAATCTGTTCTTTCTAATTACTCCCTTACATTGAAGCAGTCATCAACTGAGACTACTTGCTACCCAAACATTAGACTATGACCCGAACCAAACCAAACCAAAGTCAAAGACAAAGACAGCAAATCCTTTGAGCCATTCTATCGGACACCAGAGAGCCATTTTGGTAACAGTGTTCCTTTGTTTTGGAGGAAACAGACTAAAACCAAATTCTCTCATAATTTCCTGATTAAGAAGATATTATATGTTGAATATTCAAAAAGTAATATTCTTACCCACCTCTTTCTCTAAAGACATTATTCCAGAAGTTTAAAGGCCCCAATGGTTATCATCATCCTTTTTTGTTTTAATTCTTTTTATGTATTTGTTAGTTAGCTATTTTTATTTTATTAAATTCATGCAATCTTTCAATTCTAGGTAACATTAAAACTTTGACCTTGCCCAGCCAGTGTGGCTCAGTGGTTGAACATCGATTCATGCAACAAGAGATCGCTGGTTCGATTCCTGGCCTGGGCACATGCCTGGGTTGTGGGCTCGATCCCTAGCAACAGGCTTGCAGGAAGCAGCCGAACAATGATTCTCTCTCATCATTGATGTTTGTATCGCTCTCTCCCTCTCCTTTCCTCTCTTTCTAAAGTTAATATAAATATATTTTAAAACAAAACAAAGCCAAACAAAAAGACTTCTGGCCTTTCATTTTTTTCTCCACACCATAACAACTGAAGGTCCGTTTGTCTGACCCAAGTGTCCTGGTGATTTGTTTGGAATGTATGTGTTTGGAAGGTGTGCTCTGAGCACAATGTCAATATTCAACAATTGCTGACTAACAAATAGTTCCATTCTCCATCGTGTGCACACTGGATTGTAAAGTCTGGGTCTGGACCTGGATGTGCAAGGGTTAGCAATCTCTTGCTCCATTCACCACCGTGCTGTGCTGTCAGGGTGCACACGTGGCAGGCCCTCAGGGACGGGCCGAACAGATGGTGTCCGCAGCCCGGCAGCAGCGCCTTTGGCGTGCGGCTCGCAGAGGGGAGCCAGGGGCAAGGCTTCCGGCACACATGGCCGTGGAGGGTTCCTAACGCCGTCCGCCCGGCCTGTGCATGTCTCGTGATATGGAACAGACACATGTGATGCTTCAGGAAGACCATGATTAAGCACAGTCTTTGAGGAGTTTTAGATGGATTTTAAAACATGAAAGTAAAATGTAATCTTCACAGATTTGTTAACCCTCTCCTGTGCCTTTCCCAACACTGTGCGCCCTCAGAAGCCTGCTCATTAATGTGCCTCTCCATCCCAGCCGGAGGCGACGGATGACCTCTTGAGCTGAACACATAGTAACTCCATAAACACAACTGCGCGGCGCCCCTGACAGCTGCGGGCGCTGCGTGGGCCTCAGGCGCCCACCCATCCTGGTGTGGGAGCTGCTCTGCTGAGATGCTGGTGACCGACCGCAGCTGCAACGCCCATGGGACACCCGAGACAACGCGAGTCTCAGAAATCCCGGCCTCCTCTACTCGCCCCTTTTGCCTTTTCTGTGCGCACTTCCCAAGCTGTCCGCATTTTGTCTAGTGGAGAGCTTGTGTCTCAGTTGCTTCATGCTGACTATACTATACATGTGGCTCTTTACACGTGCTCACCAAGTAACTTCAACATCATGCCAAACATTCCCTTCCTATACCAAACCAAGCCTTCACTCCGCATGCCACCTGGAGGGTGAGGAATGTCTTCCCTAAAGAAAGAGACGCGAGGAGACTCCAGACCGAGAGCCACGTGGATGCCTGGGTGAGTCAGGAGATGGGGAATGTTCTGGAAATGCACAGGCCTCGGGGTGCAGCGTGAAGATCATATCTAGCTTCCAACATGTCTGCTGAGGCTGCGTGGTGGTTGTGAAATGCTTGAATTATCTGCCCGTATATACCCGGGAGATGTCACATTACACTGCAGACTCCTGCTTCGTCTTAAGACACTGGGTGGGACTCAGCCTGCTTGCAGGAGGCCACTAAATTAATCGGGCGGGGCTGAGTCCCGTAGGAAATGCACATTTTCAGTAGCTTAACGCAGTAGCTATTTGCTGCTTCTCCAAGCAGTAGCTGAGCACAGGTGTTTCCGGCCGGACACCTTTTCCGGACAGTCCCCTCCCAGGGCTATACGCGAGGCGCAACTCCTTCTCTTCTGATTCCACCTCCTCTAGGTCTGCGGGGCTCTATCTGTCCAGCGGCGGAAAGAAGGAAGAGAAGAGAGAGAGTGAGGTGGGCTTCGTGGTCCAGCCTGGACACGGTGTTGGTCGGTCTCGCTCACGGTTCATGAGCACAAGTCAACGCCATGCCTCCCCCAGGGGCGGCGATGGCTGGGGAGGCGCTGCAGGCGATGCTCAGGGGGATCAGAGAACAGCCTGTGGACCAGGAGCCGATTTCTGCTCTCTGGCCGCGGCCTGCAGGGAGCGAATATTCTCTACCCCCTGCCTTGCGGCGCGTGTCCACTCTCCCCACCGCTGGCACCGGCCTGCTGAGCTCATGGGGTGCCTTTCTGACCACTGTGGCCATCTGAGTGACCCTCAGGGTAGAGCGTGCAGAGCGCTTGTCTGTAAGTAGTCAGAACGGCTCCTTCTGGAAGTGGAAAAGGCTTCGTAGACCTGGCATTAACAGCATTTTCCTTTTTAAAGTGAGAGCGCAGTTATCTCTTTAGGTCAACAGGCCATATGCAGATGTACCAGGAGAAACAATTATATGGGATTTTAGCCAATAACTGAGCGTTTCATAACTTTCCAACACTGCTTTTGCTGTCCTTCTACATGGAATGAGATATTCGTGGCATTTTTATGGCTAATATTTGTCTCATAGTCAGAGAACTCTGCTATGGACTGTGATTATGGATGGTGGAGAAATATTTACTACATAGCTTAAAACCTGTCAATTGCTTGATTGCTCTGACCAAGTTTATAAATGTTAGGAGAAAGCTAACATTTGGGGGAAACCTTGCTTCTGCAGGCATCGTTTATAAACGCTGTCTCTCGCCAAGCTGGGAACATCTTAAACGCGTCTATTGTGAGCTTTCTTCCTGCACTTGATAAAGGGAAGGGAGTACATAGCAAATATTCAGATGCAGAAAGGAACTTGGACACCAATGCATCTCACCACATCTTACACTGAAGTCACTGAGCCTCCAGGAGGTGAACGCTGTGTCCGGTAATTCAGAGCCACACACATTTTAGGGAACGACTAGGCTGCTTTGAGAACAGCCCTTTCATTTATCTCCACGCTTACAAATGCCATTGGGTTAATGGTTTAGGGCAGTGGTCGGCAAACTCATTAGTCAACTGAGCCAATTATCAACAGCACGATTGAAATTTCTTTTGAGAGCCAAATTTTTTAAACTTAAGCTATATAGGAGGTACACTGTTATTAACTTAATTAGGGTACTCCTAAGACTTAGGAAGAGCCACACTTAAGGGGCCAAAGAGCCGCATGTGGCTTGCGAGCCACAGTTTGCCGACCACGGGTTTAGGGGATATCTGGGTGGTAGCAGCAAAGCAAGGAAAGGCTGAAGGTGGGACACAGGCAGACATAGACTAGGAAGTGTGGCACGGAACCAGATTTGAATGAATGTTACCTAACACCCTTTTCCAAAGCAATCTAGAGGCAGACCATCCCTGGAAGACTCTGAAAGATGTCAAAGCCTCCAAATACATAGAAAACAAACGACAAGTCTTCTGCTATGGTTCCTTCACTCACCTGTAGAGAGTATTGGATCAAGCCACTATGTCCTCCCCGACTGGGCCAAGCTCACCCACATTCTCTCCCAGCCTGCTCAGGGCAGAACGAACACAGGAGGCACCATTCCGTGCTCGGTCAGGGACAGGCTTCCCTGGTGCAACTTCTGTTATTTTTCTATGGAAGAAAATACCTTTCTAGGATTCTGACTTCCTGTTGTTCAGATCTGTCCGCCTAGCATCTGCTTTTTTAAAAAATATATTTTTATTGATTTCAGAGAGGAAGGGAGAGGGAGAGAGAGATAGAAACATCAATGATGAGAAAGACTCATTGATTGGCTGCCTCCTGCACGCCTCACACTGGGGATCCAGCCTACAACCGGGCATGTGCCCTTGAACCAGGACCCTTCAGTCCACAGGCTGATGCTCTATCCCCTGAGCAAAACCGGCCAGGGCAATCCTGACCCTCTACACTTCTTTATTCTTCATGTTACATAGCCCAGCTCCCAGCCCTGGATGCTCTTTGCTTCACCTGTTTTGACCATCCTCATCCCACATGACTGAATTATTTGCTCTTTTTGTGTGAGAGATTCCTCACTTCTTATTGTCTAACACCGACCAATCCATACCAGGAGTTCCTCTATGAACAAGATCAAACAAAGAGCTGAGGTGCCACTTGTATCCTCGATATGGTGTATATCCCAAATACACATGGCTCACCCCCATTCTTGGAGCATTAGTAAGCCAAAGTGAAAATAAGCATAAACAATGTCTAAGGAACCAATGTTCATTACAACTCAGTGGCTAATAATATAATAATGATGATGTTAATAATAATAATAGTTAAGTAGTACTTAGTATGTTTACTAAGCCTTAATAAAACAAAACAAAACCCTGTGAGTTAGCTACAACTATTATTCCCATTTTACAGATAAGCAAATTGAAGTAAACAGTGGTCAAGGAATTTGTTCCAGGCCACAGACAATGGTTTGCTATATACAGAGCTCATAGGGAAAATTTGTGAATTATGTTACAATTTTATTGCAATTTAGACTCATTAATTATAACTGCCATGTGGTTTATTGTTAAAGCTAATTATCACAGCCAGAAATTCTGACAATATACTCAATAGAATCATTTTTTAAACTCTTGACCAATGAAACATTCACTCCTTTCTGTTTTCCACTTTCACATCAACTTTATGTATATTCCAAAGGGAAGAAAAGATATTTGTGGAATATAGACAACCAAAGGAACTTAGGGGAAAAGCCAAATATATAATGACCACGTTCAAAGAGAAAATACAATATCTCTTCTATCCTTTCAAACAACAAAGGGACAGCCCTGCAATTCCATTACCGCGTCCTGTCCGTAAACGACATGTTGAGAGCCGCTTTAATGACACAAATACTCTCTGAACTTGTTCTGTGCTTATCAGTGAGAAACACTTCCCCAAATCAGGATTTACCCTAAAGATGCATTCGAGCTGCCAGAATGCTCCCATCCCCAATCATTTTGCTGAGAAATACGAATTCCTTTTGGATGAGACGCGACACGGGTGTGGTGAGAGCGAGGCTGAGAAGCCTTTGGAGACAAAGACTGAGAGAGAACTTGGCTGATGCCTCAAAATAAGAGCCAGCAGATTCACATTTCCTATGAAATGTGTTTACACTAAAAGAGCTGTGATAAGGCAAACAAGATCATTTTTTAAAAATACGATCCGATGTGTACATTCCTCTTAATGAGGAGTATTTGCCAATTATTTTAATATCAATCAAACCTCTTTGGAAAATAATGAATTTGATATCATACTGCAAAACCAATTTATTATAAATCAAATGCTGAGTCACACATCTATATGTATAAAAGGCTAATCTGCAAAGTGTTCCCTCGGGAGTTCAACCTGGACACCAGGAGTTCGACTGTTTGCTATGATGTGCGCTGACCACCAGTGGGCGACATGGAATGAAGGAAGACCCTGGCCGGCAGCCGGAAAGCCTCGATCAGCCCTGATCGCCAGCCAGGCCTAGGGACCCTACCCGTGCACGAATTTTGTGCACCGGGCCTCTAGTATTAATAATAAACAAAAACACCAACACAAACAACAAAACATCCTCCCTCCCAAGCTGGATCTTTACCAAAAATACTTGGCAACACTTTCCCACAATATGTGACACAGTGACCCATGGGGGCACCATGATATACGGCATCTGTCTAAAAAATTGTAGGAGGTTCATTTTCCCAAAATTTCAACTATAGGCTTATATTTCTAGATTTATAAGATGGCATCATATCTTAAACCTATATTTCTTGTGTAACTCTGAGTAATAAAGACTTCTAAAGTAATTATGAATGTAAATGCATTTCTATGTTCTAGAGCTCACAACAATGTGTCCACAGTCCGGTGTTTCACGCTCAATTAGAGTAGGAACTGTGGGGGTGGGAAGCAGATGGGAAAAATGAGAGCACAGGCCAAGGACACACTCTGTCTCCCCCTTTTGCAGCTGCCCCCCGGGTGGAGGGGAGTTGGACATATCAGGGTCAACGAGAGGAAATGGGATGCAGATGCTTTGCCGAGTCCCGTGCAGCAGACTCCAGAGTACAGCCGCCTCCTGTGCGGTGGGTGCCACGTCGAAATGAAGCGGGCGGGGAGTGGTGTGGCCGCACGGAAAGGCCCTGCTGCGCTGCCTGCCTAAACGAAGGCGGTGGGAGTGAGAAGCAGATGACACTGGACGGTCAGACTGCTAGAGAACGGTCACATCACGTGCTGAAGGTGGAGAGCCGGGACTCCAACCCAGACAGGCTGACTACCTCGCTCGCGTCTCAAACCACTGTGAGGCTGACTTCATCACACTGTTCGCTTTGATCTGAAACTGTGTCAAGGAGGTTTCTTGGCACCAAATCGGAGAGAAGTGTCTGGAGGAATAAAGGCATTTTTACTGAGTTGATCATGTCTATGTTTTAACAAGGCAAATTCCTTTTGGGCTGTTTCTATATGAACTTAAAGGAATGCTGCACTTGCTTCCACCCTATGAGCTAACGCCCTAATGGGAGTCCATGCTCCACAGCCTGCTTCTAGCTCTGAGCTCATGAAGTCGAGACTACTGCATGCAATGAGGAACCCAAGACCGTCGGTCTGTTTATGATTTCCCTTACTCTCTGTGCCGCTTCTGCACTTTTCTTCTCTTTTCTCCATCCCTTCAGTTCATTAATTTTGCTCTCTAGTTTCTCCATGTTTATCTCATTCTCTCCACTCATATTCTTTCATTGTTTTTTGGGGGGAGGGAGATATTTTTCCTCGTTAGTCCTCTGTCCTCTCCTATTAATATGGTCAGCACAACTATGGCAGAAAGAACACTAAAATAAGAGGCAGAGAATCAAAGTCATTTGATATTGGCCAATCACTTAACTTTGCTAGGTCTCCATTCCCTCACCTGCGATGCAATGGATCACATTAGAAAGTCTCTGAAATTCATTTAGGCTCAAGAATTCTTCGTTAGGCTTGTTGCGTTTGCTATTTACATCTTACAGAGAACGTGGCTTGTTTAGGATGTGTCTGCACAGTCATTGCATCCATTTCATCAAAAGATTCTCTTTGGCACCAAACATCTGGGAGAACTGGATGCTGGACTCACTGGACCTAACACGTAGGCACGACTGCACAGGCCTGGCCAGTCAACACATCAGCTCAGGTAATAATTTGTATCCAGTTCCCAGTAAGCAACTCTATGTGTAAATAAAGTTCTGATACCTGCATTGTCATTGCAACTACTTACAACTTTTCAAGAGCTGGGTGAATTTGAATGAAACACCAGGATCTTGTGGAACCTGTACTCAAGAAATAGAAAGGCTATTCCCACTAATGATTCTGTGAATGTCCTAGCTGAGTCTGAGGATGAGACAGCCAACCTGGTTTCCTATGGAGTTATCATTTTGATTTTGGAAAGCTTGGGAGACTTCATTCGAATGCCACCAGTAATCCTAGCTGGTCACACTTCCCAGCCTCTTGCTCTCGTTCTCTCCCATTTACCTCATTCCTAGAGCCACAGCTTGTTCATGCCTCTAGGTCATGCCTTGGTGATGGTGAAGCACCTTTGCTCACCATCCTCCCTATGAAAATACCTAAAGTGCTTAAAGATGTCCCTCCAGGGGACCACCTTCCAGGTGCACTGACCTGTCTTAGTTTTCAGCTTAAAACTGACTTTGCCATTGGAAAGTGTGGAGTATGTCTGCCTGGGTGCACAGGGTAAGATGAGCAATTATGATGATGTGGTCACCTTGCTTTATGGTTATTAAAGGAAGCTTGGGTGCAAGTAATTAAAGACTGGGGACTGGAAGTGAGAAGAAACTTCTATTCATTCATTATCTACTTACTAGAGGCCCAATGCATGAAATTCGTGCAAGGGTAGGCCTTCGCAGCCTGGACTTCGTCTGGAAGGTTGTCCGGATGATTATCCGGGCAGCCGTTGGGTCGCTTTGCATATTACGCTTTTATTATTATAGATATTACAGATATTTAAAAAAACACTATAACATCTTCATTTCCAAAGTTAGGACACAAAGTTTCAAAAGGGCTGGAAGAACTGTCCAGCCACACAAGAAACTGTGTCCGAGTTCAAACTCTGGTCTGTTTCTCTCCAAAACCCATGCACTTTCAATACACAATGTTCTCACTAAACCAAAAAGTTTGAAGAGGTCATTATATCACACAAAACCCACAGATTTATCCGAAGGATTTTACAAAGTTTTATACGACTATTTTATCTTTGGGATATTTCACATAAGATCTAAATCTTCGACTGCTCTAGAAAAATCAAAAGGTCTAGCAGTTCCTGCTCCATGTTGGCAAGACAACAACAGTGTCTGGCTCCCTTATACAGGCACACACTGTCAGGTTCACCCCGTCACCCCACCCCCGTGCCCCCATCAGTGTGTGTGAATGGCTATTGTTTTATAAAAGTATTAAATATTATGCCATCATATTACTAGAATAATACTCAGTCTAATTAACTTAATGCATATAATTTATATGCATGTTAAAACAACCAGATTTTAAAATTTCTATGGGAGAGAAAGCCAGAATCTAAAAATAGACACATTTAAATAAAGTTTTCACTTAACTTTAGGATGTGTCTACACAAACATTACATCAATTTAATAAAAAGTTAAAGAATGTGGTGAGCATCTTCCTTCAGTTCTGTGTAAAGGTTTACCTAGAATTTTTATCTGCAGGAGGTATGACTGCCCAAATTCAGGTTCACATGAGTAGCAAGAAAAATGTGTCAAGACATTGCATGATTTACACACACACACAAATGTAACACATAGGCAGTGTGGGTTTGCCATAGCATCCGGATGGAATGCATGATGCTAATGTATGAAAATCTTTCCACTTGAAATAACAGGACCACAGTGCCAACATGCTCTGGCTCCCCTCTGAGCTCTGACACATGTACATCTGTCACCCAGCTGTGTGCTCTCATCCTGCTAAAAATGAGAGGTGCCATTTTCAAATAAAGATGCCTTAACATTAATTTTGGGGGTAAATGTGTTGAGCCAGACAAATTCCAAACCAGATGCCAAGTCTTTGTCTTTCAGTATATGAGTTTGCCCTGAACCCGGAAGGGTTAAATTACATCATAAATTAAGAAATGTTGTTGCCCTAGCCCAATGGTCGGCAAACTGCGGCTCACGAGCCACATGCGGTTCTTGGGCCCCTTGAGTGTGGCTCTTCCACAAAATACCGACTTCTGCGCATGGGCCACGAAGTTTCAATCGCACTGTATGTGCGCGCCCGCACGTGGTATTTGGTGGAAGAGCCACACTCAAGAGGCCAAAGAGCCACAGTTTGCCGACCACTGCCCTAGCTGGTTTGGCTCAATGGATAGAGGGTCAGCCTGTGGACTGAAGGGTCCCAGGTTTGATTCCAGTCAAGGGCATATGCCCGGTTGCAGGCTCCATCCCCAGTAGGGGACATGCAGGAGGCAGTCGATCAATGATTCTGTCTCATCATTAATGTTTCCCTCTCTCCCTCTCCCTTCCGCTTTGAAATCAATAAAAATAAATTTTTAAAAATGTAAAATAAAAAGAATGTTTACTGCCGTTTCCCCAGTGTGCTTTGTAAAAAGATAACTTGGATCATAGGTACTTGGCAGAAGGGTCCGGTTGCCCGAGGGGGTGGCATCACGCATAGTTCCTGGAACTTGCATGGTTCCAAGAAGCACAGTTGTTGACTGGAGGAGCCACAAAAGAAGCCAAAGGAATACGGGTGGCATGTGACCATCTCTACGCTTATTTAACAGATTTTAAATAAACCCTGTCCTGGCCTCTGGGTGTGGCACGGTGATGCCAGATAAAGAAAGCGAGACACAGGCCCTGCTCTCAGGCAGCCCGCCCGCCAGTGGAATGGGAAGCAGCAGTGGCAGAACCACAGGGCCAGTTGTTCTCTGGGAGATGCTCTGAAGGAAATGTGATTGGCGAGAACTGGCCGCCTGCAGGCAATGAGGTTTTGCGCTGACAGCTGAAGGATGAGTAGGTGCTACCGTGTGAGAGGAAGACTGAAGGACATGTCAGGCAGGGAGAAGAGCATGCTTGAAGGGCCTGCAGGGGATGCAGCCTCGTGAGCACAATGGACAGAGAGAGTCTCCCTGTGGCTGGGCAGAGGGCAGAGGGAGAGCTGAGTGGCGATGAGGCTGGGATGCGGGAGCAGCCAGACCGTGCAGGGCCTTGCTTACCAAGATGAGCAGTTAGTCGGAAATAAGTGGGAAGCCACAGAGGAGTTTCAATGGAAACTAGACTGTTGTGGGAACTTCATTCTGGCTGCCAGATGAGGTGCTTTGCAGGGAGCCAGACTAGACGCAGCTGATAAAAGAAGAGCCCAGACTGAGAGCGAGACGAGAGCCCATGGGGAATGTGACCAGATCTCAGGAGGGGCATCCCTTCCTTCTGTCACCTCCAGTCCTTAGACCCCAGGTCCAGCCCATGAAGCGCGTGAGTGCCTGCAGGCAGGTTTCCTGGGAGCGGCCTAGCTGCTCCTTATCACACCTGGAGTATGAAATTAGCCCAGAGGTGGAGTAGGACTGTCTGGCCATGCCAAGGGTCCTTTAAGGATGGGAAATGAGTGTGTAGTGACCCAGGCTGCCCTATGCTGTGACCTTCTCTGCAGTTGTTAGCTGGTTAGGAGCAGCCCGGGAAGGTAGACATGTGGGCACAGCCACGCTGGGTTTAGCCTGACAGGCTGGAAGGACAGAAAAACAACAGGGCAAGGGCGTTAGGGCTGACTGGCCGAGTCTGTGTGCCATGGACAGTAGTTGGGTAAGAGGGACATAAGGGAATGAGGTAGTTGTTGCATTTGGACAAAGCAGAGGGACCTCTTACAATAACATCCCCTGAGGGGACCCAGATTGCGAGAGGGCATAGGCCAGGCTGAGGGACCCCACCGGTGCATGATCGGAGATGAGGAGGGATGCAGAAGGTTGGCCAGCCGGGAAGGGATTGCGGGAGGGCTCCAGGGTATGTCTAGCCTGTCTCTCTCAGTCCTGATCAGCCGGACCCCAGCAGCAAGCGAACCTACGGGTCACAGCATCTGCCCCCTGGTGGTCAGTGCACGTTATAGCGACTGGTCAACAGTCAACTGTCTGCCCCTGGTGGTCAATGCATGTCATAGCAAGTGGTTGAGCTTCTATGCATATCATTAGCACAGTGGTTCTCAACCTTCTGGCCCTTGGTTGAATGGCCAACCAGATGACCGGACACTTAGCATATTAGGCTTTTATTATATAGGCTATATTTTTATTGATTTCGGAGAGGAAGGGAGAGGGAGAGAGAGACAGAAACATCAGTGATAAGAGAGAATCGCTGATGGGCTGCTTCCTGCACACCACCTACTGAGGATCAAGCCCACAACCTGGGCATGTGGCCTTGACTGGACTCAAACCCAGGACCACTGAGCCAAACTGCCTAGGGCTACACTCTGTGTTTTGATGCATTAGATCAATTACTATAGAATGTTTACCATACACCAATTGAAGATGATTTTAAGTTTCTTAAATCATTAGCTGATGGGCTGCTTCCTGCACACCACCTACTGAGGATCAAGCCCACAACCTGGGCATGTGGCCTTGACTGGACTCAAACCCAGGACCACTGAGCCAAACTGCCTAGGGCTACACTCTGTGTTTTGATGCATTAGATCAATTACTATAGAATGTTTACCATACACCAATTGAAGATGATTTTAAGTTTCTTAAATCATTAGCTAATCAATTCATTCCCTTGTGAACAAGAAGATAAAAGGTCAGGAGTGAATTTCCAACACACACTTCATGGTGGGAATCTGACACCTGGTTAGCAATTACTCTGAAATCATTTTTTGTAGCTTGGGTGTGTGTGTGTGTGTCTTTAAAATTAAAGGTATAAATAATTATGAACTTTAAAAAAGCTTTGAAAATGAAAGAAATAATTTAAACACTTGGTTGCTTGCTATTCCTTCTCCTTGAGTTAAAATGAAACAATATGGAATAAATGGGCCCGTTTGTCCTGCCTGACTTGGAACCATGTGTGGCCTGTGACTATGAATCATGCCGTTGTACAGACTGAAGGACAATGAGCCAAGCCCAAAAGTCCATAATGAGATGTTTAGCTTTTCATCTAAAGTCCCTGTCATTACATGAAAATTCTCTATATTGGAAAAAAACAGCAACCTTCCCTACAATGACTAAATGTATGTGTGGGGTGCATTTTGTTTACATGTAATTATCTACCTGTACTTGACTAGAACAATCTCAAGAATTTTTCAGTCATGGCAGAGCACGCACTCACTTCACTCTCACTTATTTGTTGAGTGCCCATCACCTGCTAGTAAATACGTAAGCAAAGTAGGGGCAGGAAAATAAAACATCTCTCTCTTCCCAGGGAACCGCAATCAATGTACGCCATTTGAAGCTGTGGGAATTGGTGAGCTTGAAGATCGAGACTAGAAGGCGGCCAAGGACAACCCCCAGGGGACACCAGCATTTAACAGGAGGGAAAAGGTCATCCTCACAGAGACCGCGGAGGGACCAGAGGGGAGGACGGGAACGGTGTCGGGAAAGAGGGCGAGAAGAGGCAGCGTGCAGGGTACTGGCTGAAGTCCAACAAGATGCTGTTTACTTTCCATCTTTGTGAAACACGAGTAATCTTTTACAAATAATCCTCAATCTATTGTTCGCTCCCCAGCCCCCATCCAATAATTCAGTTTCAGGGAAGTAGACGGAGGAGGTCAAGTTTCAGGTGAAAACAGAGGGAACCCTGGGCCACAGCCAGCCACGTCCCATCACTGAAGCGGCGGTCACACAAATGAGAGGGTGGAGGGGCGGCTGGTGGCTGAGAGTCATGGGTCCAAGCCTCCCCTCTCTGGACATTGGCCTGGAATGTGACGAGTAGGTCAGATAAACGGAGAATGCCAAAGGAGTAAGGTTTTTGGAGAAGTAATTGATCTATGAGGTGATTTCATGCCAACAGGGAGTCCTTGCCAGGATATCTATGAGGGAGGCCTGGTACAGTCAAGCAGGGAAAAGGCCTCATTTCAGAAGAATTATAGATGCCAAAGTCAGAGCCAGCAGAGCGGTCATGTGGCCTGACATCCTGTGGAAAGTGAGAGATCTTGAGAAAGAAACAAAGTCGGAGGAATCACAATACCAGATTTCAAGTTATACTACAAAGCCACCATAATCAAAACAGCCTGGTACTGGCACAAGAACAGGCATACAGATCAATGGGACAGAACAGAACCCAGAAATTGACCCAACCCTTTACACTCAATATTTGACAAAAGAGGCAAGAGCATACAATGGAGTCAAGACAGTTTCTTCAATAAACGGTGTTGGGAAAATTGGAGATGCAAAAAAAAGTGAAACTAGACCACGAACTCACACCATACACAAAAATAAACTCAAAATGGATAAAAGACTTAAATGTAAGTTGTGAAATCATAAAAATCCTTGAAGAAACCATAGGCAGCAAAATCTCAGACATCTCTCATAGCACTATGTTTGTGGATACATCTCCTAGATCTAGAGCAAAGGAAACTGAGGAGAAAATAAATCAATGGGACTACTAGTATCTACACTAATAAAAGAGAAACATGCAAATTGGTGTCACTCCACTACACCCACCAGCCAATCAGGATGACTATGCAAATTAACCCAACAAAGATGGCAGTTAATTTGCATACACA
>NW_006293349.1:2496465-2503246 GCF_000327345.1 Myotis davidii
GTGCCCTTGACTTTGGATTCTGTCCCCTTCATCACAAAGCAGTTTTCTTTTGTTTTGTTTTTAATTTTCTAGGTCAACAAGTGCCTACAGGGCAAAAGTAGCTTCTACGCTTGCTTGACTCCTTGATTTCCAGCATTCCCTTTACTTTGTCATTGGTAATTGTTTGCAATCTTGTTGTTTTCTTAAGTGTTTTTTAGAGGGAATTCTATTTTTCAATCTGTTACCTAAGTTTTAAATTGCTTCCAGCAGGATGAATAACCTAGTCTATCATTATCAGAAACAGGAAGTGTCTCAGAGATTTTCTGGGTCCTTTCATTAAACTGCTGTTTTTCTGATTAATTTCCTCCTCTTGCATGTTTTTCCCCACTATTTTTCGTGTTTGCACTGCAATCAGTTTTGACGGAAATTAAAGTTGCAAAATCTAGAACTGCATGAATTCAGTGTTGCTGGGAGGAAACAAATCCTCATCTTGGCCCCCAATTTACTAGTCATTTTTTTCTTCCCTTTTGAGTAAGAAATCGAGCCTAGAAAGTCTAGAACATTTTCCTAGCAGGGTATCACTGCCTTGCTTTTCCACCACTCCTTTGTCATTGCTGAAATCTTGTCTCTGCTCTTCGATCCCAGTGACTAATGTCATGTTTGTTTAGTCTCAAAGACCATCTTGAGGCACACCTTTGACCTTGATATGTTATTTTCCACAGAAATTCTCGTTACAGTGTCTTATTAGTCTCATAAAAATCTAGTGTTACTGTCTGAACCTCTTTGATACTGACTTCTAATGGAATCACCTCCTTTCAACTGCTTTCTGGATGCCAAGCTCTCCCCCTGTCTGACTGTGTCCATCTCCTACAGCTGGATACATGGTTCACCCACAGCTCTCACGCCTCCCATAAACTCGCTCCACAGCCCGGCTCCTCTTGGATGATGCCATCAGCCTCATGAACTATTTCATAAACTTTCATATTACAAGACACAGCCCTTCACCATTAACCATGGAGAAGAAAAAAGATGAGAATTAATCAACTGATTGACCTATTTGTTTACACATTTTATAAAAGGTGTGATATTTAAGAATGAATAAACCAACTGAGTCAGCAGTATTTTTAAATCTATAAATACTGTCTATCTATTCTGTTTCATATATATTACAAAGATTGTGATTACCCTGCTAACAATAGGAACTCCCCTCCTCTCAGCCCTTGAAAGTTGACTTTATTGACGATTCTCTCTAAATAAAATGTATTAAAGTACTTCTCTCAATATGTTGGCCTACTTTTGCAACCTAATTCAGGGAGGAAAGGTATCAGACATAAAGTCTGAATTGCAGCTGTGTTGTTTCGAAATGAATAATGTCTTCTGGGCGAAACCCTGAGTCAAGGGTTTAGTTTGCAGCATAAGGAAAATATTTGTGAGTGTTGCTGGAAAAGCTGACAGCGGAGCATATGCAGCCTCCCTTTCAGATAGAGAAACAAGGAATGGGAGCAAATTGCTAATTTGGCTAGAAAAGAAAATGCAACCTTTGTAACCTCAGTCGTATCCAGAAGCATCTCTCACTACAAGTGACCCTCATCTGCTCTTCTTTGTTTTTAAAAAATAAAGTTACAAACTTTTAAAACATTAAGATAAACCTGTCTTAAATTTGTAGAGAATACATTTCCTGGGAAAAGGTAGTGAAAGCACTTTTATTGCTCAACACAGTGTTATCCAAGAGATGATAGGCCAAAAACTGAGGCCAGTAGCCATCACTTCCTCAAGCATAAGCAAGTGATATGTTCGTCGTGCTGACCCAGGTGGAATGCAGATGATTTGAGGCTGTATGTTCAGTGGGTTGGGGGTCACCCATGTACCGAGGGGTTGTCAATTCTATTGGCCGTCAGGGCACATGCCTGGGTTGCAGACGCCCATCCCCAGTAGGGAACGTGCGGGGATAGCCAAGAGATCTATGTTTCTCTCTCACATCAATATTTCTCCCTCTCCCTCCTTCCTTCCTTCCTTCCTTCCTTCCTTCCTTCCTTCCTTCCTTCCTTCCTCTCTCTCTAAAAATCAATTAAAAAGCTTTAAAAAGTTTTCCATATGAGTTTTTCATTCATATAAGCTTTCCATATTGATTAATTTCACAAGGCAATTAATACTAAAAGTTAGAGAAAGTGGTAATGACTTTTTGGGAAGAATGGGTTTAAAAATACTACGTTGTATGTATTTTTAACTCAATTTTTAAAAACTTGATCTAAACTAAACCTACCGGCAAGACATTGGTGGATTTTAGTTAGTTGAGTGGTGGGCATACAATGCAATACACAGATTATGTGTCATAGAAATATACACTTGAAACCTATATGATCCTATTGACCCAAAATAAAAAATAAATAAATGGATAGCCAAAAAGAAAGAGAAAAAAAGAAAGCTCTGTTTATTATTGTCTAAGGCAGTGGTTCTCAACCTTCCTAACGCCACGACCCTTTAATACAGTTCCTTGTGTTGTGGTGACCCCCAATTTCATTGTTACAAATTGAACATAATTAAAGCATAGTGATTAATCACAAAAACAATATGTAATTATATATGTGTTTTCCGATGGTCTTAGGTGACCCCTGTGAAAGGGTCATTTGACCCCCAAAGGGGTCGCGACCCACAGGTTGAGAACCGCTGGTCTAAGGGCTATTCATTTGCTCTATTTATAAACCCAAATTTGTGGGAAGATATGAGCATATATGAACATATAACTTGGCTAGTTATGCATCTTGATGGGATTGAAAGACTACTGGTATCAATCAAAGCAAAGCATTTTTAGCTCCAGCATAACTTAGCTCTACAACTCCCCAGGAAGAGCCCAACCCCGCTTTCCACGTTCAGCCTATGGGAAAGCCCTGAAAACACAAAAGCCCAATGAACAGGTCATTGAGAAGGCAGACCAGCTTTCTCCATGGGCCCAAGCGTTTCCAGCGTTAATCAACAATGGATACGTGACCTCGCCTCAGGGAAGCAGAAGTTGGAGAGAGATGCCCTGTGCTCTTTCTCAGTTTTCACTGTCTTTGCCGATTCCGTCTTAAACCGGGTGCCCAGCCCACACGGGCGATACTACTTCAGACTTCGGAAGGTGCAGCACCTACAGGGTTAACTGAAGGAAAATGAGCTAAGAAACTCTAGGGAGGCAATCAGATTGCAGTATAAAACATTTTCTTGGCTTCCAAAGTAAGACTTGATTTAAGAATGTAATAAATGAAGTAATATGAAAGCAGAGAGCCAACATCAGTCCGTGGAAACTGCTCCCAAGTTGATGAACCTGAACCTCATTTCTGAAAAGCCATTTGTGCGGGCAAATAAGCACCGTCACTAACAAAGTAAATGCAATGTGGAGCTGTTTACGTTTAACAAGGACATTTCAGAAATAAATTTCATCACTATTAAGGATGATTGGATTTTTAGATAATTCCAAAAAAGTCAAAGTCGAGGTTGGTCTGTTTATATGAAAAGCCCTAGTGGTCAATTTTGACTATCACAGTCCACTAGCTCCATGACCATACTGCCATCTGTTAATGGAGCCTGATGATCATTTTCAAAGTTAGTCATGGGCTTTAGAGGGGACCTGAAGGAGTTGCTAACACAATACATTTGGCCCAAATAAGAGGCCTCAGTGAAGAAAGAGGGGAAGAGCAGAGGAGAGAAGGAAATAGTCTCTGATGATTCCACTGGAACTAGTTCAGTCCTCAGAGATTACCAACAAGAAGTCGTTTAGTTTTGCTTAAAATAGCTACTTTTTGAATGTGTCAGACATATTTGAATTAAATTAAAACAATGATGAAATTAGATAGTAATGGCCAGTAAACTTGCCCAGTGTCTGTCCCTGCCCCCAACTTCCCTAAGGAAGTTCGAGTTGAAAAACAACTCTGTACTGTCCATCACCCGTATGGCAAATTGGGTAAGAAATTACAAAGACCCCTCCTGTGCCTGGCTGGAATCACCGGGACTCGTGCCTTCAGACTTCCCGAGCTTTCTTCTTGGAAGTCCAGCTTTTGCTCAAATCCTGAGCAACAGGAGGAAGTGATAGCTGCCAGGTAAAAGCACACGAGTCACACCTCGTCCTCCTTGTCCATTACCCTGGGAGTCACGTACACACCATGACCAGAGTCCCTGTTGTTTACAGCAAATACATAGTATTCCTTTTTCACCAATATGATTACTGAATCAAGAAATTAAGTATTTATATTTTATTTGAAAATTAATTCTCTTTATTGTTTAAAGTATTGCAGATGTCCCTGTTTTTTCTCCCCATTGACCCCCTCCACCCCGCCCCATCTCCTCCCCAGACCTTTCCCAAACTATTGTCTGTGTCCATGGGTTATGCCTATATGCTTACTGGTTCACTGGTTAATTTCTCTCTATCCCCAGACTTTCTCTTTGAAATGCATCAGTCTGTTCCATGCTTCCATATCTCTGGCTCCTTTTTGTTCTTCAGTTTAATTTGTTTATTAGATTCTACATATGAGTGAGGTCATGTGATACTTAGCTTTCTCTGACTGGCTTACTTCACTTAGCACAGTGGTCGGCAAACTCATCAGTCAACAGAGCCAAATATCAAGAGTACAACGATTGAAATTTCTTTTGAGAGCCAAATTTTTTAAATTTAAACTATATAGGTAGGTACATTGTTATTAATTAGGGTACTCCTAAGGCTTAGGAAGAGCCACACTCAGGAGGCCAAAGAGCCGCATGTGGCTCGCGAGCCGCCATTTGCCAACCACGGACTTAGCATAATACTCCCCCAGGTCCCTCCATGCCTTCTCAAAGGGTAAGAGATCCTTCTTTTTCACAGCTGCATAGTATTCCAAGGTGTACTTGTACCACAGCTTTGTTATCCACTCATCTACTGATGGGCACTTAGGCTTTTAAAATCTAACATACAATGGAATTCTTATTAAATTCCAAAAAATAAAACAAGACTTAGAAATATTTTTTTTAAGAAAGAACTCAGATTGTTACATTACAGACCATTCTCTGCTTCCCACAACCTCTATAACCATCAGGCAGGGTCAATCACGCCTAAGTAAACACATTCTCAGCCACCCAAGGATCTGCTCCTTTCTGATGGTCTAGAAACATTGGCGAGTGTTTTGCATTTCTGGTTTCTGACCTGGGTTGAACTGGACACATGAAATCGTGTGAGGAGAACCGCTTCTTGGCGAGGACGGGAGGGAAGCCTGCCAGCTCTCAGGAGCACGCCGCTCTTCTCTCCAGATTCGACGGAGAAGTCAAGTCATGCAAGACCCAGCCCTCGCTCTGAGCTGTAGCTGGACGACGAGACCTTTGTGAGAATGAGAGGAACGGCCAACCCAAAGCAGGGAGAGCAGAGCTGTGAGGAGCACTAATATGACCAAACATCAAACGCCTTTGACAAACGAGAGAAATGACTTTTCAAAACACACGCTGCTGGAGAAGCGGTCCATGCAGGTGAGGCGATCTGAGAGGCGCTCCTCCCCCGATGTGACCAAAACCGCTCCAGAGAGAAGGCCCCGGCCAGGCTCTGAGCCACATCAGGGACAGTCCCTCCTCCACTCTCGGGGGGAAGCAGGGGGCAAGCCAAGAGCCAAGCCTCCATGTCAGCCTCAGCAGACCAGGCTCTTATTTCACCACCAGACACTGCAGCCGGTCAGCTTCTGCAGGGTCTGTGTAACTTAACGTTCAGGAATCTTTAGGACGATCCGCCCCCCGCACTGTCTTCACTCTCAGAGTATAAAGTTTGCAAAGAGGAACCGGGCGTGGCAACTAACGGGGCTGCGTGTTATTGTTAACGTGCTCAATGTGGTTTCTTTCTCCTGCTTATGTTTTTTATCTTGTTCAAACATAACTTGGTTGTCTTTTATCATCATGAAATGGAGCTGAAGTGCTCCTTCAAAGGTCCAAACATCCCAGAATATCCATTTGAGGAAAAGAGTGGCCCCTATCCCTGCCTCACGCAAACACTGGGTCGTGCCCAGGCCAAGGTCCCCCAGATAGTCACCCCTGGAGCCCATTTTTGCCGTCTCGGTCACCAGAAGAGAAGAAGCTTAGAAGGGAAACAGCTGGTCATCCCTCCCTGCTCCACAAGACTAAACAAGAATGGTCCTCAGGGCTTGGCTCACCACTTTTATCCCCAGGTCGTTAATAACCACGGGGATCCCTGAAACTTGGCTAATTTTTTCCTCCCCCTTGTTATAGGGGGCGAGGCCCTCACCGTGGTCTTGAAAGGACCGGCCATTCCTGAGGAGTGCCTGTTGGAGGGTTTCTCTGGGGCCCTGACAGCTTTCCCACATCTGCCTCACATGTACAGCGAGGGCGACACACGGCTGAAACGCGTGCTCACACCGAGCGTGTCGTTTCACCCGTTCCCAGCCGCGCGTCGGGGTGTGCTCACGGCAGGCGTCTTCTCCCCCGTGTCTGCTCCTTTAACTCAGCTCCGGCCCAGCAGCTGATACAGGGCGGGCACACGTGGGCTTGCAGTTTTGAGTACACGAAGCAGAGTTCACAATTATTTATTAATTGTGGTGTTATTTCCCACACGAACAACTGCAAACCCACGCTTGCCCCTCCCCGCCCCCATATTTATATTTGATTTGGACCAAGAACCAATCCAATGTCCACAGGCCTGTCTGTATGTAAAGGGTGTTAAACATTTCCACCGCCCCTGGCAAGGATCCACAGGCAGCTCGATTCTCTTCAATTGCTAAATATACAGAAGAAAAGGAGTTCCACGTTGGAGAGCATGTTCAGAAGGAAGGAAGGAAGGAAGGAAGGAAGGAAGGGA
>NW_006293349.1:2504013-2509522 GCF_000327345.1 Myotis davidii
ATTGATTTTCAGAGAAAGAAGAGGGGGGAGAGAGGGAGCGGGGGGGAGAGAGGGAGAGAGGGAGGGAGGGAGGAAGGGCTTCGAATACTGCTCCCAGCTAAGTTGGAGTTAGACTTTGCATGGGCCCCCCGGGAGGCAGTCCTTGGTCAAGCAGCCAGAAGCAATCTCCCAGGGCCGGCGCCCAGCATGGACTTTTGTCATTAATGACAAATTGAAGTGCATAGCAATCCAACATATAAGAGATGGATAGATTTCTAGTCTATTGTTTCACGTACCTCTGAACCTTACAGCTAAAAACAAGTCTAAGTATCCCCATTAATGAGGAATCTGCTATTATCTACCTTCATTTTTTTATTTGGTTTAAAATACTTACTATGCCAATACTTTCATCAATACTGTTCCCTAAATGGCCATCTTTGGCTACAGGTAATAGAATGCCTGACTGCCAGTGACTGAAACATAAAAATATGTACTGTTTACTTTAAGAAAACACACAACCCTCTAAGCGTTGCTGTAGCCACTGAGGGATGTCATCAGGGCACAGGCTCTCTCTCTCTCTGCTCGGCCATGTTTTCATGTTTCGTATTTGTCTTCTGATTGACAGATGTCCGCCATAGCTCAAGACATTCGAATGTTCATCCCGGAGTAGAAAGGAGGAGGAAGAGGAGGCTCATCTGACAGTAGCCTCCTGTGTGACTCTCTGATGGGGAAATTTATTTTCCAATCCACCTCCTCCCAGGAGAATTTCTCTCTAATCACGTGGTCACTCCCTTCGTCAAGAAGTGTGCAAAAACCAGTTCCTATGAAACGATAATCAATCACCATGACTGGCACAAACAAGCCACACTGCATTCCTAGGCCTGGCAGGTCGCTGTACTGTCGGGAGAACAAGGCCTCTCGTTCCACGTCAACAGACTGACGCTGGGAGGATGAAAGGAACAGGCTTGCAAGTGGCTGTTGACAGGCAGCCGCACGTGTCCATCACGGCAGCCATTCAAACAGGCACCAAACATGCCTTGGAGAAGAGATGTTTTAGGAAATAATACCAGACAGCCTAATCTAAAATGTACGGAGGTATATGAGAGACAAAGCTGTTCTGGGCGGAAGAAAGGCTGGGATATCAAGCGCGAAAGGGCTCAGTGTCTTCAGGCCCCGCCCACATCACTGTGTCACCTGAGGTGCTGGTAACGGGCCCCTGGAAGGTTTGGCCAATGCTGAGGACACCCCTGGGTCCCCCCATCTCCCTCCTAACATTCCTTCCCTGTAGTCAGCATGCCTGGCCTCCCTCCCTCTGGAACCTCTCCTTCTTAACAGGTTTCTTTCTTTTTTAAAAAAATATTTTTTTATTTATTTCAGAGTGGAAGGGAGAGAGAGAGAGAGAGAAACGTAAATGATGAAAGAAAATCATTGATCGGCTGCTCCTGTACACCCCACTCTAGGTATTGAACCTGCAACCCAGGCAGATGCCCTGACTGGGAATCGAACCGTGTCCTCCTGGTTCCTAGGTCGATGCTCAACCACTGAGTGCAGCCCAACAGGTGTCATCTGTGAGCAAGACTCCTCCCGCCCACCCTCAGGAGGACTCCACCAGGAGGCGGAGGCATCACGTACACAGCACACCGTGTTGAAAACTGTAACGAGACATGGATCTCTTTAAGCTTCACTTAGCTCATCTGTAAAACAGATGTAATAACTGGTGGACAGAAAATAGGGTGGTGAAGGCCTGGAGTGAGGGGGTGGTCTGGAAGAGGTCAATGGGGGGAGGGGGAGAAATGGGGACATATGTAATACTTTCAACAATAAAGATTAAATTAAAAAATAAAATAATACTTTTTAAAAATAGTGGCCACTTTACTGGACTGTTGTGAGGATTACTGTAAATAAGGTGGTTACACATGATAAGAACGAAATCAATATTGCAGTACTACTATGAAAAAGGTGTATAAAATTAATGGTAAACAACCACTAGTTAGATATATCTGGTGAAATATTTGAGGTTCAAAAGTAAATAACGGAGATTTCTCTAAAATTATATGATAAACATTTTCCACACAAAAAATATCATCCCTCCTGCATCACATTCAGTGCTGGAAGATACCAGCATAATATGGACTGACTTTTCAGGTGAAAACTTTAGAACGCAAGGCACTGTTACTCACTCAATAGAAGCGATAGAAAGACAGCCTCAAACACTCAGGAACTCGGAGCATAACCCACATAGTCTTCATGAAAACAAGAACTTATTCAAAACAGACTTTAACTAAGAATAGCAGCCAGCGTCAGCCTTTTAAAAAGTAGGTCAGAGCGACTTATTCCTCTGCCTCAGCCTCCAACGGCTCTCTGTTCCTCTTCGGGCGTGTTGGCAACGGTCCATAAGGACGAGGAAATCTGGCCCCTGTGGCTTTATCTCGTGTCCAACTCCCTCACTGTGGGCCCCGCAGGTCCAGTTGCAGTCACCTCCTTGCCATTCCTCCAACGTCCACCTCTGGGCCTTTGCAGAGACCGTCCTCTCTCCTTTGAAAGCTTCGCCCATGGTTTTCTCAAGACTCACACCCTCGTCTTCTTGCTCGAACATTCCTTCTCCCTGTGGCCTCCGATGACCGGCCACTTGTTTGGTTACCCTCCTCCTCCGTGCCGCTCGTCTCCGTATTTTCTTTATGCTGAGGTCTGTCTGCTCATTTTGCTCAACTTGACTTCCAACCCCCTCATTCTTTTTAAGAAATTATATCTCTACTATTATTTTTTTAATTTTCTGCATATTTTCAGTTTTTAAGAATTCTTCTTGGTCTATGACTACTCCTGTTTTTTCTTCATGGAGGATATATTATCTCAAATATCTCTAAGGATACATATTGGAGTTTTTAAATTCTCTACTATTTCTTGTACTGTTTCTATGTATGGGATTTGTTATTCTGTTTGTCCATCTTGGTTCTTCTCTTCCAATTGTTAAGTATTCCTCAAAAGTCTAGGAATCCTTGGTTAACAATCCATGTAGATAAACAGAATTTGATTTGACTCAACATACTTGCTATCATACACTTTTCTTTTCGGTAGGAAGGGCTGACAGATCCTCACGCAAGCTGATGGCTCCTACTGAACACTAGCTTCCTCTGCGGCGCGCCTGGGAGCAGAAAGCCAGCTCAGGAATTCCTCAAATGCCAAAGGAAGCACAGGTGGCTAGGTGTACTGGTTAATAATGCGGATTTCTCAATAGCTGGAGTCACGCCATCTATTTAATAGTGGGTTTATCTGAGAATCCCAAACGCACAGAATCAGAGTTGATCCAGGCCAACCATCAACATCGACTGCAAGGCCAAATGGCTTCGGAAAGAAGACCATGCTCTGCGTTTGGTGGGATCAGGAAGGTGTGGTGTATCATGAGCTTCTAAAACCAGGTGAAACAGGTAATGCTGATCATTACCGACAACAAATAATCAATTTGAGCCACGCTTTGATCGTGAAATGACCAGAATGTGTTAAAAGACATGGCAAAGTAACTATTGGGACGTATCCATAAATTACCTGAAAGATGGGAGAAATGTGTAGCTAGTGACAGACATTACTTTGAATAAAGCACTTTCGATGTTTCTCTTGAAATTATCCTGTTTTCTTTGATGACAAAATTCGCATTATTAACCGGTCCACTCAGTAGACAGGTTTCCCAGCACACACTCTGACAGGCACTGTCTCTTCTTGTACTGCTGTGGGTTTACGATGTCCCTTCAAGCTCTTCTTTACTTCCTTCACTCCACTACACCGACTCTGATAAACCCCTCTCCAGTCTGTGTGCCTTGGACTTCCCTCTGTGAACAGATGTTCTAGAATGCCGCTCTAAAATGCATGGGAGGATGAGGAGACACCTTCGACCATCTGCATTTCTGCGACTCCGCCCAAGCCTTCTCTTTAGAGGGCTGCCAGCTCTGAACTGGGATTTCCGTGGCTCAGCGAGGAAAAGCTTCTCACTGCACGTCGTCCTCCTGCATCTGTCCAAGCTCTGGCTCTTCTCACCAGCCTGCTTTATCATATCACCCCTTCTAACTGCAGAGCCCCCAAAGTCTGTCAAAGATCCCGTTTGCTGGAGGAACCCTCTCTTGTTCACAGGAACTCGCTTTGTAAATATATTTACTGCCTTTCTTGGGGGTCTATGGATGGAGGAAAGATAGGTGTGTGTCCAGGTTGCCATTGTAGAGCGGACAAGGATGGAAGTGTTCACTGTACAGTGGCAGGAAACAGATTTCAAACGAAGGAATTAGAATATTGTAATAGGAGTAGGAATGTGAATTAGGGGTTTTCCTAAGAGGAACCACCATGCTATTCCCTATTACTCAGTTTTTAACCACCAGTAAAAACAAAACAAAAAAAACCTCACTGTGTTTTTATATCCTTAGGACTTAGCTCTCCTTGCTTCTCAAGGCTTCTCATTCAATGCAACATAATGGCCCCATGGAGCCAACATATCTGTTTAGTCTACCTCTAGAAACTTCAGGAAAGGTAAATGTGGAAGTCAGCCAGCAGTCTAAGCTCTGATCTGAAAGTCTCATGACAAAGATGCCAATGACCTTCACTCAAGAAAAGGGTGCGCAAGTTCCAAACAAATTGTTTGATTATGATGTTAATTTTCTAGAAAACATGTCCCTCAGACTTATTTTGACATGTCCGTACTCTGCCTCTTTTGTCTTCGCTTTTTTTTTTTTTTGGCCCTCTGATTTTATTCTTTCCATTCCCACCTCCTCTGCAAAATCCTGTGAGAAAATAATTCAAGATGACAGACAAGGCAACAGTTTAACTTCATTATGGTTTTCCAACCCTGAACCATTTTCATGACGAGAGAATGCAATTGGCCCAGATTTAGAATGCAATTCTAAATCTGAGTGTTTGAGAACAAAAGCTGACATTAAAGCCAGCAGGACAAATGAGGGAGGCACAAACCTCCTGCATTCTCTAATTTACGACAAAGGAAGGATTTTTTTTTTTTTTACTTTAAATTGATGACATATAAATCAGGGCAAGAGAAAGTATGATATAATAAGATTGCCCAGTTTGATGCAAATGTTAATTTAGTAAATTCCAGTGCTCCCATATTTGCTTTAATAGCTACTAACATGTACGTATGTTGATGATGGCTGTCATGTAGAGCCTGGAGTTCCATTACATTGTGGAAAATCTCCCATGGGAGGCTTCATAATTAGCATAGACAACCATCATCTGTTTTGGATGATTTTGGAGACAGAATTTTTAAGTCCCTTCCAGCTCTGATCCTTTGTCTGGGTCTAAACAAAATGAATAATTTCTAAACAATTTTCCCAAATGCACACATCAGCACTTCCTGGTGCTGTCTTTTCTCAACTATGAGTGTAAATTTGGAAATGGCCACTCACCACATTTTATCTCAGGACCACTCACCCCAAAACATGCTTCTGACTGTGGTCTTCCTAGTAAGCTCCAGGCCCATCTTCGCCTTCCGTTCCCTGCTCCGCCCACACACTATTCTCAAGTAGGTCAACTCACT
>NW_006293349.1:2509837-2515185 GCF_000327345.1 Myotis davidii
TGGTAGGGTGGGCCCTCAGCCGAGCCTGTACCCTCTCACAATCCGGGACCACTGGCTCCTAACTGCTTGCCTGCCTGCCTGCCTGATTGCCCCTAACCACCTCTGCCTTGGCCCCTGCCACCACAGCTTCAAAGGTCGCCTGGAAGGACGTGAGGAATGATGTCTGGAAGGTCATTCGGCTGTCCAGTCTAATTACTAGTAGCATATTACACTTTTATTATTATAGACTAGGGGCCCAGTGCATGAATTCATGCACCTTGAAAGGAACTGTGGGATGCAAGGCTGCAATGGGCAGAGGGGTAGGTCTCGGCCCATCCTCTGTCCCCCAGCCCAGCCCCTCCCACTGCGGCCCCTGGTCCCTTCTTCCAGCTCATCAACTGATCCCTCCCTTCCCCTCCGAGTCTGGCTGCTCAGCGCAAAGAGCATCTTCGGATCGCAGCTCGTGTTCTCCTGGCTCTCGGTGAAGTAAAGCACCATGTCAAAGGAGCTCTGCTCTGGAAAATTCCTTTCTGATTTAAAGACCCAAGATTTACACAGATAAGCTAATGGAAAGTGCTGGCCTTGGTAGGCAGACAGATGCTCACACCAGTGTGCAATGACATACCCTTGAGCAAAATTATGTATCAGGCTCACAGAAGCCACCTTTGATTTATGTTATAACATTAAGCCATCTCATTCATATATGTATATGTATGTATGTGTGTGTGTATGTGTGTGTGTGTGTATACATAGATATTAAAGATCATCACAACTTGTGTTCAGTTCCAAGGATGGCAACTTACATTCTCAAAACTGAATCCCCCCCGGAGGTGTGAAGATTAACTCATTTGCTTAACCCTCTGAGCACAGTGCCTAGCCACCTATTCCCATTTCTATTTTTGCTGCCGGAGCCTGCTGTCCCTGGCACGTGAAAGGGGCCCGGGATGCAAAGTTGTGCAGAGCACAAGCCAATCCACAAGGCGTTCGCTTTGTGCAGAGGAAGGAAGTCAGCACAGGATGGCACTAAAACAGGGTAAGAGACCCAAGAGCAGGTACAGCCTCCAAGGGGCACAGAGAGGAAGCCCCTGCTCTCTCTGGGGGAAGGGTGGGCCCTCAGCCGAGCCTGTACCCTCTCACAATCCGGGACCACTGGCTCCTAACTGCTTGCCTGCCTGCCTGCCTGATTGCCCCTAACCACCTCTGCCTTGGCCCCTGCCACCACAGCTTCAAAGGTCGCCTGGAAGGACGTGAGGAATGATGTCTGGAAGGTCATTCGGCTGTCCAGCCTAATTAGCATATTACGCTTTTATTATTATAGATGGATATATTATAAAAATTCTAAATAAAATTAACATATCTAACAAAAATAGTTTAGAGTCAAGTAGTTTTATGAGTCCTCTTTCCATTGACTTACATTATAAAATAAGAGCAGGAAATAATAGCAATAGCTAATTAAAAAAACACACAACTCTCACATGTGCCATGCATTGTTCTCAACACTCCTCACAACATTTCTTTAGAGTGAATGCTATTTCTATTCAGATTTTGTGCATAAGGAAATGAAATACAGAGACTGTTACACATCCTATTCAAGATTATCACTACTAAGTGGCAAAATCAGAACTCAAAAGTTATAGCCCTGGTCCAGAACTCACAGCTTTAATTAACATGCTGGGATGCCTCAAGATATAATAAACAGTTCTAAGTAGTGATAAGGCCTTGAAAAATTATTTAAGGGAAAATAAAATAATCATCTAATTTAATGGAGGTTGGACTGTAACAAAGACGGAGGTCATGAGAATTCAGCCCCATTTCCCGCCTCACTGCCAGAGCGCAGGCATCTCGTTTCCTCTTTCTTTCCCTCCGACTGGGATGTCCATCACTGGCTCCCCTGGTCCTCAGACCTTGGACTCAGGCTGAATTATCCCCCCCACTTTCCTGGGTCTCCAGGCTGCAAGTGGCAAATGGTGGGGTGCCTCAACCTCCATCGTAAGTCTTTTATATCCCACTGGTTCTGTTCCTCTGGAGAACTCTAATACAGATTTTGTTTTTAATTATATAAATAAAGTAAGTCAGCGGCGATCCAAGACTTTTCAAGAAGGAGAAAGCACAATGCCTGGCCCCACACTTTCCGGGAGTTGGCAGTGTTGTTGGTGTTTTGGTTGCCAGGCAACTGCTAATGAAATGCTTTCGGCAGTCCCCTTGGTAGGCAGCACGTTGGCCTGCATCTGGTGGATGTTCCCGGCAGACATCTGGAACATATCCTTCTGCGGAGCTTTTCCTTCTCATCCCAACCTTCTTTATCCAAAAGCTCCGTATCCACCTGCCCACGCCTGGGAGTGCTGGTGCTTTCCGAACACACAGAGGGAAGCATCATCTAACTCGGGTCTGGACTGTCTTTCCAGTGTGCGTTCTCGGTGTAAAAGGAAAATCGGAGGCTTGAATGGCACATCCTGCAACAGAATTGCCTGTTCACTCCTTAAGACCATATTTATCCACATATTTACTAGGATAGGTTAATTAGCATTTAACTGGTGTAATGACTGTCGCCGACTCCTCGACATCTAGCTTACCAAGCCCCACAGATACAATTTAGTGACCAAAGCCGAACCCTGGTATTTCTAAGAGACGTATGATAATCTTATCCCCTCGGCATGGCTCAGTGGTTCGGCGTCAACCTATGAAACCAAGAGGTCACGATTTGATTCCCATTTAGGGCACATGGCCCAGTTGTGGGCTCAATTCTCAGTTGGGGGCGAGCAGGAGGCAGCCAATCAATGATTCTCTCTCATCATTGATGTTTTTCTTTCTCCCTCTTCCTTTCTCTCAGAAATCAATAAAAATATTTAAAAAAGAAGAATGAGTTTCTAATCAACTTGGTCTGATGAGACATAAGAGAAAGTATTCAAAAGGTTTCTAGGTAGTTTCTTCACTTTCAACAACTTACAGACAAAAAATCAGTCTACTGTCTCTTTTCCTCACTGGATATGAATTAGACCATGGAGCCCTTATTGCTAAAATTATTCAACAAAATACCAGGGTTACTCTGAGAAAATAATTCTTTATTGTGGGGTTGTAGCACCCCTGGCCTCTACAAGCTAGGTGCTAATAGAAACTTTCCAGTTGTGACCATCAAACATGTTCTAGATATTGCCCACTGTTTCTTGGGGATAAATTCTTCTTCCAGTTGAGAAACATTGACTTCGATGAAGTTAGAAAAATGGACAGCAGCAGGGAGAAACTAAAAGAAACTAGGTTCACGATAGCATCCTTGAGTCTCTAGGTCAATTAATTTGGAAACCCTCTGCACATCTGGCTTATTACATGAACTAATGAATTCCTCTACCTCTTAACCAGTATGAGTTGATCAGTACCTTGATTACTAAACAGTGGTTGAATGAAGTGCAGCCTAATGGATACTGAGCAAACCCTGGAGTGAACTGGATAGTGATTGGAAGAGATAAAATGACATAATGTTAAAGCAAAGGCTTGTGGGAGAACAGGAGAGGTCTGGGCTATTGGGCACATGATGATTATTAATGTGGGGAAGGAAGTAGCAAAATAGGTTGTTGAAACAGACAATAAAAGGGCGAAGGCACAAGACAGATTTACTCCATTAGGAAGAACTGTAGGCTAATGCCAGCCCCCATTTTATCATCCTGCTCCCCTATTTGTTTCAACAGCAAGCCTAATACATCTGCAGGTGCATTTGCCATCCTACTCCCCTAAATGACTACATTCTGATGTCCCCAGAACATCACCTCCTCATCTTCACTGTCAGCAGTGGCCTTGCTCTCCACCTCACTGAGAAAACAAAGATGAAAACTCAGACTTCACATCCAAACCTATTTACCAACCAGCACCTGTATCCATGCGAGTAGCTTGTTATCTGTTACTACAGAAGAGCCATTCCAATCTCTTCATTCGTGCAACAAATCTCATTCAATGCCTCCTACTAAAACTCATAACCTCACAAATCTTCCCTCTCTTTCCTGTTTCACTCCAATACAAGCATGCTACAATCTCTCCCACTTTGTATTAGTCTGGGTTCTCCAGAGAAACAGAGCTAATAGGATCTATCTAGCATCTATCTTATGTAGCATCTATCTATCTATCTATCTATCTATCTATCTATCTATCTATCATCCCTATCTCTATTATCTATCTATCTATCTATCAATCTACCATCTCTATATCTATCTCTATCATCTATCATCATCATCTCTATATCTATCATCTTTCTCTATCTATCTATCTATCTATCTATCTAGACTTAGCATAAGGAACTAGCTCATGCAGTATAGAGGTTGAGGAGTCCTAAGATCCTGGCAGAACCAATGGTATAAATTTAAGTCTGAGTCCGAAGGCAGGAAAAGACCAATGTCTCAGCTAAAGATGGTCAGGCAGAGGAGAGAACGTTCTCCCTTGCTGAGCTTTTACGTTTCTTCAGGCCTCCACTGACGTGGATAAAGCCCGCTCACAGGGGAGGGCAGTCTTTGTCTACTCTTTCAAATGTTCATTTCATCCACAAACACCCTCACAGACACACCCAGAATAATACTGAACCAAATATCTGGGCAATCCCTGGCCCAGTCAAGTTAACACATAAAATTAACCATCACACACTTTAAATTTGAAAGAATAACTTTTTCATGACCTCACTTTCCTGTTCAGCAATAGCTCCATGCAATAGCTCCGTTTTCCTTGCCAGCAACTTCTCAAGAGTGACCTCACTAGAACTATCTGTACCCAATATCTCTAACTTTTTTCCATCAGACTCTTAATGTCACTCCAAACTCTCACTCCCATTTCTCCACCAAAATTGCCTTTATCAAGATTAGTAATGACCTTACGTCCCTCCATCCAATAATTAGTTCACAGACCTCATTTAAATTATTAATCAAGAGCATTAATTAAAGGTGATCACCCTCTCCCCCGGATTTATTTTTCTCACTTAACTTCCTGGCTCACCGCAGCCTCAGGGTATTTTACTGGGCCTTCGTTATCTCACTTCTATCAATCCCGAACCCCGCATCTCACTTCTTGGTTCTATTCTTTACTCACTACTTTGGTGATTTTATTCAATCAGAGCTACAAATTTATATGCTATCTCCCACATTTGTAGTCCCAACCTAGACCTCTCTCTCTCCCTCTCTTTCTCTCTTGAATCTGAAACATGTAAATACAATGATTTTGATATATTGTCTTGATGGTGTGACATGTCAAACGTGGGAAGTCCAAACCTGTACTCTTGACTTCCTTCCACCCAAACTGGATCTCCCAGAGTCTACCTTTCTAAGTCAAAGACAAAACTCTCCTTTTAATTCTCAGATCAAAAGCTTTAAAATCGTTTATAATTTCTCTCTTTC
>NW_006293349.1:2515208-2516911 GCF_000327345.1 Myotis davidii
TTTCCCTTACTTTCCAGAATGTATCTGTCAGAAAGTCTGGTTAGATCTATCCTCAGATTATAAATAGAATAAAGGAAATTATGGTGATTAGAGCAAAAATCAATACCATAGTGTGAGGTTCCTATGCATACATTTGTTTTCCACAGAGCCAGTGGCTAAACATTTAGGATCATATCACTGAACTCTGGGCACGTCCCTTAACTGAAAATTTCTTAGACAGTTTCACATCTGAGAATTAATATGACCAAGAGTTACCTCATAAGTTCAATGTGATAATTAAAGATGTAACATACAAAATGCCCAGCCCAGGGCCGAATAAACATGGCAACAACTATGACAAAGGCGCTGGCCCCTGTGGCTGGTGCTTTTACTGTTGCTAGAGGGTCATGGCGGGTCCCTGCTGCTCAGATTCTGTGTGCCTTTCCCACTGTCCTGTGTGTCTGGGAGAGGCTTAACTGAAACATATCTGTCCGTGTGCCATTCCCTCCAGTAAACTTTTACTCTCTGTTCTGGTTTGCCAACCTCAAAACCAGAGGCAAAGTCTACATTTCTTCATAGGCTGGAATTTTCTCACCAGTGCAAGAGAGGTAACCTGGTGTCGTGCAAACAATGGCATACGTGTCTTTTCACGAATGACTGCATGTTTCCATGGAGCATTCCTTCCCGTTCAAACTTTTTATGATATTTGGAAATTAAAAACTCTTCTAACATTTAAAAAAATCCCCTTTATTTTTCCTTGAAAATTACTAGAAAGCACTATAAAATAAAAATATCTCTACGTCTAACCACTTAAAACAAAAAGTGTATGAGGTTAGCCCTAGCTGGTTTGGATCAGTGGCTAGAGCATCGGCCTGTTGACGGAAGGATCCTGGGTTCAATTCCAGTCAAGGGCACATTTCTGGGTTTCGGACTCGATCCCTAGTTGAAGGCGTGCAGAAGGCAGCCCATCAAGGATTCTCTCTCATCATTAATGTTTCTATCTTTTCCTCTCCCTTCCTCTCTGAAATCAATAAAAATGTATTTTTAAAACAAACTGTATGAGTTTAGAAGAATAACTTCTGTCACCTTGTCCATATCCATACCCAGTCCTTCAAATGCTATCGACTTACAGGGTGTATCTTTTTCTCAGCTTTTTATGTGAAAACTTTTTAAAGAAAAATTTTATAAAGACATGAAATTAATAATAACATTTGTTGCTACTCTGTGCTATTCCAAGTTCTTTACATTTTTCTATGTCAAGATTTACACTCACATACACACAAATATTACACATAGGAATGTAGTGTCAAGGTCTGCATATAGAATATGAATATATTTACATATAAATATATAATATAAAAGCCCTATGGTCTACAAAAATGAATAATGTATATATTAACCTTAATGTATTTGTCATAGTTGTTGCCATGTTTATTAGGCCCTAGGCTGGGCATTTTGTATGTTACATCTTTAATTATCACACTGAACTTATGAGGTAACTCTTGGTCATATTAATTCTCAGCCAACATCAGAATCAATGGGCAAAAACTAAAACCATTTCCCCTAAGAACAGGAACAAGACAGGGATGCCCCCTCTCACCACTCCTGTTCAACATAGTACTGGAAGTACTAGCCATTGCGATCAGACAAGAAGAAGAAATGAAAGGCATCCAAATTGGAAATGAAGAAGTAAAACTGTCCTTATTTGCAGATGACATGATATT
>NW_006293349.1:2518518-2528385 GCF_000327345.1 Myotis davidii
CATTTGTGGAATATAGAGAACAACATAGACTCATGAACAGGGACAGATCCAAAGACAGAGAAACAGCGATCAGACTATCAATCCCCAGAGGGAAAGTAGGGGAGGGTGGAGGTAAGGGGAAGAGATCAACTAAAGGACTTGTATGCATGCATATAAGCCAAACCAATGGACACAGACAATAGGGGGATTAGAGCATCCCCCTGTTAGGGGGGGTGGTTGGGGGTTAATGGGGGATGAGGACACATTTGTAATACCTTAACCAATAAAGAAATTAAAGATAAAAAAAAGAAACTTAAAAAAAATTAATCTTAGCATTCTCACAGATTTTTAACTAAGTACATATATTTATATCATGTCTTGATAATTGCATATTATTATATTAAGAAAATTTAGTAAAATGAGCTAATTATTCTCCTATTGTTGACATCTTGATTGTGTCCTATATAATCCTAAAAACTCCACTCTACAAGAAATATCTTTTTCCCTATTTTTATGTGCTGTTATTTTCTACTTTGTTTTTGTGAATTGAATCTTTTTTATTCACTTTAAACTCATGAAATTGTGACTCCAAGTGAAATAGAATGAAATTCTGACACTATTATTTAATAACTGGAAGATCCAAATCTCTGTGTCTCAGTTTGTTCATCTTCATACAGAACCACATGAGCTGTTGCAGGGACAAATTTGAAGGAAAATGTGAGAGGATCTGGAGACCCTGGGAAGGCCTGTCTCAGTGAGTGCTCACTCACCTGTGCTGTGCGCTAGCAAGTGAGGGAGTAGCATAACACATGCAGGGTGGGGGCAGTAGGTACAGCTGTTTGTATGGGAAATAAAATGATCATCTACACTAATAAAAGAGGAAGATGCAAACTGATCGTACCTTCGCAACACCCACCAGCCAATCAGGAGTGGGTATGCAAATTAACCCAAAAGATGGTGGGTTAATTTGCATATGCACGCGCCGAGCGGCTGGGGGTGGGACAACGCAGGCATTCCACACTGCCCCAGCCACTCCGGGCCTCTGGGCAGTGTGGGAAGGCGGAAAGGCAGCTCCAGGCCTGAGCGAAGGTGGTGCTGGCAGCCAGGGGAAGGAAGGCCCATTCTTGCACAAATCTTCATGCATCGGGCCTCTAGTTAATACATAATAATACAAGAATAAACTTTCCTATTTACAACTGTAAACCTACATCCCTCCCAACCCCCAGTATATGCTCTCAAGTGGGTCAGGTGGCCCTCCTCCTGAGTGCCAGTGGGAAAGCCCGGCTGTGCATCTAAAAAAAGCCAGGGCGCTGTAATGTCACATCAGTGACATGCTGGGCTAGTCCTGCTTCCACAGCAGCAGCCGCTGGAGAGTGAGCCTCCTGGCACAGGCACCTTCCCAGAAACCTGTCTTCTGCAGAACAAGACTTTCTGCTCCAAACATGTGTTCCCAGGGCTCTCTGTGGCTCTCCTTACAGATAATCTTTAAAACACATTTGTGTTGAAGTTACTGCCACTTCCATTCCCAAGCTTCTTTCGAGGATGCAGGGCAAGGGGAAAGGCCCCGCGGGCAGAGCCAGGCACCTCCACGTCCAGGAACTTTCTGGCTGTCAGCACAGTCCATTCGGAAGCATGAAGAGAATTCACACTGCATTGTGAATTTGAATGTGTCGGCACTACGCCTAGCATAAACCCAGGTTTAAAAAATGTTAAATAAATGAAAGAACAAAAAGTAATATTTTCCTTTTTAAAAAAACATATATATGTGTTTAAATATATATATTATTGATTTCAGAGAGGAAGGGAGAGGGCAGGAGAGAGAAATATCAATGATGAGAGAGAATCATTGATCAGCTCCCTCCTGCACGCCCCCTACTGGGAATTCCAACCTGCAACCCAGGCATGTGCCCTGACCAGGAATCAAACTGTGACTTCCTGGTTCATAGGTCGATGCTCAACCACTGAGCCACACCAGCCAGGCTAAAAATTATTTTTTTAAAGATGGGAAAATAGCACCTTAGAAATCTGGGAAATGTTTCAATTGAAAATATAACATCCATCCACTCACTCATTTATTCCATAAATACTGACTTAGGGCTTGTTACTTCCAGGCAAGTCACTGTGAACGTTGTGCTCAGTATGACGTGCTGGGCCACCTGGAGAATGCAGTCTGCGAGGAGATGAGTATGGAACATCATTCCAGACTTACAGAGAGTGACAGAGAAGTTCAATTATCAGCACATAATAGGGAATAAAAATACAGACATGTCTTGTTCTATTTATAAATGTACAGGAATGAGTGCATGGAATGCTCCTTAATGTATACTTGTACTGTTTATGTTCCAGGATAACAATCGACCATATCATGATCAAGTTCTCGGTGTTGGATGATCTAAATTGTAGCTCAAGATCTTGAGAAAATAAGCTTGTTATAAAGCCATCAACTACAAAAGCGAAGGCTGATTGCTCTATGGGAGACCACACAGAAGCTTGGCTGTTCTCATTACCTCCCACCGCGGGATGTATGTCGTTCCTCGATTTGTTTTATTCATTAGATCCCACATATGAGTGAGATCGTGTGATACTTGTCTTTCCCTGACTGGCTTATTTTGCTTAGAATAATACTCTCCAGGTCCCTCCATGCTGTCTCAAAGGGTAGGAGACCCTTTGAACATCTTTCTTGTCCATTAGCCAAAAACCCTACTACTCAAAATGGATGGCTAAATCTTAAAATGCTAATAGAGTATCACCCATAAAACCCTGAGCAGACAAAAGTAACAGAGAAAGCAGAACATGCTCAATAAGTTAAAAACAACAAAATGTACTATGATCCCATGTAAAGGAAAACTACAGGTGAATCCCACAGAAGACTGAAGGCCCTCGACAGATCATCAGGAGAAGCATAGTTCAGGCCACTCTGCATTTCTCAGCTGAATATGGAAACTCACGTGGGACGACATAAAACGAACAGTTAGCAGCAGGACTGCTCAGCCCTGGCAGGATCACCAGGTCTTTCACTGCCTTGTTCTCCTCATGTTCTGGCCGCAGGAACAGGAGCCTGCAGACCCCCGGCTCCTCCCCACATGGGTTCCTCTGAGATCTCATGAGGAGCACCCACAAAATACCGACTTCCACGCATGGGCCACGAAGTTTCAATCGCACTGTACATGCACGCCCACACGTGGTATTTTGTGGAAGAGCCACACTCAAGGGGCCAAAGAGCCGCATGTGGCTCGCGAGCCACAGTTTGCCGACCACTGGTCTATATGGATACATCTTGATCAAGTAAAGCCACCAAAAAAATGCCTATTTTCTAACTGTTGTACATCTTAGTAATGTGTTTGAATGCCTAGTCGGTAGCAGAGCAAGAAAGAGGATATAGAACTTGTCCTAATTCTCCAGTCTCATAAGAAGAAATTCTGGCTCTGAGTATGGACCCATGACTTGAAACACATGGTTGGCACATATATACACATGTTTTTATCATGAAATGTAATGACAAAATACTGAGAGGACCTGGGCCCTCCCCATCCCCAACGGTGAGTTTTAGATTTAGAGTGGTCTTTTTTACATTTAGGAAGAGTTATTTTTGACATTTTTAAGCCCCAAAGTAACAGGACTTTATACTTCAAATTAAATGTGACGGGAGAGAAGTGGTGGGAATTCTCTGGGCTACGCGTTCCGTGCCCTTGAGAAAGCATCTGGCTTTAATTGTGTTGGGTAAGACTTGAATAGAGCTGGCTGATCTGCCAGCCACCACACTGGAAGCACACACACACACACACACACACACACAGGCATTATTGTCAGTGGTTTATAATATTTAGGATGGTTTCTACCAATGTTGAGCTATTTGCAAGCCCTGCAAAAAAACTGGAGGCCACTGATCAAGAATCTATACCCATGAGGCTATATAGCTACTATCCTACCATAATCAATTCTTTGGAAATCACTGTATTTTATATTTTTATCTTTATGTATTTATTAAGTGTCCATTGGCTGTAATATTGAATGTCTATTAGTCACAAAGTTCTCAGCTGAATGTGTCCTATTAAGTAATAAGGAAATTATTAGGTGACACGCTACTGCTACTCTCATTAAATCAAAGTTTGGAAAAGACACCCTTTTTAAAGAGCGATAAAAAGAGTTACACAGGAAGAAGCGCTAAGACCAGATTCTGAGAACTTGCAAACGAGAGAAATGACAAATGCACATTTAGCTTACAAACTACAGGCCGCTCTGCATTTATTAACAAATACAGCGGCCGAGACCACACGGAGCTCCGCTGTCCCTCCCTCAAGAGCTTCATCCAGGTCAGTTTTGGTAAATCCCATCACAGAATATATTTTACTCTCAATCACTGAGATGGTATTATAATTCTTATTCTATCCAAATGGTATTTGAGGTTGACATTTAATAGTTCACACTAACAAACCTAATAGACAAAATAAATGTTTTGATTTCTCACTAGTTGATTGTGTCACTTTTTCCATTTTTTAAAAAATCATCCCATATGTACATCCAATAAAATGCCAAACAGATGCTGTGCTTAGAAGGGAGGCTGGTTCTTCTGTTCCTTCCAGTAGCAGAGATCTCCCCTTTGCAGCTGCTCCAGGTCATTTATGAAAACACATTTCCTCACCTGCTCCTCCTCGCTGTTAACGCACCTTCTTGCCTTGCGGGCTGGCAGGACCTGCCGGCTCTCTTGTTGGAGAGAAGGGGCAGGGGGAGCGGAGCATGAATGAACAGGGTGTGTGCAGGGATTGCAGAGTGTTTTTCTTGAACGTACCGACTGTCCTTCGATGCCAACTGACTCATGCAAAACCACGCCCCTTCCAGCAGGGAGGGAACCAGGTGCCTGTTCTCCATCCTCGGGAGTCGAGCGACTTTGGAAAACCAGCTGTTCTACCCAAGAGCCACCGCACTTTCCTTCCATTGCTCATCACCAACGGTATCATGCATTATAGACAGAAGTGCCTGATGGTGATACCCGTGGGCAAAGTAGCCATGCATGCCTCGTCTTCACACCCTGCCCAAGTCCTGACACTTGTCAATGACAGGCATGCCTCCTATTTGACCCCACCAGGACAGGAGGTCCCCAAAGAACAGGGAGCATGAGGTACTTTGCATTTAATTATCGGCGTTTAGCAAATATCTGGATTTTAAAAATGTTTCAAGAGTCAAAACAAAACGTGCCAATTCTCCACCTCATGCTCTGAGCAATGCAGAGGAGCCCGGGCTGCTGAGGGAGACCCCGTGTGCTGCCCATCACCGAGGCTCTGGCCTCCGGCCGCCTCCTCTGTAGACCTGGCAGTGGCTCTCCATTTTGGCTGCACAATAAAACCGACCAGGAAGGTTTTTCAAAGATCCCACTGAAATCGCGTCTCAAGATTAAAGAAATCAAAACCTCTGCCAGTGAGATGCAAACATCCGTATTTCTTAAAGCTCCCTGTTCCTTTCAAGGCGCAACTCAGTGTGCACAGCGCTGTCGTAGAGCCACCTGGAGGGCCCGTTATTTCACTCCCGAAACGGCGAAGCAGGTTTCAAGAACTGACGGCGCTAACAGCTGATTTCAACAGACTTAGAATTTCTTAGAGAAGAATGATTAATATTTCAGTTCCTCAATCCTAAATTGGAGGGTATTTTCAGATAAAATAAAATAAGTGTGCTGAACAGGCGGGGCCACGTGACAGAAGATGCACTTCATCTGTTAAACCTGCGGAGGCCCCCGGGTCTCGGGGTCTTTATCCACAATTAGACTGAGCGTCTCGGCTTCCTCGCCTGTAAAATGCCTGTTTGGGGCAGATGGCCATTCTGACTCTTTCCAGCTCCATCGTTTTATAACTGGTTTGGGAAGCATCCTGAATAATTATTTTAATCAGATTCTAAAGTATATATTTTTTTTATTTGAGGGAGTAAGCATCCTTTATAGTCATAATGAAATGGGCCTTTGGAGGCAATCAAAATTCTTTGTTTTATACTTGAGAGCTGTGCTAAATAAGAAAAATAAATCTAGAGTCCTTTGGTGTTGGTGAAGGGTTTGCCTTGGCTCAGATTTATTAAGGTTGAGTCCAGATACCAGAATCCCTGCCCACAGTCCGCATGAATAATTCCAACACTGTTGGCTATCATTCTTTGTAAAGCAGAGTTCATGGAATAAGGGTGATTCTAACCAAGACAGGGCTTTGCTAACTACAGAAAACCATACGAAACCACTCTAGCTGCCACTGATTTGTGGAGAAATATTTTGAAATATAGCTATGGTTCAGAGTTAGTGCAATGAGGGTAAAATTAAGTCTATTTTTTAAAATTTCACTCAGAAGTTTAACATCATGTTTAATGTCCCATCTTTCCTTCATACTTATACAATAGTTCATGGAGTTACATCTAGTATCAAAGTAATACCAACTCATTATTCTACTTGGGTTCTCAGTACTTTCTCATATATCTCAGCAAATACTCAAAACAAATTCTGTGAGGCAGAAAGTATTGTTTTAATTTTTTAAAATTGGAAGACAGAGGTCATAATAAAGTCAGCCTGTGGCAGAACCGGCTGGGGTCCCCTGTTCTCCACTCCAAGTCCAAGGTGTTTTCTCTCTGCCTTTCTGTGGTAACGATGCGCATTGCTAATCAAGTTCCTGCTTTTATTTCTTTTGAATTAACCCAGTTTTACTTGGGTTTACAATAGTTACTTCTTCAGCTCTTTTCAAGACAAAGGGACTGAACAGATCGGTACCCTCCTGCTTTGAAACCCCCTGAGACAATGGCCTAAGCAATGTCTGTCTCCAAGATATAAGAGGCAGCAGAAACAACTAAGTTCTAGAATCAGAGATGGGGACGTTGGTCTCAGCTTTGCCGTCATATGACTGTGCCTTCTGGGGCAAGTGGCAACTCCTCTGCATCCGTTTGCTCAGCGTGAAGGAAAGGAGAAAAGACGGAAACATTTTTGTACTTTCTTCTTCAATTCCTACTTATAATATAAACGTACTTATCTCGGTAGCGTACGGTGGCTGGTATTTAAACTGACCAGACTGTCACTTTTAGTTAACTTTCTTCCTGTCCATGTAGTACAGGCTCCAACTAATTTATTTTTCTAATTTCTCTCTCTCTCTAAATCAATACAACAATTTCATTGCGTCTTTCAAAACTATTAGTAAGTAATTGAAATATTTTGTCTGTGCTTTTCATTAAATTGCTAGAAATGGCCGAAACCGGTTTGGCTCAGTGGATAGAGTATCGGCCTGCAGACTGAGGGGTCCCGGGTTCGATTCCGGCAAGGGCATGTACCTGGGTTGCGGGCACATCCCCGGTGGGGGATGTGCAGGAGGCAGCTAATCGATGTTTCTCTCTCATCGATGTTTCTGACTATCTCTCTCACTTCCTCTCTGTAAAAAATCAATAAAATATATTTAAAAAATAAAAATAAAAAAAATAAATTGCTAGAAATGGGTACCAGATAACCTGATTTCCCTATTTACATATACATTTCATTTTTTGTATATAAGATGTTGGCTAAATTATATTTCATTTCCTTTGATTTAATAATATTAAGTATTGAACATTACAATTTTTTACATAATCACATTCTAACATTATAACTATATAGTTGTTAGCATCTGTATCTAAAAGACCTATAAAAAGTGTCATTGTAGTAGGCAGACTTCTAGGATGACTCCCCAAACAGCCTGTCCTACTCCAAGATTGTGAATGAAATGGGTATCACTTCCACGGTCAGGTTATGCTATATGGTGCAGGGCCTCAGAGGAAGCGAGATTAGGTGAACTTCGCCTAAAGACAAAAGTCCTTTAAAAGGCAAGAATTTGCCAGGGCTGGCTACGGAACAGGGAGTCAGAAGTTCAAACACAAGAAGCTATGACACACCATTGCTGGTTGGAAATGTTGGAGGACCTGGCAAAGGATGTGGTGACCTTCAGGAACTGAGGGAATTGACAGTCCGCGAGGGAAGAGGGCCTCTGCCCTCCGACTGCAAGGACCAGCCAGACGGGCGTGGAAATAACACTTCTGCTGCCGCCCCCCGGGAAAGAACTCAACCGCGGACATCTCCATCTCCGCCTTCTGAGGCCCCGAGTGAAGAACCCGGCACCCACAGCGATTTCTGTTTGACAAACCAAACCAACTGTGGGCATCATGCGAAGCCAGCAAGCGTGTGGGCATTTGCTAGCACAGCAGTAAGAGCACTAGCTCATGCCACGCGGCCTCACGCCTCTTTAGTAAGGTGAGGGCTGCAGGTGCGCTGCAGTGACCGTGAGCACGAGGGTGTTAGAGGCGCCGCCTGCCACCTCCAGGCCCTGAATCACTCTGATCTGCAGCTGGGCCTTCCTCATCTGCACGTTCAACCACCTCAGATTGGAACAGCACTTTCAATCTGCATTTGTGTTTGGGAATCCACGGTTGGAAATGCAAAAATACTGTTTTCAATCGCGGTTGGTTGAATCTGTAGATATAAAACCCACAGGGATGCAAAAGTCCCGCTATATTTATTTATTTATTAAAAATCCACGTATAAGTGGACCCATGCAGTTCCAACCTATGTTGTCCAAAAATAAATAAAACATATGTTTCATAGCTTTGCTATGGCATTTGTCCAGACTTTCCTTGGGCAAACATGAATCTGACATGTCCCCCAAGTGAAAAACTTCTATTTCTAAGCCATCCCAGCAAGCCCGTTCCCAGTGCACTGCTGGACTAAATAACTCACAGAGATTCTGTTCCTAATCCTGTCTGCCCCAGAGTAGATTCCCAAGCCCTGCAGGCTGCCCCTCCCATGCAGAGCATTCCTTGTACAGTAAGTGCCACCTGCTGCAGTGAAACACCTACACAGGGAGGAACTCTGGGAGGTTCCTGAGAGGGAAGGAGACGGGCTGCAATGGCGGCGAGGGCCCGGGAACCTTAGCGACCGGCTTGTTTCTCTCATGAGCTGCAGGATTGTTCTCCACAACCGATGCCTCTGGCTTTTCATGACTCCAGCTCAGCTGTAGGCAAACTACAGCCCACGTGTGGCCCGTTTGAATTGAATAAAACTACTGAAAAAAAAGACCATACCCTTTTATGTAATGATGTTTACTTTGAATTTATATTAGTTCACACAAACACTCCATCCATGCTTTTGTTCCGGCCCTCCGGTCCAGTTTAAGAACCCATTGTGGCCCTCGAGTCAAAAAGTTTGCCCACGGCTGGTCTAGCTTCATCTGTGTATGTATGGTATAGCGCTCTGTTCTCATGGACCAAGAACTTTCAAGTTATGTCCTCTTTCTTCATTGGTAGAGAATTTTCATGCATCTGATTCGGGATTGTGGAATCTCATGAACAAAATAAACTGAGGCACGGATACATGGAGAAGACTGACCAGATGTCAGAGGGGAATGGGTAGGGGACTGGATGAAAGAAAACAAAGGGATTAGCCAAAGAACATATACACATAACCCACAGACACAGACAACAGTGTGGTGATGGCCAGGATAGAGGGGGGTGGGGGCTGGGTGGAGGTGAGCAAAGGAGTGGAAAATGGGGCGGGTTGAGGGGCAAGAGGGCTGGACGGAGGTGAGCAAAGGTGGGGAAAATGGGGGACATCTGTAATAGTGTCAACAATTAAAAATAACCTTAAAAAGAAAGAAGTGGGTAGAAAACTAAGGCAAAGTTAATTTTGAAAACATCAGATCATCAGAATTGAGTTGGGAATAAAGGTCAAATTGTGTCCTCCAATCCTTCAAAAAATATCCACCAACATACATGAAATTTATATTAAGACTAGAGGTCTAGTGCACAGATTCGTGCACCAGTGGGGTCCCTTGGCTTGGCCTGCACTCTCTCACAATCAGGGACCCCTCAGGGAATGTCAGACTGCCAGTTTCCGCCTGATTCCTGCAG